>NC_082601.1:30676134-30999745 GCF_030936135.1 Gavia stellata | reverse complement strand
GCACAGAGCTAAATTCAGAATTCCGCTTAGCATCTACAGTGGTTTCTTTTGGCAGGTTTTTACACCCTGATATTGTGAAGTTGGAAGCTGATAGAAACTCAGCTTTCCCCAGAAGTCTCCTAAGGGCCCTGCTGAGGGCACGTGCCAGGAGGCGGAGGGGAGAAGGATGAGAAGCTCAGTGACAGGCTGGGGGCTGCTGCATTCTGGCTCTGGGAGCTCCTAGCCCCTGCCTCTTGGCGTTTGCCTCGAAGAAGTTATTTCTCCTCAGCTGAGAAGCTGACAGCTGGGAACTGTGAACTACTATTTCTGACAGAGGCAAGATCCCACCTCTGAGAGATGGACAGGTTCCTGCCAAGCCTGGAGCACTCATGCTTGCTTCTCTAAGGAGCTGTTCCATCCTCCTCCAGACTCAGTAGCTGCTGCTTCTTACAGAACTGCCAAGTTTGGACTCTTTCTTTCCTTCCAGTTTTTTATTTTCACTGCCTTGCTGTGTGCACTTTTTTCTTCCACTTCCAGCAGCAGCAGCAAAGTTGATCTTCCTTTTGCGTTTCCCCAGCTTCTCTTCTCAAGGGTTTGAAACATGCCAACATTGTACTGCTTCATGACATTATCCAGACCAAGGAGACACTGACATTTGTCTTTGAGTACATGGTGAGCTGATCTTTTTCTAGCTTCCTGTGGAGCTAGTACTGGGAAGTACTGGGAAGTGGCTGCATAATGAATTTACTGCATTATGAGACATCTACAAAGAGACGAGTTGTAATCCTTTAGTGCAATGATTGATTTTCCTTCTTGATCTCCTGCTTTCCAGCCACATATAGCCTTACTCTTTTCTTTCTGTATATGCGACAGCTGTATACAAAAATGATTCCACATCTTGTCTCCACTAGGGTGGCAGACACTATTTACCTCCATTTCTGCCTTGACAACACAATAAAAGTACTGTTCTTGAGCCACAGCAAGGATATGAAATAAGCTCACATCCCAGTTGGGGTCAGATTTGGCACCAACCCCAGTGGCTCACCATGACCAAGCTGCGGGTTGCTCTCATGGGGAGGGCAGGATGCCTATGAAATAATTCTCAGCTAGAGTCTTGCTACTTGTGTTGCTTTTGCTGATAGATATCAACTAAATTATAAGGAAAATATAGGGGCTATGTCTTCTTACTGCAGCTTTATGATTAATTCTGGTACAACTATGAATTCTGTTAACTATCAGCTTCAGGTCATAAGCTGCTAGGGTGAGATAACAGGTCAGCCAGGTCCCTGATTTGACCCAGCACTTAAGCACATCCTTGTGTGCTGCATCAGATCAGATGTTTGCCAAGGTGAAAGAAACACCTTTGTACTGGTTGCAGATGTTTTCCATTTACAGAAGAGGCATTGTTGGTAGAAGCATTTTACACTAGTAGCTTTGCCTCAAGTTCTCCTCTTTTATTTAGCATACAGATCTAGCACAGTACATAGGCCAGCATCCTGGAGGACTTCATTTGTGCAATGTTATGGTGAGTTCATTAAAAGACTAATATCCCTTAAAGCATGAGGAAGTGTTATTTTCCACTATGTATGGTCACTGTAAATTGCTTACTAATATTTATTTGTTCCATAGATGACAAACACTTTGGAGAAAAGCTGCCTTTGATAATGATGCAACAACCTCCCTCTCAGTCTCCAAAGCCTTTCTTTGGTTAGTCCCTCTTCCCATATTCTGAGCCTGCAAGAGGACATTCAGCTTTTGTGAACAATGACATCTTGTGGCAAGCAAATCTGTCTCTACCCAAATTTGTATCCTCTTGTCGTTAGAATACATTACTCATCTCTGTAATTAAAAGCTCTCAAATCTCACTCTCCCCTCATCTGAAACTATCTTCATATTTACAGTCATTTAAACCCCTTTGGTTTCTACTATAGCTTTTTGGGATTGGTTGACTGGACCTGAGCAGAGGTGAAGATGTACCCTTACTTTATAGACTGATGTTATAATAGGCTCCTACTCTCCTTTGTACGCATCTTCACATTTGATTAACTTTCAGTATTGCTGCTGCACACTGACTTAAGGTTTCAGTGCAGATGTCCTCAGTGAATGCCTGGGTCCTTTTCCTGAACAGCTTCAGTTAATTTATCTTACAGCTGTCAACAATAACTTTGTATCTTATCAAACTGCCTATTCATCTGACTTTGTCAGATCTCTCTGAAGTTCCTCACTGTCACTTCTTATCACGGCTAATCTAAATACTTCTGTCATCTTCAAATGTTGCCACCTTGTTCACATCTTTTTCCATATAGTTGTTAAGCAACATCAATTCTAATGAAGTTTCTTGGGGCCCCAGATTTTAAACATCCTTAAAGCTCAGATATGTCCAAGATGCAGTGTTGTAGTTTTGGCACGGATCTCAAGGGCTCTGCTACTAGGCGGGCTTGTAAAGCCCATGGAGTACATGGCTGTAACGTACTTGCTGTCATTTCTGCGAGTAAAGACTAGCCAGCTGCTCTGCTTGCCTGTCCGAAATCCTCATTGTCAGCAGGAACTGAACTGCAAAATGATTTACTGCTCCTTTAGGAGGGTCATCTAGCTTGCTTCACTTTTGCTAGCAAATGTTGTTTGTTTTTTCTCTGAGTGATTCCTATCGAATATGATGCAAATATGCAGAATATTACAGGGACACTTTTCTGGTACAAAAATGACCTATGGGTGTCACTGTTTTTCCTCCTCTTCAGAGCAAGCTTCTAGTGAAAAATGTCTTTTCTCTGATGAGGTCTAATTACTTTTGCTGTGTTTTGTTTCTATCCACTATCCAATTTCATACCTTGTTTCAGTCCAACTTATTTTACCCCAGGCTTATTTACACTGCCGTGGTGGTGGGAGTTAGATATTTCTTGCTTGCTTGCTTGCTTCATTCATCATATCTTATTTGCAATATCTGTTCAAATTGGGTCCTTGTGTTTTCCCCCAACTTGAAGGTAACAGTTCACATCATTGTCAAGTAAGTCAGTTCACTGGTCCAGCTTATACTGGGAAGAGGTGGTGTGTAGAGCTGCCACAGAACCCCCTCTGCTAGTGTCAGCTGGCTCAAATGGGCAAAACTCCCAGCTCCTTAAACCTTCATTTTGCTTGGCTATATGTCTTTGTCTTGAACACTGAAATCAGAATATCTGCTGTTCTGAAAGCCGAGTCTGTGTTTTGGCAAGTTGAGCTTGCTCCTGCAATCAACAGTCCATTTCTAAAGAAAAGTCAAATTTCCAAAATGTGCACTTAGGGACTGCACTATATCTGCCCTCATGGCCAAATAGTCCACCCCGAAAACCTCAGAAAGCTGGAGGCCAGTCATACCCCACTGCAGTTTTCTCTTCCTCAGCCAGTTCTACTAATTTTGGGGATTTTTACTGGTTTCTTACTTGCTTTGTCTCTGCTTTGTTCCAGGAGTTCTCCTGAAGTTCAGAGTTAACGTATCAATGCAAAGTCACACAAAACCATTTCATTTTTTTGTTGGCTTTTTCTAGCTCTTCATGTTCCAGCTTTTGTGCGGCCTGGCTTACATCCACCAACAACACATTCTTCACCATGATCTGAAACCCCAGAACTTGCTCATCAGTTGCCTTGGTGAGCTCAAATTAGCCGACTTTGGTGAGTCACAGTTTGGATACTGCTAATACATCTGCTCAGAGCGAAGCTTTAGCATGCATATAGATCTGTATCCACAGCCAATTAAGGCGTAGAAGCATAACCTCTTACTGAACTTCAGGAAACTATTTCTGTGGTCAGTCCAGCCTTTCTTGCATTTATACTGATAGGTGCAGAAAGTAACCTCATTTAAGTCAGAGCAATTACTGCCACATGAAACTCGTTCAAGAGGATTGAGAACCAACCCCTCTCTGTTCAGAAAACAACGTAACACGTAGAGTCCACAGCAATGTGCTGAACCAAAAGGCTTTCTTGGCATTGGTTTGGGATAGCTGCTTCAGTCACAAATGGTAAAGCCCTGCAAAACACAGCATATTGCTTGATCTGATCTGCCCCAGAGGTGTATTCCAGACACACTTTTTTGTCAATTGCTTGTAAACTGCATTGGGATTGCTTGTGTTTAAAGATCCAAGAGAAAATAATGTCCTGTTTCCAATTATTATCATCTATGCCTTGTACAGGTAGAAGGACTGTCCTAACACAGCAGTAATTTTGTTGGTTTGTTTTTTTTTTTTTTTTTTTGCAGGCCTTGCTTGTGCCAAGTCCATCCCCAGACAGACATACTCCTCTGAAGTGGTGACACTCTGGTACCATCCTCCTGATGTGTTGCTTGGAGTTACAGATTATTCTCCCGATCCAGATATCTGGTACTGACCAATTTCAAAGCATCTGGAGTCCCTTGGGAAAAATCATCTCTATCTGAATTAAATTAGGTCAACCAAGTTACAGCAGATACAGTTATAAGTAGAGCACTTAACACCTGTGAGCAGAAAATGTGTGAGCAGTGGGGAGTTTTGTACTGCTGGGTTCATAGATGTTTTTGGGAATGATGTCACTACATCTCAGCTATGGATTTATATAAACCTCATCTGATAATATTTATGAGATATGTACATCTCGTTTGGTAACATTTATGAAGCATTTTCAGGTCTTGCAACAGAACACCTTTGCTTAATGCACTTTTTTTTTGTATCTCTGTGGTCAGCTGAGTCAGTGGTAGCTCTCTACAGCAATGGCTTTGTGAAGAAACAATGGATCCACAACTGCACGAACAATGACTTTGGCCTTGGTAACAAAATGTGGCATTAAAGGGTGTCTGAATGGGTCTGGAGATAGAAAGGTGTCTAAGATTTTCATTATTTCTGTCATACTTTGTCCTTCTTCTCAAAGAACACGTCTCAGATGCACTCTGCATTTCATACGGGAGAAGAGCTGTTTTCTGTTAAAGCCTTGTTACCTTATGAGCTCTATCCCAAAATCTTAATGTGGCTGGGAATCACAGGAAACAAGCCACATGTTAGCAGAGCTGAAGGAAGAGGGGTCTCTGAGAGCAGGCAGGAAGCAGGAGAGGATGAGGGCTTCACAGGCATCCCACTGGTCCTTTTGGGCTGGCCTGGATGTGTAGCTGGGCCCTAGGGTTCATCTGCCTTCTCGCTGACTTCTGCACCAGCCTGAGCCTGCTTCCGGCAACACAATCGTGACTTACTCATGGACAACATGCAGCTCATGAAGTTGCAGGAAACCACTCTTATTCTGGGCAATTTTACATCTGTAGGTAGTATTGCTGATTCACCCTTTCTTCAGACCAGCTAATTTTCTGCCTATGCCTGTCACATTGGGACTTTTCTTAACTGCTTTGCAGAGTCAAAGGCTGGGAAAAGGTAGGCGCGCAGCAGGCTGAAGAATGTGCAAGAAGAGGGCTGGGTAAGTTTCCAAACAGCAAAGCTCCATGTTTTCTTAGGCTGTATCCCCCTCCAGAGATCTGCAGCTTATCAGAGACTCCAGTGGCCTAAGTCTGGAGGGCAGTTCAGGGAAACAGGATTTTTTAGTTTGTTCACTTCCCTAGGCCTGCTGCTAATTTAATTGCTTAAAGATTTCTCCAGGGAGGAAAACCTTGCTAAACTCTAATGGCTTCCAGCTGCTAAGCCAGCCTAAATAGTCCTGTCTTCTCTCCCTCACTACCTGTCACCTCTCCCCTCCAGACAGTCTCTCAGGAACGTCTGCTGATTTTGAAGAAGACGCCTGCCTAGCAGATTGGAGGGTTTGTATTAGGCAGATGCTGGTATAAACCTGGGTGTTTCTTCTGAAAGTTGACCCCTGTCCAAAGCCCCAGCTACGCACAGAAAGCTTGGCATTTCTACCTGTGCAAAACCAACATGCCCACTACACAACTCGGCTCTAGTGTAATGAATAGCAACACAAGAGTGGCATAAAAAGATCCCATCCAGCACTCTGACCAGTTCTAACAGCACAGAACTCTCAGTCCCACTGAACTACATTCACTCTATAGGCACCTTTGTTATAACACCTCCTTATAATAACAACATTCAAAGTGTTTGCCCTAAAGAAAGATGTCACGCTGAGAGAATAGAGAGTACTTCAGTGAGCTCTATTCAGTAACTTCCTCTAACAAGAGTCATTTATTATCTTGATGTACACTGCATTTAAGTTCAATTTTTGTCTATTAGGAAATAATGCGAATTCACACAGATGTTACTTGTCTATTGGGAAGAAAGGAAAAAAAACCCTATGTCTTTTGGATGCTGCAATTTACATGAAGGCAGGTCAGAATGCCCTTGGTAATGGCATGAGACAGTGGGTGTTAAAGCCTTGGTTTAAAGAAACCAATTATAACAAAATAAAACATTATGGCAATTCATGCATAGTGTGCTTGAGCAGCAATACTGTCAGTGGGAGGCACATGGGAAGTGAATGAGGCCTTGAATAGATGAAGAAAGAGATACAGAAGGAGACTCACTCACTCTTGGACTAACTAGAAAAGCTGCTTTAATCTCTCTGTATCTTTTTTCTCTCTCTTTCTCCCTCACTATCTCTTCAGGACTTTAGAAGATTGAATTAAGGGGTTTCAGGGAGACTAACATTTCAGGGAGATTACACTGCATATCAGAAAGACTTTTTTTTTTTAAACACCAGGTGCTTTGTGCACATGCTGCACTATTATCTGCTAACATCATGAGTGCCTTAAGTCATGTCTTCTTTTCAGTCAGGCTTTCCTTGTATAATCTTCCATAAAAAATAAAATAAAAAAAAATCACAGGAATCTTCCCAGGTAGATTCATGTAGAATAGGAGCTCCTGTGCAGTCATTTAACATGGTCCTGCCAGGCCCACTACAGCCTTCTCCCCAGCCTGGTTTGGATTTCCCCATTATGCCAAACTGGGACATAGAGGCTAAGGGCTCCACTGTACAGACCATGCTCGGTGAGGAACAAGAGAAAGGATGTATTTCTGGTTAAATATAAAATTGCAATCTCCCAATGACAGAAAAACTGTAGAGAGGGAACTCTGGGGATGCTGCAGAGATATCTTAGATCTTAATCCTGATGAAGTCATCTCTCCACTGTGTGATGCAGCACTGCAGGCTGAGGAGTGAGGGCAATGTTCAAACCTGCCCCAGGGATTGCAGGCAGATGCAACTGTGCTGTCTGAACCATCTCTGTTTATGCTCACTACATATCCCTATAACCAGTTATACCTCTCCTATTACTTTAGCAGTTGCTGTCTTGATTCGCGTGCATATCTGGTACATGCTAAAACATCATGTCTAGGCCTCTTCCCGAAAGACCCCTCTCTCTGCCCTAGCTCTTTCCAAGGCAGCTATATGGGACTGACACCCTTTGAGAAACTTGTAGTCTTGAAGGGGTAAGAGGACCTCGGAAATGAATATCAGAGGAGTAAGAAGAAAAACGGGAAAACAAAAAAAACAGTAGGTCTAAATCTTTAGAAATATTTAAAAGTGAATGTTTTTGAATCGTCGTCATTAACAGAAGAATTCTCATAATGCTGTCAGAGCAGTAACTGTAAATTCCATATCTCAGAAGGAAAGTCGAGGCCTCTACTGGAAGGCTAATATGATGACTAGCACTAGTGTCCAAAGTCCTACTTTAACAGGTAGGCAAAAATACTTGGGAAAAGAGGGCGGTTCCCATACATCAGTTGTTCTAGGTACTTCTGGCCTTTTTTTGTAAAGAAAAGCATATTTCATCTGGAAACACACAGAGATAGAAACAGTCATAATTGCCAGTCATGAATCAATAAAAGTATCAAGCAGGCATTAAAGGCAGCTGGTCAGCTGAGTCTCACCACAGGACACAAAAAGGCCGCCCTTTCCAGCAGTTGTGGTTGCTCTGATAGTTTTGTCTTTATTAGAGACACTGAGGTTTAAAGGCTTCCAGAGATAATGGGAATAAACCAGGAATACAAAGGATACCTCTACCAGAAGGTGCATTTTTAACAACCCACAAGTTGTTCCTCTCCTCAAATTGACAGCTTGCCCATTAGTGAAGAGACTGGTTCATTAGATTTGAATTTTTGAACTCTTTGCTCATGAGTAATTCTTAGCAAATGCTAGCTGAATCTAGGAAAAAAACCCAGCTTTCTAGTTCTTACTTCCATTTATTGTTCTGTCTGGATTTCAAGCCTTCTCAGCAATAACAGAAACCATAGCAGGTCTGGTTTTCTGTCTAACATGAACTCTATTCCCTTAGACCTTTGCAGCAGAGCAGTTAGGTCACAAGGACCACGTTTTTAGGGCACTTTCACTATTACTAGCCCCTTTTCCTTAGTAACTGCTATGTAACTCCAGCTGTGTCCCCAAATCCTCAGTGCCTTAAATGCAATTTAGGAAACAGCACAGACAGCACTGTTCATTAGAAACAATCTCTGTAGAAGGTCTAGTTGCATCTGTCTCATTTGGGGGCTGTAGTGAGTCCACATGAAGTTTCTGCTGTTGCCAGTCTAATGCTCATTTCTAGCTAGGATATCAGAACTCAAACTGTGGGTGAATGGCAGGATCATTTGCTCCAAAAACACATCAAGCTGATTCTCTTCTCCCTACAAATCAAGAGTACCTAAATTACTTTGACCATATACAGTTAAACTTGTGCAATGGAATCAGTGGATTACAGCAGCCCCTGTGGTTGCAAAATAGGGTGAGCCATTTGGGGACGTACATCAGCTGTGAAAACAGAGGGTTGGTATGACACTGGTGTCAGTAGAACCAATCTGTGGGCTCCAAAATAATATCTAGTGATGTGGTAGTGCTATGAAACAGAAAAAAATCTGTGGCGCAAACCCTGTGGGTTAAGTTTCATGATGCCTGGACCCTGTAAGAGAATATTAGACAAGTAAGGAGCTAAGCTCACCAGACCCAAGGTTAGGGTACAGGAAGCTAAGGGAAAGTGCAGCAGAGATGTTAGTGAAAACAGCATTAGGTATGGATCTGCAAACAGGCTTGGATCACCTGATGCACAAGGATGACCAAAATGCATACCGCAGATGAGTTGCCTGTCAGGCTTTCAACTGACCACAGCCAGGTGGGAAAAGCATCTACAGTATTACAAAAACAAGGTGCAAGGGGTAACACAGCAGTACAGATGACCAGAAGAGATTACTAGTTGTAGCTCAGCAAGTGAAAATAATACTTTCAGAGTCTGTTAGAGAAAGCTGAGTTTTCAACATTTGAGGTTAGAGGACTCAAGTTTGCTATAACCCAAGAAGATTGAGACTGAAACCTGAAAAGTTGGGATGGGGCTTAGTGAAAAGACAGGAAACGTAGAAAAAGTTTGGAAAAGAAAGATTAAAAAGTGAGCAGAGTTTTACACCTTACAATAAGAGATGGAAATACTTGCGAATAGGTAAGTCTACCATGACCACAACTATCTCATCATTATTGCCAGCATGACTAATCCACCTTAGTAAAATCAGGCGTTTTTTGCAGGGTTTGGTGGTTCATTTTTTTTAAGGTGGCTGGTTTGCTTTGGCACAAGTGCAGAGCAGGGGATGGCATAAAATTAAGACTACTTTAACTTGCCATTGTTACAGAGTTCTTTATGCTATGAAATCTTGCCTTCAGTTTTCCAGTGAAGAGCTAATTGCTTCTGAAGGAAAATTTGCTCTCGTGGTTAGTGCCTCTGTGTTCTTTCTGTGTCTAATGTATCCTTCAACTACTGTGTAGTAGTTCCCTGTTTATCTTTCCTACTGTTATCACTCCAATTTTGCACCTTTTTCTCATGGAAAACAACCTAGTATTCCACAGGCTTCTGCCACGACCATCTTTTTTAGATGGGTTTGTAACAGCATAAATTGAAAGAGACCTGATGGAATTGTTTGGTGCTGGAAAAAAAGATGGTGCTTAGTGGGTTTCTTTTCCAAGGATATCACTTGTCTTGTCTTGCTGGTGAAGGGTGGAGTTTTTTTTAGTGGATGGTGCTGATGAGAAAAAGGAGATAGGAACAGACTTGTATGGAACTTTGCTTTATTTTTTTCTAAAATTCTGGAGGGATGTGAACGTGATGAATATCTAGTCTGCTCCCATGCTATTTGACTTGTCACCTTTTTAGTTCAAGTGTTTCAATCTGTAGGACTTGGATGAGGTTAATGATACTACATACGACTTGCAACAAGGGCCAGTTGCAAGTGCTTAGAACAGTGCTGCAAGACCAGGGATGTATAAGATGGCCCTTACCAGAGGAAACCTTCCCGACTTCCCACAATCGGTAGGGTTTTTTATAAAGCTACATCCTGCCTACCACCATACCGTAGAGATATATCAGCCTTCACTGAAGCCTGTATTTATTTACATATATACAGACACCCCACGTCCTGCCTTGCTTCACACACACACATACACACACACACTCTCACTAGATGACATAAGGTGGGTATACAATACCTACACATCAGACTGGTACGTTTCAGACCTGAGCTGCAAAATATATACAGTTTACAGCTTATATCAGGGTTTCTGCATTTACAAATTAGGATTTCTAAATTTCCATTCCAACAATTATCTCTCTTCTTTTCTCCCCTGCCCATCCCAACAATCATATTATATATGTCATCTATGTGTGTATGTGAATGAGTTAATACCTTGAGTTTCTTGCAGGAGTGCAGGCTGTGTATTTGTTGAAATGATCCAGGGCCAGCCAATATTTGCAGGAACTTCTGGTACTCATGAACAGCTGTCGAAGATCTGGGCAGTGAGTAAAATATACCCTGAAATGGGAGAGAAAAAGAACCTGTTGCTCCAGCCCTCTACTTAATTTTTAAGTCCTAAGCATAGGTCCTGTGAATAGCAGAAATAATTTGGTCCAATCTGCCAAGTTCATAGCAGACTTCGTAACCCATTTTATATTTGGCAACTTTCTTACAGATGCAGGAGTAAATTAAATGACTTTCCTTTGATGTTTGTCATCTCATCAAAAATTTAAAGCCAATTAAACTGACATCAAATTGAAGAAGGGATAAAAGGTGTGCAGGTACTGCAAATTCTATTCTTTCTTGTTAAATCCTTTACTTACTGTAGGATACAGCACACCATATTCTCACAAAGGAGCTCTAATACTGCTTTTAAACTACCTTGAAAATGGCAAGACCCTGAGGTTTTTCAGAGATCCTTCTTCATTTTGACTTGGAACATTTTGTATCATCCAGTTTATGGTGCAGCCCTAGAGACTGCTTTGGCATAATGGAAAGTGTGAAATTACTTTATAAAGGCAGCAGTGAGTGAGAGCAGACATATTCAGGAGCCTCTTAAGCCATTTTTTCTGCTGGGGAAACCGAAACACAGAGCCACGTCCTTAGTGCGGCTTGGCAGAATTGAGGTGGTTACCAGCACTAGTGGATTCTGTATGTTCCTGACTGCTCGTTGCTGACCCTGTTACTGACAGAAAGGTCAACCTGTAGATTCCTTTTGGGTTTTGCTGTAGGTGTCTGCCCTTTCACATCTCATCCCAGGGATTTACTCTTCTGCATGGAGTGTTTCCCAAACGTGGATTTTCAAAGGAGAAAGTACAGAAAACTGAAATTTGAAAGTGGTGAGAAAGGACTTTATAGCCTCAAGTCTGTGTAAGTCAGATATTTCCTTCTTAATCCCTTCGTCCAGAAACACTCCTGCCTGGTAGGGTTTTCCTCTCTGCTTTTAGCTAGAATGTGATAAAGGCAGACAAGTGGGCCCAGTTCTTAGAATTGAATTCAGTCCATTTAAATAAATGCTGAATTTCTCTTTCATAGAGAGTGGGGGAAAAAAAGAATTATTGAGAAAAAAAAGAAATCCGTACTTGGCCAATTAACAGGGTTCAAAGCCAGGGCAGGGCCCAGTTTCCCAGAGTGTGAATGAAGGGTATCCTTCCACTCACTGAAGTCTCTGGATACATTTCCTGTGGTTTTGCAGTTGGAGGGTTGTAGCCCTATCGTCATTTCTCTGGTATTATAACTAATACCATGATTAATGGGATTTGTGTTATAGAAGGCGAAAACCCCTTATTTAAAAATCATGAGGAAGCTTTAAGAGCCATGAAATAATTAGTGCCTTTCACAGAAGGTTTTACGTTATTATACAGCCTGGAATGAGGCTCTGTGTTAGGCCAAGATTTCAAAGCTCCTTAGAGGCTTTCAATGCCTAACTTGAGATATTTTGCTGAGTGTGAGGTTCAGAATGGGGACTCCTACTGTTTTCTAATAGTCAGCTTCTTTCATGTACTAATAAGAGAGGCACCCTGCGCTGGTTTAGAGACTGTCTGCATTTGTGTGCATGAGTCTGTATCACCCAGCATCCTTATCTCCACGTAGGACTGTTGGTTCAAACACCACATAAATGTATAGCTGGAAAATCCCCATTCTGTGAAATGCATTTGTCCTTTTGAATCATCAGGACTGACTGACCGTCATTTCACCAACATTGCTTCCAGAGGCAAGTGCCACCTTAAGCAGTCTCCATCCCCCGTCTCTATCCCTGGCTGCTCATTCCTCCTCCTGTGTCCCCCCTCACATGTGGGGCTACATGAACTGGGAAACCTATAACTTGGTTTTCTCCCTGGGTTACGCTAAACAAGGACAGTTTGTTTACCCGGTTCATCACTGGGCTGCACAAACAGCAGCACTAATGACCAGTAGTACTCATGAAGGGTTGACACAGGAGCAGGACCAAATGGGAAGGGGACAAAGACGAGGGAACTACTTAGGCCAGCAGTGCTGGTTATGGAAGTATGGCCTGAGTGAATGCGAACTGCAGTGTTCTCCAGTTCTCTCATGGCATGGAGACTAAGCAAACCAGACAAACTTGAGATCCGTCATTCAACTTTCAAGAGATCAGGCATAGGTTTTGCATTCAAAAACTCCATCTTATTGATTAACATCATGCTGAGAAGGACTTCATGTGAGCTGGATTAGGCTGCAGCATGCCACTAGCGTGCTTCTGTGGCTGAGCTGAACATGTGACAAGTGCCAAATGAATGACTACTAGGCTTCTCTACATAAAGCATAAAATGTAACTTCCCAACAAAACTAAGCAAAATCAGCTAGGTTGATTCCTTCAGCTGGTTCATCACAGGAGAAGCAAGCAGTTAGAGGGCAGAGAGAGGACAATGATTCATACCAACTTAAAGTGCTTGCTGAAATACGGGCATTGTAAATATGTTTCTGGCTGAAACTATGCCTCTTCCAAAGTGAACTGAACTGAGGTGCACCAAGACCTTTCACTATAGTAAAAAGTGCTTGTTTGGGGAAGCAGGGCAGAGTAACAAGTATAGAGAAGCTGTTTTGCTTTGTCCGATGGCATGGACCAGAGAGTTAACAGCTAGATTTAGGGTGGATACACAACAGATAAAATAATCCCCAGACTATAATTAATTTCAATTAAATAAACACAACTCATTGTCAGATTTGGCCAGAAATCTTATTAAAGGTCCAGAGGGGAAAAAAAAAAAAAGAAAAAAAAAATCACCTGCCCCATTACCTTGGAAATTCAAAAATAGATCCAAATTTGTGGGTTGGAATAGTGGCTTTTGTGAAGAAAAGACTCAGAAAAGATAAACATAAATCCATATTCATATGGCATTCAGTGATTGGTGCTCTGAATGCTTTCACACCTCGACTCAGCAAAATCTACGCATTTGCTGAAAACCTTATGTATCAAATGTAAAAGTATGCACAGATAACTATTTTCTTAAATTCATCACCAAATAGAGGCAGAGTCCTGAGCTGACCCTGGAAAGTATAATTTTACTATGTACTGACCTTCCCCAGCTCCCTCTGATGCCTTTAGGACTGATGCCCAATGGCTTATGAGAAACCTTGAAGGATGAGGGCCCAGATGAATGCGGGGATGGCACTTCAGAACACACACCTGGATGTTCAATGCAGAATATTTTAGATGTTTTGCTGTGGCTTCCTGGAAAGCTAAGAGGGTAGCAAAAGAAAGCAAATTCTGGATTCAGGTTCAGATTCCAACTCTCTCTTTCCTGTGCACACAGAGTTTGCTTGGGGCAGACCTGCCCTACTTACATGATACACACACCAGTCAAGAATGCATTCTCATCCAGAGCTCTCAAATTACCCTCAGTGCAAGCCACCTTCCAAAATCCTCACATGGCTGAATGCTGCAAGACACCTTCTCTTTGGGGAAGCTTTCAAGCTTCCAAGACTGATTTGGGGCAGCCTCCAAGACTGATTTTACAGGGAGGCAGAGACAAGGGTCCTACCCCTTGGTCTTTGCTGTGGCCGGCTGAGTCCATAAGCAGTTTGGAAACATGGGCCACAGCAAGCCACCCTAGCTTGCTTCCCCCCGCAGACCACCATGCTAATATATGCCAGCCGTGAGATGCAGTCCCTGCTTGTGGCTGCCTTCTCCAGGTAGCTGTAATTGTCCTCACAGCTGTTTTCCAACTGTGAGTGAGAAAAGCAATCAGCTACCAGATGCATAACAACTGAAACAACACGGCTTTATATTTCTTCATTTTTTAATGAATTTTTTTACTGATTCCTGTTTACTTGCAATCTTATCACAAGCTTCTGTGAGGCCAACTTCCCCATATCATATATCTCAGCTTTCTGCATATATCTGCAGCTTCTGAAGCCCACAATTCACAATAAAGGCCAAAGACACTACTGAAGCTCTGGACCCTTCAGGATGAGGCACTGGACTGCTTTCTAGCACCTGCCAGTAGATCTGTCTGCCAGCAGATCTGTCTGCCAGCTTTTCTTTTTCACCTCAGAACAGCAGGGGTTTCTGTCACAGCTCACAGCCTGTGCTACCGCTAAGCGTTATCAGCTGCTGCGGGTGCAAGTGGGCAGAATAAGTCTCCAGTGCAGCTCTGGCGCAGGAGGACACCTTCAGTGGTGAAAGGGGCTCAACAATGCCCCTTTCAACAACTTGCCCTGGGCTGGCAAATGCATGCAGGAGTGGCACCTGGCAGTGAAGCTGCCTACGCCTTCACTGATGTTCCCAGCAGCAACAACATTCAATCTCAGCAGGACCCTTTCTGCTATAAAATCAAGTGCTAAAATGTCAGTGTCCTTTATGTGCAGGGGTAGATCCAGCACCAGCCAGGGCACTGTGAATCTGTGCTGGTTTACAGTAAAGGCCAGTCTCTCTCCACCGAGACTGATTCCTCCAGCTCCACACCAAGGCCAGGTACTGGCAGACAGAGGTTATTGCTCTTCTCCCTCTTTTCTTTTGCACAGGTATTGGGGGTCCCAACTGAGGACACCTGGCCAGGACTGTCCAAGCTCCCAAACTGTAAGCCAGGTGGGATTTATCTCACAAGAATGCCAACTCTTTCTCTGAGGCACTAGCCACTCAATTTTTGGGTCAGTAATTCTCATTATGAAAAATCCTGTGCTTCAGTGTTACTAAATTCTTCGAGCTACTTAATGATAGTGTTGTGGCAGGACCTACAACAACACTGCGATTGGCCTAGTATACAAGCAAAGGTACATGCATGACAAAGTTGCCTCGCTGAGCACTGCGTATATGTTAGGCTGATGGAAGATATCATTGCTTCAAGTGCTGACAATGTACTCAGTCTCCACTCCTCAGTGCAAAGGACCAATGTCTCCTGGTTTAGACTGGAAAAGCTGACAGGTACCTGGAGACATGGTTTATCTGAACTGTCCTTATTTTTATGGAGATGATTGGTTTGGGGGCCTTTAAACTTCAGTTTTAAAGGTCACTGTTCCTGATTTTGATGTGGGCAAGGTGAGAAATCTGTGTGATTTATAAAGCTGGCTTCTTCTATTTCCACATGGGTTGGTAGAGAAGTCTGTGTCCTGGACTTCAAAGGGCCAGTTGTCTCTTATTTTGATGTGGGCAGGTTGAGAAGTATGCTTTGAAAAGCTAGCTCAGTCACTCTCCCTCTCCCTCTCTCTCTCTCCTGTTCTCTCTTTATCTTTTTGTTTAATGTTTTCTCTTGGGAAAATATATTCAAGTGTCAGTGAGGGGGAAATGATGAGCACTGATTCTCAGCCTCTCAGCAGGATCATTCTGTAAGGGAAATATAAAAGTGAAATATTAAAAACCCTAGAATGTGAAATCCACCCATCTGCAATCTAGCCATTCTCTCTCACTTGTACCCTAAGAGAGTGGTGGGGGGAGCCTGTCTATCTGGAAGGGGGAAAAAAGAGCAGGGGGGAGAGGAGGAGGGAGAAGACGTGCTTTGAGCAAGAGGTTTACAGGTTTAGTAGAGCATAGTAACATCTTTTCAAAGAAGTGGGTGTTGCTCTGTGACCCAGTCCAAGATGCCCCTCCTTTGATTCTGGTGCATGAACACTAAACAGCCCCCATTTTCACATGGTAGCCGCGATTGGCTGAACAATAACCTGGTCTCACAGTCGAAAGGACTGGAATCCTTCACACAATTAGCTGAGACACATTAATCAAACCAGCGTGAAATGGGAATGTGTCGCTGTCCACAGCAGGTTTAATTTGGATAGGGAGCAAGTACAGAGCAGACAGCTGGAGGAAGCACTTTCTTCTCTAAGTTGTTGAAGGCTTGGCTGGGTAGTCTACAAGTTGGGAAGGGTAGTCTGGGAGGAAAGAAATGTTTGTGTGTGGGACATCTACAAGGCCAAAAACTCTCAGCGATGATGGGTAGGTATCCTGATGCTATATAGAGGGACAATGTAAAAGTGCAAGCATTAAAGCTACACTAGCAAAGAAACTAGTACAGACAACAGAGAATGTGTGAGTGCCCAGAACTGCCCTGAGCAGTGACTCCCACTTAGCTCTATTTTGTCTGAGTAGCAGTGCTGTCCTCTACTGCTGTGGAAGGTGCCAGTGGCAGGGCTGAGAGGGAGAGGACAGGCACCTAGGCAGCATGGAAATAGCTCCAGTAAAGACAAGTTGAGTCATCATACACAGTTTTCAAGTCTGAGTTGCTTTCAGGCTTGATAGAAAGTTTCCCTAATGGACTCCAGCAGGGCAGAATTGACCTGTGCTGCGCTGTGCTCTGATTCTGTGATGCTGGTGCCTTTTGTGGCTGGAGCAGACAGAAATGCAGGAGTTAGAGGACACCTTCCTCTGGGAACATCCCACCATGCTAGCAAACACATGGGAGAGGGGTGCTGAGCCAGTGTTTGGGTCAATAGCTGTGCCAGCTGGAGAGGCAGCATCCCTTTCACCTCCTCAGAGCCTGCCTAAGGGGCTCCAAGTTGCTCCAGCCACGTACTGGAACCAAGCACTTGGCTCACACCTGGACTATACAAACCAATCTGGAGAGAAGAACGTTAGTCATGTAAGGTTGGACTATTTGCCCTAGTCATGAACTAAATGAAGTCAGTTTTTGATGGGGCTGCTAGTAAGAAGGCAAATTAGCCTCATTGTTTAAAGGTATTTGCTATTCACATGCTGCTGCGCACTTCCCCTGTCTTCCCTGAAGCACAAGTGCCGTTTTCCCCCCCGCCCTGCCTCAGGACACGCTCAGCCCGAGTGGAAGCTGTGGAGTCTGCCTGAGAAAACCTTCTCTCTTGAGGTTATTTCCAGCCCAGTTGTGCGAATCTGAGTGCCTGGGATGGTTCAGATAAGCAAACAAACTTTGGAGGCTTCCCCAAATGTGATGGCTTGAATGCTTTTAGCTAGTCCTATTGATGTTCGAAGTGAGCACAGGCAGCAAACAAACAAACAGGTTCCTGCCCGAGGCAAGGAACGAACACGGGCAAAACAAAGCACTGAGGTGTGATCCTATTCTCATTGAAGTTGATGGCAAAACTCCCACTGGATTCAGCAGCGTAGGCTAAGCCCCAGACTGAGGTTGTTACTGGAAGGGTTCCTGGGCCGGGTGGGTTAGTAGGAATCTTTGAAATGAAAGCTGGCAACCTTTAGATGTTTTCCTGTCGCTGCTGTGGGCTTGAGCACATCCTGCTGCAGAGTCTGAAGAGGAGATCAGCATTGGCTGTGGGCTCTGTGAGCCAGGCACATGCAGGGCAGCCGGAGGAAGAGCAGCTCCCCTGCCCCCTCTATGGGCAACTGGCAAGGGATGAAATGTCCAAAAGAGTATTTGACCACCCTATTCCCCTGTGCCTTCGTGCACAAAGAAGTTCAGAAATGGGCCTCATGCCCATTGCCTACAGTTTGCCAAAATCTCAGCCTGTTCCTGACCGCAGGTGAACAGAAAGGATGGATGAGCAACTCTTCCATGGCCAGCCCTACAGCTTGTGATCTCGCCCCCTCTCTGCAGGAGACACACTTGGGGTAGGGAATTACATGCAGCCTTGGGGCCTGAAAGCATGGTTTTACCCCAGCCCTGGCTTGAGAACCAGTTCCTGCAGAACGTGAAGGGTTGGGAGAGCTCCTGCCCCATGTCTCAGCACGCTCACTGGCCCTCTCTCTGGCTCCCCAGGCTTAGGAGCCCTGCCCATGGCGACAAGGCTTTGCCCTGTGTTTGTTCATTTGTTCTGTTCCCCTCATTTTGCTTCCCCTGAAAGAGGCAGTTGTAGCTCTGTTAACACTATTTTTGAAAGCTCTCATGCTGTGTGAGCTCAAATCCTTGCATTAATCTACTGCTGTGTTCATTTCACTGTGCTGAAAAGCAGGGAGTTTAAATCCCCTCTAAACACCATTGGTGATACCAGAAGGCCAGTGTTTTGATCCAGCCCCATTAATGGTTACAAGTTTGAATCTAGACAGCAGGGGTCAAGGGCAGGAAAGGATTAGGAATCACAGCCCATGACATTAAGCTAGTGCTTTTGCCAAACTGGGAATACTGGAGTGCCCAATGCACCAAGCTGGTTTTTGTTTCCTTTTTCTGACATTTGGATTCCAAAGAGTGGGGAACAGTGCTTGTTTGTTTATAACATGATGAACTCGCTATGAGTGAGCTTTACTCCTTGATTTATTGCACAGGCTGACTAATGAAGTTTCCTCTGCCAGGTAGTATTATCTCACTTAGCAGACACAGGTTTTACACTGGGCTTTTTCAGATGCAGCGATGACTTTTAAATTAAGCCCGTTTCTTCACATACCTGCAGGCTCTGCTACGCTGAATGAGGTTTAGAAGCTTTCCAGGGTCAACTTCTGCTCCCGAGTACCGATTTTTAGTATCTGTTGCGTTTCCAAAATGTCACCACCAGATGGAGGCAACAAGCAGCAGGCTTTGAAACGCAAACTTCAAATGACATTTCTGAGAATGCAGATGAAGTCTGCACTCCGAGTGCTTTTTTTCCCCCGTTTTTTTTAATCTCACTTTTTATGCTGATGCTTCATTTAACAAATGGGATGGTTGGAAACTGAATTCTAAAACGATGAAATTTTTTTTGTCATAATAAACTGCATGTGGCTTTGATCCCAAAGGGAAGAGCAGCACTGTAACTAATACGCAATATATGCTGGCCAGGCTGTAGGGAAACTTCCTATCTGTCTGGCACTGGGCACAGACTGCAGTTGCCAGCCTGCCACACAGACAGAGCTCTGCTTCTGTCCTGCAGCCACAGAGATTTCACTAATGAGAGACATTTTCTCTTGTGAGCCTGCAACCCCAGCGCCTTCATCCAGCAGCACTTGGCATCCTCTTTCTCTCTCTTCATCAATTAGGAAAGTTTAACTTTTGTCCTCTGGCTTGCTTGCCTCATTATCAGTTCATTAGCCACTTCCACCTGGTTTTTCATATAGGAAAGGATTTCCTCATTAGCACACACTGCCTTGCATACGGATAGAAAACAACAAAACAAAGCACTACTTTTCAGATCTACTGGTATTGTTAAAAATGCCAATCAGCCCTACACAATCCCATCATTTTGTGTCTATATCATCATTGTAAGACAATTAAATCAGTTGTTCACATTGGAATGATATCCAAATATTCTTTATCTCTTACCTTTAAGGAGTAGCTGTTTACTTTGTTTTACAATTTTAGATTGGTCTTAATCTTACAGTAGGGAAAATATTTACTGCTCTGTTCTTACCTTGCTTGACACAATGGGGCCTCAGCGTTCTCTAAGGGTTTGTCTGTATGGGGTCAGTCGGGAGATTAATCTGATCTGATTTAAAGTGGATTAGTTAACTGCATTAAATCCTTGAGCAAGGACACACTGTTTTCTTACCCATATCTTCCATTTATAATCAAAGCTCTGTATACTCAAAGTGGCAAGTTTGGCAGTCCTCACTCAAGCAGAATTCTTCACTGAGAGATGTGTTTGGACAGGGACAGCAGTATTTGGCTCACTGTCTCTTACACTACCCCCTGTAGATAATTATTGATCTCCGTGTTATAGAAGTGATAAATTTAAGCCAAGAGGCTTGCTCAAGACAGCGAAGACTATAATTCAGGTATTCCTCCCAGTCCCCAGTAAGCAAGCTGATATTTCTATCTATCTGTAACGTAAAGAAAATCCTATTTCCTCTTTGGAATGTTAATCCTGAAAATGCACTCCACAAAAACAAAGTGACATTTCACTTAGATATCACTGAAACATTTTGCCCTGCTGTTATCAACTGAATGTGCATTTTTTAACTTTTATGTTGAACTCATTAAAGAATATTAATGTTAAAAGACTTCAGTATAGTTAAGGTACAATATTTAAGTAATCTTGACATTTTTATTAAATATTAAAGAAATTGATATACTGTCATTGAATGTTTCCATCTCACAAATCAAAATTTTCTGGCAGAAAGTTACAACATCTGAAAGTTTTTGGCCAGCTCTGTGAAGAGGTAAAAATTTCTACCTCATAAAAAAATCTTATGCCTTTCCAAACCATTTTTAAAATTGTTTTTCTTCTATTCTGCCTGGAAACTTTACATCTCTACACAATATGGACAATTTATTTCTACACTTTTATTACAGTCAAGGGGGCAAAATGAAGGCAAGAGGATCCAGAGAAGATGTTATTAGTGATCCAAAAGAGGAATGTTCTGCCAGAGTTAATCTCGGTGACTGACTGGGGAAGGGGCTATTCAAGATACTAATATATAACTTCTATACATTGGCGATAATTCCAGTGCTCTGGCACCTAAACAGTCATGAATCTCGTCCCAGGTTATATTGCCATTGACTGCTTTAGCAATTACCTTAGTATCTGGGTGTAGGAGAACACTACAGTTGTGAACTGTTACTTACCCTGTGATAGACAGGTTTAACAACCTGCTTGCCTGGCTTAATGGTGAATGATTACTGCTGGAAAGGTTAAGTGCTGAAAGTTCAGTCATTTGCACTTTCTCAAATTGTCTCTGCATCAAGTCAGACACTGCGTGACCAAGCCCCTGGGCCTGGCACTCTGGAAACGGCCATGCAGGCGAAGGCAGAGGGGATTCCTGCTTTGCCCGCAGCTGGCAGCTTCTGTCCCTGAATGATGTGACTGGTGCTTCTGGGCAGGAAGGGAGGGCAGATGCTCTCGGGCGGTGCAGCATAGGCCCCAGCTGAGCTCCGAGTCTACTGGCAACAAACCAGAGGCGCTTGCCTCTGGGTGGTCTTGCTGCCATGGTGAATGTTTGTCTGGGCTGGGCTGGAAGAGAGGTTTACACCACCCTTTGGGCTCTCCTTTCCATGGCTAGAGCACCGTTCATCTCTGCTGTCAGAAATGGTGCACGAAAATGTAGCTGGGTAGAAATCATAGCCTTTCTGATGCAAGAAAATGTCTCTGTTGATCAGTTCTAAGGGGAAATCGTCCAGGCTTAAGCCATTCATTCATATCTAAGCCTGAGAAAATTCATGCTTTGTAAGAAAACATTTGAGGAATGTATTCCTCGACATTTTTCACAATGTTCAGAAATGCATCCTTGAAAAATGGCAACAACACAGCCTTCCCAAAACTGCGAACTCTGCAAAGTTCCAGTCTGGTAGAGATGTTTAAATCAGTAAGTACAAAGCCTGCATGAAAATGGTTAACTTGATAAACAAGAAACTTACTGAAGGATTAACAGCAAGAGCATTGGGCAAGAAGAGAGTGGGACCCAAGTGCCTTTGCTCTGTCCCCAGTCTTTCTACCAAACCTATGCAGAAAAGCCCCATGTGCCCACAGGGCAATACATGAAGCTCAGCAGTCCCTTGGTAAGCCAAGACAATTGCTGGGGATTCAGGCCTGCAAACTTCTTCCTGCTTCCTTCGTGCGAAGGCTTTAGGGACTGATACTGCTTTTATTGAAGTCAAAGCTAAGGCTCACGCTTTAACAAAAGGAGGCCCAAGGCCTATATTCACAGATGTGTGAAAGGAAAGGGTTACAGAACTGGAACAGCTTTATTAACATCAATGCTGATACTCAAGTCCTATAGGAATAATGTATATTTATAAATACTAAGATGACAGATTCTATAGGGACCTTTGAAATTCTGAGCACACGTTTTTTTGTAAGGGCTCAAAGAATGGTTTTTGGCTTGATTTTCATTTAATCCTGTGATTGCATGTTACACTTTCTAGAACTGGTTGCTTCCAGGAGGCCTCAGAGACTCCGAGTCGTCTGTGACAGGTAAGCTACCTATAACGGCAATGTCAAAATCACCTCTGGGTTTATTTGTTTCTTTATGCAATCATTTAAATTGAAATGAGCTCTTTTGGCAAGCTCAGGAAGAGCGGGGTGGCTCTGTAGTAACAAGCAGATCTAACATCAGTTAAGCAACTGATTTCAAAAGATCGCAGTAGAGGTAGGCACATAGTGGGTTTATTATTCTCAGAGGAGTAGTGATTATTCTCAGATAAGCAGTGATTCAATGACATTATGAGCAGCTTTTTGCGGGGCACAGTTCGATTCAGAAGGTCATACTTTCCCAGGCCCTCTTCCCCAGACTGAAGACAGACTTTGCACTGTCCCAGTTCTCATTTCTGGAAATAGACTGTAGGAACATTGCTCAACAGTGGTAAGGAAGACGTGCTAGGACAGCATTTTCACAAGACAATGAAATAATCTTGAGATTAGTTAGGAGGGGAAAAATCACATTCTTCAGTGTCCAAAAGCTATGAGACATGGTTACATACCTCGGCTTGACCAGGCACACCAACACAGTGCAATCACTCCCCAGTGTGCTAAGAGAAGGGAGTATTTTTCAAGCATATATATGTACACACGCACACATATACATGATGTGTATATATATCAATGAAATAAATTTATAATCAGGCAAAGTGCCCTAACCTAGCCCAGAGAGTCATTAAAATTGAATCCCCCCCAATACTGATTTTGAGGCACACAACAGGCTTTATAGATATGTGGGAAAAGACTAGGCAGGATTTGTCCTCAGGATTGTGTTCATGCACAGGTCAAGAATCAAATATTCTTTGAGGACGAAACCATGTTTTTCATTGCTGCTCTTTATTATCTGTTCAGCTCATTGCTTGGGATCCAGCCCTGCTCGAAGGGAAGCATGCCGCCCTTCAGAGCTGGGTTTCCCAGGCGCTGTTCTGAATGGCTGAACAAACATGCTGAAGTTTTCAGCAAAGCACAGGTTGCTGAAATGCCAGCCACTGTCATGCACATCTTCAGAATCACAAAAAGCTCAGCATGTCCCAAACCCTGATAACACAGGTCCTGGAATATAACAAATCCTCTCTCAGCCTGAACAAAGAAATAACTATATTCCTTGCAACTCTGCTGGATTGCACTTCTGGTTTTTGGCCGTAATCCCTTGACAGGCCCCATTACAGCCCCATACTGACGGGCTGGCCCAGCGTCTCTGCGGCAGAGCTCTGGGCTGCATGTGGGCCAGCTCAACTCTGTGTTACAGAGTCCTTATGCCGGTACGGCCGAATGGCTGCCTTGGCATGCTCAGCTCTTGAGAAGGAAAGAACTGCTTCATACAGACCGCTCAGCCGTAACTCTCCATGGCCAATTAAGAAATCAAAGGGGAGCTCTGTGCAGAGCTTGGCCACCACCAGGAAGCCTGAGCCATGGTGGGAAGCACTGAACCATGTTGCTGCCCAGTGTGGGAGCCTGCAGCAGCAGGGACCGAGGGGGCAGAGGGTCTGCAGTAAGACCCTGCCGTGGCAGGGGCAGCCTGTGGTGCAGCTCTCGCAAGCAACCTCAGGCTGGATGCTTTGGCTCCCTGTCCCATCCCTGCTCCCCAAGGCAGCAGGGTCTCGAACTGTTTCGCTGTAGGTGAGAATTCAGCAGTTACCTACCACAGTGAGGGCAGATACCTTTTATAAATCTGTTTCTCAGGATATCTCTCTCGGTTTCTCTGTGGTTTTCCCCTTTTTTTTACATTTTATCTCCTCAAAACAAAAATGTCAGCATGTCAAATGGCCTGTGTAGGGAGGGGGAGGGCAGGGGCAAGGGGATCCCAGTGCCTGATGTCACTTGGAGGGGAAGCACCGGTGGGGGCCAAGGGAGGAAGCACAACAAGCCATGCTCTGATGGGCCTCCTGATGCTGAAACATGATCAGAACAAACAAACAAAGTAAAAGCTGTAAAACTAAATGACTATTTTTATTTGTTTCCCTGTTGGTTTGTTTTCTCTCTTCCACTTCCTTGTCCCCAGCTGTGTGCTCCTCTAGAAAGCAGCCACTTGGCATTGGTATTTGCTGGGCATGGAGCATGTATGACATTTATTTTAAGCACTCATCCTGAGAAACAGATTCATCTCTGTGAATCCCCAACACATTTTACAACCAGCTGCACTACTGGTACTAGAGTAGGTACTAGGTACTTTCTTTAGTTTTTTAGTTTTGACCTCTGGTCTGCTCAGTGGGCCAGTCAGGTTATTTTGTGCACTTGCATTGTCGCTGTAAACTAGTAACACCAACCTCTGATATTTCAGTTACCACATGTAAAATATAGTGTCCCCAGCAGCATTTTCCCTTTTACTTACAAACTTCTTTTTACAAAATAACAATTTATTTTCAAAATTCCTCTGAAAACATGAGTTTGAGCTGAAATCCTGGATGCATATACTCCAACATAATCAAACTCACATGGAAAAGCAAATGTCCTGGAAAGCTATAGAGCTGGGGTGGGTTTATCTAGCTCCCCTGTATCCCTCCACTATCTCTGCCTCAAGCTCTGAGAAGGGCTGGCTCAAGTTCTGGTTCCAGCTTTCTGGTTTGTGCTCATCTCCTATGCTATTTTTTCTCCTGTTTTCCTAGGCTGAGCAGGGTGCCAGCAGCAGAGGATTTGGCCTCCAGGATGCCTACAGCCTTCCCTCAAGACCGGATCTCTGCGCAAGATGCAATTCTTCATGGCTTCTTCAGCCCTCTGCCTCCTCAGCTCTGTCAGGTTCCTGCTGGTAAGTTAACTCTCGATTTCATTTCACCAAGAAAGAGCTACTTCACATGCTATTTATTATGAGTTTCTTCTGTACTTTGAAAGTCTCTGCCATTCACCCAGATGTCTCTCTCTTTTCTACCCGCCCTCCCTCCCCACTCCCATATGCTGCAAAGTTTACATCCCATTGCAAATTTGACGGCTTGTTTTTCTGTTTCTTCCACTTGACCACAGTGTTAATACTGGAAGGGGAACCTGGATGGGCTGCCGCTATGGTACATTTACAAAGTGGAGGTATATATGCTTTGACAGGTCGTTTCTCCCCCATTCTGTAACCCCAGGGGCCCCGAGCTTTCCCTGGGGCTGGCTCACACTGTGTATTCAGTGTAACTCACATGCTCATCCCTCCTGATGTCCTGAATTCCCAGCTGCTCAGCATGATGTGCTAGCCTCAATTCACTTGGACCGCTCCTCCTGCTCCCTTTTGATGTTCAGAGACAACAGCTGTTCCTCCTACCCTGTCGCACCAGTTCTCCCTCAGTTTTACCTGCTTTATTTTCTTCTTCCCTTGCTCCCTTCTCTTAAGCACACAGCTGCATACACACAGTTCTGCCTCTCCTGCCCTGAGCTGACAATAAATACAGGGTCTGTCAAGCTACAGGTTCTGTTCCTCACTAGGAAAACCTCCCTCCTATCAGGCAACAGGCCAGAGAGCCCTTGCATTCCCCCTTGCCTCCTGGGCATCCGCTACACTAGTTAGTTTCGTGGGTTTTTTTAAGATAGGGGCAATTAAGAAGAAGCCTTCTTGGACTGTGTTGTCAAACTATTTGAAAACTTAATTTCTGGCTCCTGCAACACATCCCAAGTGAAGGAGCAGCCAGCTAGAGTCTCTCCCAAACTGCCACCCTTCAGAAGGTGCTCTGTGTGTGTATGTGCCTGAGTGAGAGACATCTGCATTCCTTTTCTGTTCACCCAGCCACAGAGCACAAATCTACTTTGACACTTTTAGAAAAATGAAAAGATGGAATCTCGCAGGAGCCTGCCTGTGCCGGGGGAGGAGGAGGGGAGCACGCACAGCAGGAGGGAAGTTGACTTTTCTTTATACATATAGGGTTTTTTCCATGCAGAGTTTAAATTATGCCTGATAAAAGGAGTTTCGTGGATGTTTCAGTTCTTTCAAACCCTCCTGGCTTCCTCCCAATTAAATGAGGTTTGTCAAAGCCACAGGGCTCTGCTGCTGCCGGAGAGGCGGACAAGCACTTCCCGCAGTGACATCTCCAATCCCCAAGGGAGAAGATGAAAGTGTCAGTGCTGAGAGAGAGAGAGAGAGTGTGGAAAAAACCAGGTACAGAGACAGACAGTGTGAGAGAAAGGGAGAGAGTAAGAGAAATAGAAGGAATGAGGAAACAGATTGGCATAATGTGTCAATCTCTCCGACACACTGCCAGAGAGGGGATAGATTCATTTCACCTAGGTTTATGCACCATCCCATATTTATTATCGCCCATATTGCGGCAAGAAGTACCTTGTGGACAGGAAACTGCACAGCGTTATCATAGCAACCAATGTGTTGGGAACAGAATCAAAGTGCACAGGGCTGAAACAAGTACAGTATGATCATGCAAGACCATATTAATGAGTGACTCATTAAGCCTGTAAAAATTAGGCAATTCTGAATAATTTCCCATGTAGCCATACCTATTGCCATAATCATGTAAGACATTTGTTCTCTTGTGTAATTTTGGCATCACACTATTTTGGAACTTAACCATATAATTTTAAAATTCTGGCTGCTATGATAACACAGTTCAAATTTTAAATATATCCTGTTCCCACTTTGTTCTAGAGGATGCTGGCTATTAGTCCCCATCCTCTGAAGGAGAAAGTTAAAGCAGAAGGGCAAAGAATGAGCTGGAGATGAAAGGTGAAAGGAGGAGGGGGTTGATCCCAAAATGTGTGAGAGAGTAAGCAGGAAACATTTGAAAAAATAAAAGGTTCCTGTAAGAAAATATTTTCTATTTTTATGAAATAATTGTAGCCATAACTGTCCTTTTTATAAGTTGATATGACAAGCTGGAAGCCAGAGGATGTTTTTCAATGGTCAATTCCTGGGAAAAAATAATTGGAGAAAACAGTGTTTGGAAGATAAGTACCCCTCCAAAGAGCATGTTTCTGATTACTGAGGGGAATGCTAAAGTCTAGAGGCTGTCTGCTGCCCCTGGGAAGGGGGAGAGGGAACAAGGGGCTCTTTGCTTCCTGGTGGTCAGCTCCTGCAGAGGGGAACAGGTTGCTGTTGCTTATGCTCATCTGGATACAAAATGCTAGAAAAAAAGAAGAGCCCATGCAGTAAGAGAAGACTCTCTGTCCCTGAGTGGGGTTGGTCCACAGATGGGCCTTTCCTACAGCTGCTCGCTCTTGTGCCTCTAGCGCTAGAAGCGGCTGCTAAGGCCCAAGTTCAAACCCCACTCATCATCTTGGTGGCCTTAATTCTATACACACCACCAGCACCTCTGGATATGGCAACGAAGGAGAGTAGCATGGGATTGTCCAGTTTTCTTCCACTGTGGCTAGTAGCCTAAGGGGTAGCAGTGGTGACCTTTCGTAAAACTGGGGCATATGCTGTCCTTTTTCTGGCCTAAGCCAATCCTGAGACAATTATCTTTGTGAAGTGCAGCCCTGCACTACAACAGCTCTGATAAAACTTCAGTCTAACCCTTTGCCACCTGCTAAAGCAGAATGTTTTCTGTCCAATTAATCACTCCTGGAAGAAAGATGAGATCCTTGAATCAAGAAAGCATGAGCTGTGCTCTCAACTCAGTGTCAGTCCTGAAGTGCAAAGGGCCTTCTGAGAAGGTATCTCACTCTGCTGTCAGACAGGTCAGACACAGTAACAATTGCAGCTTATTATTCTTAGTTATAGATTTGGTTTATTTTCCCTCTCTTTTGCTCTCGAATGCTTTAGAGCAGGCTCGCAAGCAGGGAGGGTGAGCACTGGGATTTGTGGTTAGTACCAGCGTGCTCACAGGAAAACACATTGCAAGAAGAGCTCTGGCCAAACAATCCAGGCACACGGGCCAGGAAGGCCTGAGCTGGCACCTCAGATCTTGTCCCCACTGGATTGATGTCCAGGCTCAGTATAGACCTTTCTCACAGTTCAGGAGACATTCCACCCTGGGCATACCATTGGCACAGTACTTAATCATCAAGTCCGATTTGTGCTCCTTGAGGAGGATTGTGTGTTGTGTGGATGTGATCCTGGCTTTGACTAGGAGGGACTTGCTCCCTTTGGGTACGGTTGGTCTCTGGCTGTTGCCTTCCCTCAGCAATTCAAAACCAGTGTGCCAGGTGGTGATGACACAGTACCGTTTCTCCTAAAACAGCCCGCTATTCAGCTTTTCAGAGACAAGGAGGAGGAGGGAGGCTTGATGTTGACAGAGCACTGTCATTTTAATGCCTGTTACATGTAAACTAATGCAAAGCAAGAATAGGCAATGAGGAGGTTAAGGCTGCAAGCCATTGCCTACCAAAAATCCCATTACTGTTGGGATTAGCCAGCGCTGGTAGATGTTAACACAGGGCACGTATAAAGAGGAGCTGGCTTTCATGGACATCTTATTTGGGTTGGCTGCTTTCCCTAGGCTCTCCTACATAGCTAAAAGGTTTATATAGTCACTTTACCTCTGTGCTTTGCCACCTCTGTATACAGAAAATGGATATCCTTCACTGCAAATCAGATACAGACACCTAGAAAGTGAAGTTCCCACCAGGTGTATGGATCTGGTTTATAATGTGTCTTAAACGGGAATAAACCAAAGTTGATGTTGAGCAGCAAATCAGCTGTCACTCCTGAACCAGAAGCAGTCTCTTCTGTGAGGTGATAAAGCAAACTCAGGAAAAACACCCCTCACTTCACCTGGCCTGATCTCCATAGTGGTGGAAGGTCTGCTTCCGTAAGTACTGACAGGACACTGAGGTTTATTATGTCATTAAGCCACCATCCTAGGAAAGAGCCATTGCAACATCACAGCAGATGCATGCCAAAGGCACAGTCCTCTGGAGATGTTGCCCTGCTTAAGCTCTTCCCCAGGCGCTGGCCTGGAGCAGACATTGTGCTGGCAGGTGCTGGGCCCTGTTTAGGAGCACAGGGCGAAGGGGAAGATGGGAGAAGAAGGAAAGTTTCCTTTGCTCACTCCCCAGCTCATGCTCTTGCAAAAGCACAACTGGCACAAAGTTTGGCCCACATGACTTGTGGAAACAAAGTCCTATAGACATGGATCAAATGCTCTGACTCCCATTGATCTCAGGCCAGAGAATCTCTACAAAGGTCTTATTGTTCAGGGAGATGAACTGCTTTTGGGGGGGGGAGTGCTGTTAATACCCTTCATGGAGGCAGACACTATTGCATCAGAAGTTAGCAGACATTTTACTGTATTTTGTCTAATTGCAAGTTATATCTGAGGTTTCTTTAACTTCCACTTTCCCTTTAACACTCTTAAATGCAAATCTGAGAAGATATAGTTGTCTTGTTTGCTGTGAAAGACATCTGGACTGGAACTCCCGTGTAGTTGTTTGCCATCCTCAGGTGCACTTCTGCCTTCACCCACTTATCAGCAGAAAAGAGCAAATGGGGATGTAGTGATCAGATTTCTAAGGCACAGAAGTTAAAGCTAAGTTTGAGATTGTGACAGCAAGCAACCATGAGCCTAGGAACTCAATTAGCCTGAAAGACAACTATCTCATTACCTTTCCTAAAATGATATAAATACATAAGAATATAAAAATTTAAAATAAACTCTCTCTCTATTGACTGTCTAGATGACTGAATTTCACTGCTCAATTTCTTTAAACACTCACTTTAGTATTTATTTATTCTAAGCGTGAAGCAGCTACGATAATTAGACTGTCAGATTTCGTAAGTTAATGAGGAGTCACTGGAGTGGAAGGTTTTGCATTTGTGAGATTGCTGAAGGAGAGAAGCTCCGTGCCTTCGCTCTATCTCTTTTTTCTTTTTCTTCTTTTCCCCCTCCACTGGGTGGGAAGGAGAGAGCTTGGCAGTGCGTAGATCCATTTGAATCCTTTTGATTAGCGGGTTGCATTCCCACCACTGTTCTACCAAATAATATTTTGCTGGTTGCTCCAAGAAAAAGAAAAAGAAAAAAGAAAAGAAACCATAGATGAGATTTCTAGAGAAGGGTGCCTAGATTAAAGAAATAATTATCCAAAAAAATCAGAAGGAATGGAGCTGTGAGAAATAGGATCCTGAATTAGTTTATATTGTGGCTAATGTCACAGGAGAGCATTAGGAAAGTAGCACAGTGAAGGAAAAGGACCATTTTGCAATTTTCTCTTTAACCTGATTTTTCCACAGGACAATCAGTGCTCACAGTCCCAGGAGTGAGACTGCAACCTGAAATCTGTGACCTGTTTGCTTCTTACCAAAAAGGCCATCTCTTAGGAGGTTCAAGCAAGTTTTGGTAGAAAGCAGGGATGATTGACTAATTCTTGGGTAAGCACGTAGTTGCCACATTCAAAGCTGCTGCCATCATCCTTAGCACATGAATTCCTTTGTGTATTGAAGGTGGGGAAACAGAACTGATACCCGGGGCTGGATGACCACATCCCAGGCTGAGGACAAAGTGGGAAATCTCACATTCAGAGGGAACAGATCAGCAAGCCAATGACCTCTGATGCAAAATGCTCAGTGGTATCATGGGAGGTTTGGGTTTGTTTCGTCATATTCCCAAGTCTTAGACCAGTGCCCTTTCCTCTGATGCCTGCCCAGTCAAAATATTGCTTAATTTCCCCATTGCTTAAACTGACCAAATTGCTTTGTCTGCCTTTGTCCTTGTCTATTGAATTCACATTTTATGGCTTACTTGGTTTGGGTTCACACACAATGGAACCTGAGCAGACCCAGGCAAAAACTCCTTAGCTCATAACATCCTTGGTTTTAATTAATCAGTATTTTAATAGGACACACCTCAAAATGATGCTTCAGCATCAACATTTTTCATCTCCTTTTTGTTACAGAAGACCAAAAAACCACTTAAAATCACTGTTATTGAAAGAAAGTACCAGAAAATGCCCTTTTATTATACGCTGTCTCTTTGTTTACTTTGTGTATTTGTTAACAGCATGTGTCCAGTCAGTGTCACCAGCTGGGTGTGTGCTTGCAGGGCAGACCTGGAAACTGATCTTGAGGCCAAATTAGTTTGACTGTCTTACTGTCTGCCAAGGTAAGAGGCAACCTAGCTGTGATAGCGGGGCAAACCTCAGCTACCCATCTGTGCTTTCAAATGCATGTAGATGGCATGTACCTGCTTTAGGATCAGGTCCCAGCACTCAGTGCCTGGTCTCATAGGCTCTCTCTATCCCATCTGTCCTCATCATGTAGACAACAGCAGGCAGACAGGACAGTCTCGAGTCCTTTTAAGAAGGACCTGACACTGCCAGCCCTGTGGCCACATTGGGTTTTGGAGGCAGCCTGAATACATTCCCTGCTCACCTGCTCAGCTAAGTGCAGACAGGGAGGCTGTTCCCTCTCTGTGATCAGAGAGGAACTAATCCTGCCAAAAAAGCTGGTTGTCAGTTCCACTAAGGCTTCTGGTACAACTCACTTGAGGAGGGCACTTATGCTTCAGTGTTCAATAAACTTGGATTTGGCCAGTTTTAACTGATTTTGAGAGTATCTCACAAATACATAATTTAAAATAGTGAACCCATGAAAATAGTAGGAGATACTCTTAAACATTTTCTTCTTTTTTTTATATTAACCTGGCCTCAAAGTGATTGTATCCCTTTTTTTAAGCTGCTTACAAAACATACTAAACAAGCTTAAATGTCAACTCAGGTTTTCTTCTGCACTTCATTACAGGAAAACATTCTATAAGTGATGGTGTTCATATTATTAATTCTCTTTTTTAAAAAGGCATCTGGATTCAGACATGCAAGCAAGGTTATAAATGAAATACTTTTTTTTTGTCATTTTAATAGGCTACCAGTGGAAAGCAGGGGGTTATGTATGCTTTTTCAAATCTAATCAGAGGTAGATAGGCATCTAAATCACAACAGCCTCATGCTGGCACATGAGAGAATGGAATTTCCTGGGAACATAATGAAATCAGCCAGCCTTCCTTCATTGGCCAACCTAAGTTACAAAAATAGACAAAACCAAAAAACTAAACATACCGGGCTCAATCATGAATCCGTGGGCCCTGGGCTACACAGCAAGGGACAAAACATCATCACAGTCTCCTCCTTGTTCTCCTTCTGCTTTCAGGAAGGGAAGAGATAGTGCCAGGTGTCTATCCCAGGGTGATGTACACTCTAGGCCAAGACTCCATCCATTTCCTACCCTATTCCACCTCTTTCCCTCTACCTGCTGAGGAGGAATGTATGGATCATTGGAAGCTGCTTCCATTCTCATGCTGCCTCTCAAAATGCAGATAAATAATGCAGTGCCTCTTATGTGTATGTGCTACTGTACTAGCTAAGTGTAGTTGAATCTTCAGGAAGATTAGAGCTTGTTTTAAACCAACTGTTAACAAGCAAAGTAACTGAAGTCACTAGCCCTGCAGAATATTTGGAATTAGGATTTATTTTTCCTTTTGATTCAGGACTTAGGCCATGGATTTTTATCCTAAGAGAATTGCTTTGCAACAGGGGCAGATTCTACCCTCCATTACACCAAGTACCTTTGAAATAACTCTTGATATTGACAAAATGAAGCAAAATCTTTGAGAGTATAAAGCAAGGGCAGAGTTTGGTCAGGGGAGGGGTATTTTTAAAAATCACCTTTCAATAGAAGAGAATGAAATTGTGCAGATGTTCTGCCTTTTGTTTTTCAGGAAGCAATGTCAGAAAGATTGACTTGGCAACGAAGATGTAGCAGCACAGTCTGGACACTGGACTTGCAGAATAAACTCAGCCATGTGTCACTTAATAGAGAGATCCCTGGAGCAGAAGATCAATGTACAAACAGGACAGATGGGGACTGACAATTGAAAGAATGTAGGGGCTGATCCAAGGCTTACAGAGACCTGTCATTCCTGGGGTTTGCCTACAATCTCCCTCAACAAAAGGGCTCCTGAGGGAGGAAGGGGATTAGTCAAAAGTTGAGTGAAGTCTCCAGGGAAGATGGTTTCTTGGATAAAGTTGTCAACAAAAGGAATTGTTTAAGACTATTTGTTATAATTTCCTAGAGGGAGCTTCTGCCATTACTAACAGGATTACCAGCATACTGGTTCCACACCAGCAGAGCATTAGACATGTGCATTGCAGACAAGTTGCTTAAAGCTGAATTCAGTGGTCTTCTTATACTGGGTCCCAAATGTGTGCAGGTGTTGATAAGCAGAGGGGAGATGGCAAAGAATTAAGATGCAGCCAAACATGGGCCATTTTTGGCCCAGCTGTTGCAGAGAGTCCTGGATCATTAATGAGTTACCAGGGTGTTTTAATCTCCTTGATCTCAGGGCTGCTGACAGACTACAAGAAGGAGAGCTAATCTGAGGTGAGCGCTGATCAGGATACATGGGGAAATGGGAGAGCTCTTTCCCAACTACAGTTACTGTGAAATTTCTCATAGAATTCTTCCAGGAAGAATCAGGAAAACAAGTAACTTACTGTGTTCATGTATTAGTCTGCTTGGTTTCAGTTATCTGGGATATTTTTTCTCAGCTCTGGGACATCAGAAACCAGAAGCCTCGGTGTAACCTCACAGCAGATCTGGGAAGAAAAGGAAGACAAAGATAAATCATTAACGTGCAGGCATGCAAACCTTCTTGAGTACTTCTTATTCATCTGAGTAGTGTCACTGGCATGACTGGGAGAACTTCTCTGAGTAAGAATTATGCAGAGCATTGAGGCATTGGAATAGAACCAGTCATGGAGCTGTGGGGAAACACCAGAGAAATGGGTGGCAGCCATAGAAAGAGCTGGAAGGCAGTGTTTTAGTATAAGGGAGCTACATCTCCAGCCCCACCCTAGTCCATTGTTTGCTAACCAAACCCCGCAGATCTGGGCAGGAAGCAACACAAATCTTTATGTTCCCCTTTGCCCTTGCTATAGACATAATTGCAGGAATGTATAGATTAGGTACGTAAAAGAGCGCACAGACTATCTGCAGGCACTGCTCAGTTAAGAGGACAAGAGGTATTCTTTATATGACGTGACAGTCCTTGAAGTTCTCTGCCTTGATGAAAAGGCAAGCTATGTCCCAAAAGTCTTTCCACCTCTAGATTGTGTGGACCCAGATCTCCCAAACACCAGCCACTCTCAAAGCGAGTGTGAATTCCTGACGTCCCTTTGCAATACTGAACAGAAATGTGACTCAATATTAGGACCTTCTGCCTTTCATTTGCTCTGCAATGAATCTGGAAGAATATTACAGTGACCTCACAGCCGGAAGATCAGACTAGACTAGACTAGAGTTCCACTTAGGTGTGTATCTCTGTGTCAGCTTCCCATGTGCAGGTTTATTTTGGAGAGAAGGGCATTTGGAACCTTTTCAAAAGAAAAACTATAGTTCTTAAGCACACTGGCACTGGCTGTTGCATTGCAAAAGCTTCTAAGAACTGGTACAAATAAGAAGCTTTTCTAAAGTGGATGGATGGATGCCTGCATAGGTAGGAGATAGCTCTCCACTTCTGGCAAAAGGATGTGCTGCAACCCAGCACTCTTCTGTTCATTAACTCAACGTTGGAGGCCTAATGCCTTAAATATGCCAGATCAGAGAGAGAAATTGCCCCAGAACCACTCTCTTCCAAACTAAAGGGAGTACTATTTACATCAGGAGTACTGATCTCAGTAGATTTTCCATCCCCTGGCCTGGACAATCTCAGGGGCAACAGCTTTCAGGGAGAATGGATGTAGTGTTGTAATAAGTCAGGAAGAGTAGGTTACAAGAAACATGTCTGAGTTCATGTACCAAGGTAGCGCCACCCAAGAAGGCGGTCCTGCTTCCCCATTTCCCTCCCTGCTTCAAGCTTCACAGTCTTTCTCTCTTTTGCTCTCTGGCACTTTTCTAAGCCCTTGATGAAGTGATTTAACTCACTAAACAGGTGGAAAACTATTAACTCTTTTGCTGGGTTAGTTTTTCATTGCTTTAGTGAGCTGAATCAGATTATGAAGGGGTCAGAGAAGTACCAAACTTCATGCATGGCTGAGTGCGAGTGGGAAAGGAGGAGGAGGAAAAAGCCGTGAAGTTCAGGCTTTCTTATCTCCAACCTGCTCACATGTTGGGGTTCGTGTGGGTGGTCATCCCTTGTCACATCTGGATGTTTGACGTTCTGTTTTGAGGTAATAACTGAATGGGTTCTGGTGAGTAAGTGCTCAGTACTGCTATCATGTATGTTGGCCCATCTCAAATCTAGGTGTTTGCTGTTGAAGACCTCACAAAAAATCCCAGACATTGGCACAGAAGTGCAGGACTGATCTTTTCTTTTTTCCAGAAAACACTTTCTCTTGGCAGGTGTAGGATGCCTTGGTAAAGTAGGTGAGAATTTATGAAGTGCATGTAAATGGAGATCATTGTGCTCAAGGGTCATCAAACTGTTTCTTCTCACCACCTAATAAAAAACTAAAAACAAATTGAGATTTTCAAGAAATCCTTTAACATCCCCTTTTATGTAAAGAGAGTTTAACAGCAGTCTTAAATATTTGCTTTAAAAACATCTTGAAGTAAATGAAATAACTTCTTTCCCAGGCCAAGATTCTCTGTTTTACTGTAGCCCAGAGCAAGTTTGTTGGCCAAATTACATATCCCCAAGAAAAAAATCCAAGGGCTTTAACACTTGCAAACCCCTGTCTGTAATGGCACAAGCGGGCAATGCTCTCTAAAGGGGGGGAAAGCACCAGGAAAATCCCCCTCACAAGCCAGAACTGCATTTGGGGAGCCCAGATGAAAGCCCTGATGCAGGTCATGTGACAGGTGTCACTTCAGTAATGATATCGGGGCAGAGATAAAAGTCCTCGCCGGCTGGTCATGTGACACCGCTTCATTACCAGCACAGCAGGTGGTCGGAGAGCCTCAATGCCTTTATTTTTTTATTATTTTTAAATTTTTTTTTTATTCTGTGATAATGAGAAAATGTTTAAACTTCCATCCCTGTGTTTAAACACTTCTTCATGCTGACAGCAGCAGGAGATCCCTTGATCAGCTGTCAGATGGGAAAGTGCAATTTTTCTGGAAAGTAAACAGCGTGTTTGCCAGTTGGAAATCATTTTCTGTTTGTTGGGACTGCTAGTCATAGTGTGATGGAGCCATGTCACAGCATCTGACAACTCGGGAGTAGGGAATAGAAAACAGGCTGAGAAATGGGTTTTAGACTGCCTCTGATAACAGGAGCTTGGGATTTTTGACACTTCGCTATTGTTATCGTGGGGAAAAAACCCACCACTTATGGATTGCTTATGAAACTTTTAAAGCAGCAGCTCAGTGTCAGTGTGAATATATGGGACCTTCTAAAAGAAGCTCCTGCATTTTAATAGAAACTTGCCTGGGAGAAAAATAAAGGGAACGTACAAAGGAATGGAGCGGGTGTGGAGACATGTGGGGGTGAAGGTGGCCAGATCTCATTCCTGGCTAGCAAGAAAAAAACAAAAAAAAGTCTCCTTATAATTATATTAGAAAATGTTTCACGGCTCTAGTGCCACATAGACTTGGGGAACCCACTGAGAGTTTCAGGTGAGACAAGGAAGGCAAACGACAGGGTGGCCAGGGCCTGGCTGAAATCAGAGCTGTTATGCTCCCCCTCGGAAGTATCCTGGAACCCAACTAAGTTCACTTTAAATGCTAACCACATTTTTTTCTTTTCCTATTAGGCAAATACCTTCTCAAAGTCAATTCCCATAAAGAACAAGAGATACAGATATAATGCACATAATTTTAATTAAGGTTTGAATGTGCATATGCAGAGGGATACACAGCATTTTTCCTATGCAGACACAGACAACATCTTACATGCAGAATCAACAAATCAACCTGATTTCAACACTGGGAAAGTTAATTACCCAGACCATGACTTGGATTGCGTATTAGATATTTGCAGCAATTATGTTACATGGAGTCCTTGGTAGTCTCCCAACAAATGCTTTCCTCTGCTGGGTGCACTGCAGTCTTGTCCCTTTTCCTAAAGATCCCCATTAAAAGCTTCCTGCCTATGACACTTCATGAAATCTTGGCTCATTAAACCTGAAGTTTCAATGCCCAGCCGGTATCTCACTTGCACCAGGAAAGCCCTAGAGCTGGTGGTTTGGTTTCAGCTCCGCGCTCTTGAGCGAGGCCAGGCTGTGCTGGGCTCTGTGGAGGCTGGTGGAGCTGGGGAGGCGGCTGCCTCCCTCCCACCCTGCAATTAGGGGCAGGGCTGGACCATCAGCAAAAATGATCCCAAGTGAAAAGATCAGATCAGAATCTGGCCCTTTGTTAGCAGTCATTAAAAAACATTGCACTTTTAATAGGAGCTTATTCAATTAGCAGACTAACAGGCTCCATCAGATAAGCTGGGGATTTCCCTGGGAATCTGACTCACATACTGGTGAAGAGCCTCTGCACCCTATGGTTAACCCTCTCCACACAGAACCAGGATGAAGAGGCCAGTTCCCAGGAAAAGATTTATTTCTGGATTCTTAAGGGAGAAGGAAAAGCCCTTCATTTTGCCTTGAAGCCCCCGGAGGTCCCAGTGCTGGGTGTGAGTTGCAGATGCTGGAAGGACCTAGGAGGATCATGGCACCAAACTGTAGCTGCCTCAGACGGAAGACTCGCCTGATCTCTGATAAACATGCTGACATTTGGCAGCCTGACAGCTTCACAGTCCCATAAGAGGCTTCCTAATTAGAGCCTGGGTGAGAAATAATCCACAACTTGAAGTTTGTCTCTAGCTTCCTTGCTGTACTTTTTTTTCCCTCCTGTTTCGTGCCTTTTCTCCTTTTTCAGTGTTTTCTCTCACACATTCTCAACACATCCCCTCCCTGCGGGCGGAAGCTGTTAGAAACACCAAGCAGAAGAAAGGGTCATTTTTGCCTGTCCTCTCAGCTCAGAACAGCTTCCAGCAAAAGCACCCCTCTTGCATTCCAGCGTTGCCCTTGAAGGAGACAGGGAGATAAGGCAGGAGAAAGGACAGTACATGGTGAAGTTTATAATGAGTACAACCGGTCTGGAAGAAAACCAAACCAGTCCCATTCATTCCTAGTCAAACAAGTAGGGCAAAACTAGTGCTCCCAACAGTGGGAGAATGGGGACTCTGGGTCTGGATCCAGCCCTGAATTTTGCTTTCCTCTACATCAAGCTGGCCCTGAACAGCATGTCATGACATCCTGAGTCTTTTAGCTGGAGCCAGGGTCTGAGTTTAGCATTGCCTTCAAGACATACAGTACCGTGATGCTGCTGTATCATAGCAAGACATTCATCCAGCTGGTCGTAAAAGGAAATAAATTTTTTAGAGATAGGTACTATTACAGAGCCAGATCTTTTAAAGCTAAATTGTATTCTACCCATTTACCCCATCACATGCATATTCTCTGAATAGTTCCAGAAAAGCTCTTAAAATGCAATAACCTCTGAATGTGAGCTTGTATCAACAAGCAACATCTGCTAAGACAAGTATAAGTCTTTCACTATATTTATTTCCTAGAGGGTTATTCACTGATAGTGGGATTGATTGTTCTTTATTTCATATCCCAAAGTCTTTTCCAGGGTAATGAGACAGCATTTGACATGCTGGCGTAAGACAGCAAAGCTCTTCAAAGACAATAGCCATTGTATACTCTGCAACAGCTTGGATACAGATACAAACATCAGAATCCGCTTTACGTTAGAGGGTTGTTCCCCTTTACTGCCCTCCTCAGTGAATACCATACTCCCTGGATAGCCACCAGAAACAGGCAGAAACTCGGGATTCTCCAGTCTTGGCCATACTTTACATTGGACAGCTGTGTATGTTACCACCATTCAGCAGGATCTCAGATGATGACATGGGACCAATACCTACAGTTATTTGACCATTAGCTCTCTCCAAAGCAAAGAGATTTCATTCAAACTATGCAGTTGAAGCTATTTCCAGGACAAACATATTTATTGCTGAGATATACTAGAAGATCTCCATCTAATGCCTCTAGAGTTCGATATGAATCTTATCCAGAGGACTGGGCGTCCTTGGGGAGTGTACTTTTTTGAGGTTTCACTTTGTGATTGCTGATGCCCAAGCGTTTCACGTGCTGCAGATGTCTATGTATTGTTCAGCTATGAGAAAAAACTGTGGACCTACACCTCTGTAATGCCTGTACTGCTAAGATAGAAGGCTGAGAAAATTGTTTATTGAACTGATACTTCCAACAAACAGATGTTTATGAAGTAAGTGGAGCTGCTCCCTGAGGTTCTAATATTAACAAATTCCCTGAATAGATTGCAGCTGTGTGTTTTCTACCATCCCTCTCTATAAATTGGAGTATGGATTAGTACACACTATTTATAGGGCCCAGCCCACCCACTTGCTTGGAGCACCCCTGAAGCTGAGAGAGATGTAGCTGCATTTATAGCCAGACACCACCTCCAGGGTCCATGTAGCATCATATCAAAATTCTGCCTTTCAGCATCATAGAAACCTTGGAAAAAATTACAGGTTATTCTGGACCTAAAATATCTGGCTCCATTGCTGCCCTGATTTTTTTTGCATAATAAATGATTGTAGACATGAAGCAGGAGGGGAGCATAGATGTGGGGAAACTTATCCTGGAGGACTGACTGGGGAGGAGATGAGGCAGAGCTGGCTCTGGGTGACTCGCTCCTTGGGTACCTGTGTTCCCTGTCACTGCAACGTGGGCCCAAAGGTCAGAAAAGCAGCATTTTACACACACATGCATGTTTGATATGAACTATTTTAAAATTCAGGTGAATCAGATGACATGAACAGGTGCAATACCACAGGAGAAAAGAAAAACACTGATTCTTTTCAGTTAAACACCATTTTTTCAGGATTTATAATTTCAGTCATTCAAATCCATTTTAGGCTAAGTCTTAGAAATAGAAGTTGGCAGCCTGGAGGAATTAATTTTTTTATTATTTTACTTTAAGGGAATAACTCAAGTTGATAGATTTAGAGCATTTTTTAAGTTTGTTGGTTTCAGATGTTTAAAAAGTAATTTAAAATAAACAAACAAAATCCAGTTGAAAATTTGGCAAGGGCTGAATCCTTTGGGCCAAATTTTCCCAGGAGAAGCATAGATCTCTGATAAGCAACAGAAAAGATACCGTATTTCACAGCTGCAATGCAGATCTGTGGCCTCTCCAGAGACTCCCACACACTAAACAGGGATTTCTTTAGTTTAAATGCCAGATCTGCTTTGGTCCCAGTGAAACTCCAGAGGGGCATTATCTAGGAAAACGGGGCACATTTAATCCACTTTATCATTAATGCAAAGAATAGTCTCAATATTTGTGAAAATCAAAACCATGTGTTATGAAAGGTCGTTCATATCTTGAGCAGATTAAACTCTACTCCCCAGCCTCCCCTAGGCAGTTGGGCCATAGTTTGTTTGTAACATCTCTATTTATGATATACAGGTCTTTCTGGGTCTGTGATGAAGCAAGCATGAGCTAGACCGCTGGCCTGACTGGGCACTTATCTCAAGGATGTGCTGGAAAGTATAGTTTGGTGACTAAGGCTGGAAGTGTCACAGGTGCCAAAGGAAAACAACAGCTCTGAGCAACACAGTCTGACTTCGGCTTCAACCTTCTCATCAGGAATGGTTGTTGCATTTTCTTTGCAGAACCTTCTCTGCTAGTGAAATCTCAGGGCATTTGACATTTTGACTGGATTTAAAATAAAAAGGATGAAAAGATTCTATGCCACTGAACAGGGCTCTTGAGTTTATCACCATGTGACAGTACTGCCAAGGCCAACTATCCCCATGATGAAGACTGAACAATTCTTGCGAGCTAAACACAATGAATGCTATTGCACAAGTCTCCTCCTAGGTAAGTAGTCCCCGTGTTGATGCTGGTGAGCTGTAGGCTAAGCTGCACAAACCTACATCCTGCAGTTGGGGAAAAGCTGCAAGGCAAACCACACCATGCTTCACGGGGTAGGTGCTGAAGGCTTCTCACCTGATTATATGTCTGTTTTATACAAAACCCTCTCAGAAGCCATTCAGCTGGACACACACCTGAAAGATTTAATTCAGTTGAAAGAAGACTGTCTGCAAGGGACCTGGGAGCAGGGATGCTGACCAGCCCATTGTGGATCCTGGGCAGAAAGAGCCGGTAGGCAAGCTTGGAGATAGCTATGAGGCCCCAAGCTCAGGACCATGTTTGAGACTCCTGCGAGCAGAGCGACAAGGCTGCCTTGGGGGCTGAGCGAGGAGGCAACCTGAGAACCATAAACTCTTTGAAAGTGATAGAGAGAAACCCAGGAAAGCAGCTGCCCAGACGGCAGAGAAGGGACCGTTATTGTCTGGGCATGACGAATGAAGGCAGACAGTGTCCCCGTGTTTTCAGGGAGCTGCCTGTATGCACCAGGCTGCACCACAGCCCCTGCCAGGGCAGATTCTGCTCGAAGTAGTACAAGTGAGGAAAAAATGGCCAGGTCTGGAGGGAAGCATGCTGTGAGCAGTGAAGGCCAGCCACTCCATGCCAGACAGTGCCTGAGGCAACTGCAGGGGAGATGTCCCTGAAGGAGCTGTCCTGGGGCCCTGGCCTGGGAAGAAACAGCCCCTGAATACGACCTCCTCTTGTTCTGCCCCTTCACACCTGTGCCTGATGAAGAGGTAATCGAACTCTACGGTGGTACACAGCACATACGCCTGTACCAGATGAGTGACTTCTATGGCAAGGGTCCGTCACTTAAGCAGTTTATGGACATTTTTTCTCTTCCTGAAATGACGCTGCTTTCTTCAGTCATTGATTACTTCATAACTCATGGCATTGAGTTTGACCAGGTGCATCTTTACAAGGATATTTCTGATGCTGTTAGAGATGTACATGTGAAAGGAGTCATGTACAAATGGATTGAAAAAGATCTGGAACAGTATATTCTGCATGGGGATGAAATCTATGCTGTGCTAAACCGACTGGTGAACCACAAGAAGAAACTCTTCCTCATTACAGAGTTCCCTTCAGTTTGCACGAGTGAGGGAGGGAGAACACAGCCACATCTCACAGATTTCCATCCACCTCCCCTGTGGCTCTGAATAAAGTTTTGGAGGGACATGGAACAGAGAAGCTCACCCCCAGTCGTGGGTGTCTCTGGGCAATGCCCATTTTAGCAAGGTGCACAGCGCTTCCGTGAGCCACACACCCTTCAGAAGGAACAGCCATATCATCCCCTTCGGTTGTACCCGGGGTCTTTGTTTCCTTCAGGTGGATCGTCCAGCTGACACTGAGGAGGAAAGGCAAGCCTTGGGCAGATGTTCGAACCCCCCAGCGTGATCGCCACATTTACCAAGCATCCAAAGCGCATTCAAAGGTCTGAAGATATCTTTCATTGCTAGTGCTCTAATGAGATTTGAAGCAAGCCATTTCTTCTAAACAATGGTGCTATCTCATTCTAACCCATTTGATGATAATCTGCTCTTCCAGATATTAATATTTTCGTATTAATGTAGATCCTTTTATCCCTGTAGCTTAGCATTGGGTTCTGATTTATTAATAGCTCGCTCCCTCTGGACTAGGGGAGCAGGATGCTGCGTTGTGATGAGCTTAATAACTCACTGCTCCCCATTAGTAAATCACAGACTAGTGCTTCAAATTTGCAGAGAGAATTGGTTTGACTTTCCCTCATCCCCTGAACATCTTAGTCCTGTTGTGCAAAACTACCTGCTAACAACCTTTCTTAAATGAGCCAAGTGCTCCAATACAGGTTCAGCCCACTCAAATGAACTTTTAACAGCATTTCGAGGAGCAAAGGCAAGAGCAGAGTTAACAGATTTCACTGGCTTTTCCCATCAAATGGTGCCAGGGCACTTTTCTGGAGGAACCAGCAATATAACATCCAGCAGAATTAATGTATTTATTATTTTAGAAGAGCTCATGTTTTTTTAATGTCTCCCGGTTTGAAGGAAGGGTTGAAAGTAAGGGCAGCCTATTTGCATTGTGCATAAAGTTATCTGCCTCCTCTGCCCCCTGGAATATGCAGAAATAAATGCCTTCTAATGAACCCTGGGGGGCTGAAGCTTTGATATGGATCTTGCCGGTGGTATAGTGGTTGGGAGAAGTTCTCGCCAGACTGAAACCCAGCATGGTGGGGGGGTAGGCAGTCTTCCTCAGAGTGTGAGAGAAGGGAAATTGGATTATCTTGCTAGCAGTTGGTGTTTTTCTGTCTGCAAGAACTTACAGACGAGAGGCCCCAGTTGGGAAGTTAAATTCAGCCCTCTGAAAACAGTAATGTCTTTTTTCCTCATCTAAATAAAAGTCATGATCCCATTCAAGTTCTGGAAACTTTCTTCTCTTGCTCTGGCTGGGTGCAGGGCAGGTGGGTAGAGAAGCAAAACTGCAGGATTTGAATTTTAGTTTGGTGGTTGCTGAAAGTGTTGAGTATGTGTGGCCATGTGTTTGTAAACACAGATTACTCTTTGAATGTGACATCTGGCTTTCAAGGAGCTCCCACAGCAGGCAGAATCACAGCAGTACACACTTCAGTTCCTTCAGACAAATCTATTGTAGGACACTGTTTTGCAGTTTACAGCACAGCGAATAAGCTCAAGAAACAACAAATGCAGCTGAAGCCTCTTAATAGAGAAAATCTGGTTAAATGGGTTGCTTTCTGGGAACAAATTGTTGAATAAAAAGAACACCCTGGCAATGGGAAAGTTTTCTGCATTGCCAAGAGGTTCCATAAAAAGACCATTTTATAGTGTTAACCCGTTCCCTATAGAAGCCAGAGCATACCGCAGAGGATCACATGCTGCCTGGGAAGCAGCAGCACAGAGAGATGAAATACAGCAGCCATTGACAGAAAGGGCATGCAGCATTCAGGGCGGCTGCGCTCGCTCCCTGGGCAGCAGCTGGCGCAGGACAGTGTTGTGGGGATTCCACCAATGATGCCAGACCAAGCAGCTCTTCCCTTGGGGTGTGGACACAACGCCTTCCTACCAGAGAGGGCAATACCAGGAGCATTGAGCAAGCTCCCTGGCACACAGGATGTGACAAGGAAGGCGCGAAGGGAATCACCAGATTTTTCTCCTCTGCCAGAGGAGAAGGATAGAGAAGAAACAATTCTGCAAGAGAGCGGGGATAGACAGGAAGGAACCAAGACATAAAGTGCCGTTGTTGTTTTTCAGGATCTGGATGTCACACCAGTAAGTTTCACAAGGTTGCAGCATCCTTATGCATCAACTGCAGAGTCCCAGTGGCAGCATTTTGGGATGATTTGCCCTGATTAGTTGAGAATTTCTGCAGCTTTTTTGAGAGAGGCATTTGTCCCCCTCCTCCCTTCTGTGCAAACTGACTCAAGGAGAGCACTCCAGGCAGGCTCTGGTATCAGGCTGTGGTTGCATTTTTGACAACAGGGCTGCTTACGTCAGTTTAAGCAATCTTGCTCCCCTTCCCCTCCCCATTGCTTCCTCACCCATACCCTGCACCATCACCTATGCCAGCATGCTATCTGTGTATCACATGGTGAATGAGACCAGAGAACTGATCCAGATGAAAAATAATCCAAGGAAAAAAAAATGTTTATTTTTCAACTGGATTGGTTCCTGCTCTGGGTCACTGCACAGCAGGGCAACTCAGGGATGAGAGCAGGTGCCAAGAACAGGACCGGTAAGCTGTCAGTCAGTAAAGGTCCCCACCAACAACCCTCCCCCCCCCCCCCTTCTACCCCTTAACGTGTTGGTTTAGACTTCATTTTCTGTAGGGCCTTTACTTTTACCCCAAGTTTAGATTTCTCTACAGAGATGTGATCCAACCTACAACAAGAGCTTGAGACCCTTCCTATTTCACATAATAGCCCTGGAGTGTCAGGCTATATTTCAAAGTGCAGCTCGCTGCAAGGATCCTCAGGATCTCCTGTAAATAGACTTGTCTGTGCATGTGGCACCACCCAGCACTACCAAGTGAGAGCAAATCCGGTCACAGGAACAACAGAGCTGTGTTACTAGCATGCTGCGCACTGCATACTTTGCTCTTTCCTTCTCAGCATGTTTTCTGGTCACAGGAATGGAGCTACTCTGCTCCTGGCTCTGGGATTAGTGACTTTCGGGCAGGCAGCGTGGGGCTCTGCCTCACACTCCACTGCAGGCTGAAAACACATCCAGCAAACCTCACGAGGCAGTCTCTCTCTGGGCTGCATGAGGCTTGTCTGCCGTACTGCACGGGGGCTAGTTTTAGCACCAACCACTTCAGTACCAAAAGGTGTCATGGAATTTTAATGACCACAGATGGCCACAACTTCTGTTTTATGTCTAATCTGAGCCCCGCCCCACCCACAAAGCACCACCACAACAGCACTGTGCTCCCCTCCCGACAGGCTGGGGAGAGGGTGGACTCAGGCGAGTGAATGCTGCCGGTTCTAGGTTCAACACCTCTGCTACCTGCTATTCAGCATGGATTTTCCTTACCTAATACGGAACATGTTAACTATATGTAAATATGATAGAGTCAGGCAACAGAAAACTGTAGGTGAATGTCGAGTAAAATACTTTTGATCCACCTCCTCTAAAACATTCCAAATCCATGTCCTCAGGGTCTTTGAGACACGTATTAGCTGGAACACCTTGTTTTTGTACTGGATGATTAGATTCCCACATTTTTCCACAGGCGAAGGAAGCATGCCCAGATATAGTTTATAGCAACTGTGCAAAATCATTATAAGTAGTGGCCAGATGTTGGCAAGAAGAGACTAAAGAAAAGCGCATGCTATTTTCTTATTTAAGTATATAGGAAAATGGATCCTCCTATCCAGCTGTGAGCCTTTCCAGAATACATCCCTGACTACACTGATGGATGTGCCTCCCACAGACCATAGGGTTTGATGCCGTTCCAGGCATGCTTCATGGGGAGTATTCCATTCAAAATAATTATCAACTTGAATAGAGTAAGTACCAATCTATGCAAAAGCCACTTTGCCTGCTGCCTGGGAATAGATTACAAAGCACATTTGGCTATTGTGTGCATGCTTGTAAATTTTAAAGTGCTGGGTGAGATCTCTGAGTCTGGAGAGCATCAGAGGATCTTGAAAGCACTAATGAATTGTGGAACCCAAATCTTTCTGCTTCTTCCTCCCAAAGGAGTTCCACACTGTATTTGGTAAAAGTCACCACAGCTTCAGTAACGCCTAATAAATCTCACACTAGCTTCAGATTTGGGGAACCCACGCAGGAAAAACCTGCTCCCAAACTCTCATCTCCCATCTTGGTTACATTAATTTCTCCTTGTGGTCTTTCCCTGACATCCATAATGCTCCACCTCCAGTCCAGACAGATCAGAGTAGTGCAGATATGACTCACGCAGCATTGCCACCACACTGCTCTCTCTCAATCCCTCCAGTGTGGCACCCTTTCAATCACACCATGGAACAGGGCATTCAAGCTCCTCTCTGACCCTGCTCTTCTTTATTCACCCACCAGATCTTCTGTTACACTGCCAATAGCATGCAGTTGCTTATTTTCCTCACTGCCCTGCATTTCCAGCAACAGCCTTCTCGTTTCCATCTGCAATGCCTCCCCTCAGCACTGGCCTGCCTCTGAAGGTCTGCAGAATACCACCTCATTTAAACCCCTCCTGGATACTAGTATCCTTTGCAGTGGCCATAATATCTGCCTAAATCAGTCCCAGGCTTCTATACTTCACTTCTCCATGGGTTTTCCTTAAGGGAACAAGGACATTGGCTTTTGAGGTGCATCTCAGTGTTAAAGACCCTGAAGGCAGATGAGACAACCTTACTTGTAATTTAAGTGCATGACCAACTCACTGAAGACACAGTAGGTTAGAAAAGTCCCCGCTGTGCCCTGAACATGCAGCCAGCTGAGGTGCAATATAGATTCCCCACATGTGATTGAGGTCTGCAGCCTGGGCCACAAAGTTTCGAGACTTAGGCTGTGGTTTGATTATAAAATAAATCTGACTTTGTGGTTCCCAGTGTTAGATCAAAAATGCCACAGCCATATGACATGAAGCATGGGTCCAGCATAAACTCACTCCACCAAGTTAAATGCATTCAGAAAATTTAGACAAGACAGTTTTACATGGCAAGGCATTCCGGTAGACCAGGTACAGTCTGCCTATGCCATCCTACTTTCCTGCCAAATCAGGTATAAACTGTCCACCACAATCAGCCCAAAGCTGACATAACAGCATGAAGTTGCATAAACTCTGTGTTGTGCTCAGGCTAGTTTGACAGAAAGGCAGTTGTGTGTACAGGACTGATCCAGGTTAAATGGGGACTGCTGGGTGATCCGTCAGTGCCCAGAACCACAGTGCTGGTGAAACTTGGGCCTTCAGAGTATTGTGACGTTCTTTCTTCCAGGACAAGGCAAGATTTTCTGTGTTTGCAGCTGCGTGGTTCATCCTGCTGCAAAAGCTGACTCAAAGGGGTTTGTGTGGGCTGTAGGCAACTCTGAGACTCCAATAAGGATATTGAAGAGGGCAGCTGTTAACACTGCCAAACCTCTTTCTGAGATGAAAACTCTGCAGGCAAAGACTGGCTGCTCTAAGGCACATCACCTATTGTGAGTGAAACTGTACTGCCTGTAATAGAAGCATATTGGTAACCAGTCATAAACACAGCCAAGGGTGAGAGTAAAAAAGACTTGCACCAGGAAACAAGCAAAGGCAGCAGGAGGGGATGCATTCTAAGTATGGGAAGGTGGGTGGAATGGGGTGCCCGGGGCAAGGGGCATCGGGGTGGGATGAGGCAGCCAGGGTGAATGAGGCAGCCAGGGTGAATGGGGCAGCCAGAGGAAACAGGGCAGCCAGGGGAAACGGGCACTCAGGTGGGATGGGATGCCTGGGGGTATGGGGCTCCAGGGTGGGATGGAGCACCCAGAAGTAATGGGGCACCCAGGAGGGATGGGGTGCCCCTTCTCCATCCTCTGCAGCCTGGGAGAAGGCTGCAGAGCTGCAGAGAGGCAGTGTTTGTGGCTGCAGAGCAGGGAAAGGGTTAACTGTATTCGGGTACCCCCCTCTCTGTTGAACTCATTGATTCATTTTCTCTGTTCCTATTTCTTTCTCTCACTTTCTTCTTCTCTCTCTTGCAGACTGATTAAAAACTCTTTGAGTTTGAAGGTTTTTGTGTCAAAACAGCTCAGCTGCCAGCTGGGTGCCAAGCAGTGAATATTCATGGTATTTAAATGTGACAGTGCGGTGGGGGCTAAAGGACGGGCTAGTTAGCTCTTTTTAGATGGAGATTAGCTGCCTCTTTGCTCCTAATCACCACTGTTGTTGAAAAATTACAGCTTCTGTTACAACTATTAATGTCCTAAATGAAGAACAGGCTCCTCTGAATAACATCAAACACGAAATGGTCACTTCCAATTTCAGCCTGTTTCTCTCCTCTTTGCTAATGTGTGTTTTCATTTTTAACTGGAGACCTGCCTTGGTACCACAGGGTTCAGCTTCAAGCCTTGCAGGAGGAGAGGAGCTAGCCTGGCTCGAGGGAGCTGCCGGGAGCCGAAGGAGCATTTGCCTCTGGGTCACTGGTTCAAGAGAGGTCAGTAGTGGGCCAGAGGTGGTTGTTTACCTCAAGAGGATGGTGGCTGCTTGGAGTCAGGAGTGGGCACCCACCTTCATGGGTGAGCTTTCAGAATCTGCTACTCTAGGTGAAGCCCCTATCACCAGCACAGGATGGAGACAAATAAGTTATTTTCTTGCACCTAGCAAGGGTCCAGGCGAGTGTGAGCTGAGGCCCACCAGTGAATTAGTAAGAAAGGAAGGTAGATCTATAAAAAAATTGATCTGTTAGCATAAATTCTAAGGGACAAATTATTTACAAAGAGATAGGTGCCACATACCTAGCTTATGCAGCCTAGTTTCTGAAGTACATAAGTGCAAATGTCCCCCAAATTCCAGTCAAAATCTCCTTCTGAGGGTAGTCACATATTAAATACTTGAAAAGACTGAGCTGGACTTTGGTTAAAAAAAAAAAAAGAAAACCGGGGTGACTGGCAGCAAAAGTGGGCATATCCATGTCCATGTCATTTATGGCAGATTCACCCAGGCTGCCTCATTCTAAGAGGGAAATTCATTTTCCCTTCACCCTTCCCACTTCTGAGAAGGAGATCATAACCTACAGGATAGTCTCATTTGTTCCCCCAAGATATGCATGAGATGACACTTATTTTAAATGTTAAACAATGAATGGATGCTAGTTACCTCACTGTATATGCATTGCTCGTTTCTCTTTTTCAATGGGAAAAATTAAATTTGTTTTATGCTAAAAGTAGGTTGTTGTTCTTTAGGAAAACAAGGAAGTGGGCACTGCCAGGGGATGGGACTAGATATAATTTCCAGTTAGATGCCCATCTTTCACGTCTATAGATATGGACCAATGCCAGCTTAAAGTGATGGCTGTTCTCTATGCATGTTCAGAGTTTGATGAGCTAAAAATTCCACACCAAAATTCTGTGGGGATCTGCAGTGTGTAAAGCCTAGTCATGGGGCTAGAAAGACCTTCCAAATTCAGGAATCACATCACAGGACTCAATATATTTCTCTGTTCCAGAAAATCTGAGAAATCTTGTATCTTCAAATATATTTAAAGAAATCATGCATAATAAATCCAAAATTAATTTGGTGAACTTCTGAAAGCAGTCAAAGACATTACTTTCTTTAATAAGGCAATTAACCAAATTGGAGTGATGTGCAGGAAAGCACAGTGCTCCATTGCTCTCTGGGCTGGTACTCGCCAGGGACAAAATGAAAACCGCAGCCCTGGGTTCCACCAGGAACATTATAAACGGTGAGGTAAGCTGACAGGCTCCTATTTGAGCTTTACTCAGATAAAACTCCCACTGAAGTCAGAGGCTGGATAAAATCTGTGACAGGGTGGTGTGAGTTGGTCCTTTCACAGCAATATCTGGAGGGAAGCCTGATGGAAAATACTTTGCAGCAAAAACTGCCCAGATGTCCAATGCGTGTTTGGCCATTTGGAACCTCTCCGCATTCATCCACAAGAACTGCCCGCCGTTATCCGAGAGCATGCCTGGCAGTGTGACGAAGAGGAGGGAAAACCCATGTGTGGTCCTTAGGCTCTGGCAAGAAATAGCAGAGGAGAACACCAGGCTATTGATTTCGTGTTTGCTTTAAAAACAACCTAAGTGCATTCCTGGATCAAGGCTGGTCTGGAAGCCTAAATAAAATAATATTCTTCAGCCTTGAAAACTGACACTAGACTTCAATGACTGCTTTAAAGTCCTGTCCCCCAGACTAAGACCGGCACATTTCCTAAGCTCTTGTCTACACACAAAAATGGTGCTACTTTAACTAGACCAGTGTAGCTAAAGCAACACATCTCTTCCCTCTTCTATCCCTTTCTCCTTCCTTGCATGAAAACTGTTAAAAAGCACCCTTATTTTGACAAAACTTCCTTATTGGAGGAAAATATGTTTTTACCAATACGAGACTTATTAGTATCAGTACATCTAAGTAGGACTAGTGATAGCATTACTGTTTTGGTAGCAAAAGATCACATCCATAAACAGCATACTTAGACTGTCTCAGAAGGGATGCACAGAGCAAACCTATGGAATAATGCAAGCAGAAGAGGTCTGATGCATCTTCCTGCTGGCAGGACTTACGTGCTGCACTCCGCAGAACACAAATGACCCATCTGAGATAGTCAGGGACTTCTCCAATTCTCACAAGGCAGCACAGTAACTGCTTAAAATGTGTGCCCATTATTAATAATGTACAAGCAACACCACAGAATTCAGACCTTCCACAATATAAGCAGATCAACAGAAACTGCATGTTAGCTAAGTTCTCTAGAAAACAAACAAAAAAACCCCTAACAACCAGACAGAAGCCACAATGCATTCACAGATACAAATAATGTATTTGAGCACTGGTCTGTTAGAAATGCTAGTTTCCATGGGTGGTATCAAAAATATGTGGGCCTGGCCCTTTAAAATTCTTGCCTCTCAAGGAGAATTGCATTGCCTAACACTGGGCTCCTGAAGAAAAAAATATATGTGGGATATACATATATTCCCTTCTGGCAGAACATCAGGACTATAGATTTCAACAGATTGCATTTGATATTCAAGATGCTTGTGGGCAATGCAGTTGTATAGGAAACCCAACATGATTTCTCATTGGTACCTTTGTAAAGGCAGCATGGTTTTAATAATAATAATAACAACAACAACAATATCAAACTCCTAACTTCTGTCTTGATACTCCGGGGATTTTCCTGCATCAACCTTATTACCACTCAGGCTGAACAACTTCCCAAGGTTCTAAATGCTGTATTTAAAGCTTCACCAATTCTAATATTCTCAGTAATGATATCAAAGCCTTCAGGTGTCTTACCCACTGAAGTTAGGATGACCTGAATTGCATTAGATTTTCCCTTGAACAGTGGTTGTTTCATTCTTTCTAAGTAAATCAGATGGTACTTAGTACATACTTCTGCAGGAAGAAAAAACAAAAGACAGATGGATGTGGCTCCCAGCAGGCAGCAGTTTGAAAACATGGCACCAAATACATCAATAGTCCCAGTCTGTTCTTTGACGTATTGGAATGCTTCCTGCCTTCCTCAGATACTTTTCTTCAAAAGTGTTCAGCCCCCACAGATTCTGAGCTCCAAAGTTGTATGAAATAGGAATAATATCCCCAATGCAGCCATAACTGAAGCTGTGAAGTGGCATAGCTGTACAGCCAGAAATGCAAGAATCTCCCTAATGCACTAATGCTGGTGAAAATCCATGTGCAGGCACTGTTAGCCAGCAAAAAGGAAGGTAGCAGCAACCTGGCAAAGTTCTTCTGGAATAGCCCCTCCTTGCTGTGGGGTTGGGAGCCCCACACTAAGGAGTTGGGCCGCATCAGAGAGCTGTGGGTGTCCAGAGCTCTCTGTCCCCAAAAGGCACAGGTATGCCGAGAGCTGGTTAGCTAAACTGCAGCAGGACAGAAAAACAGGGGAGCTGCTCTCCAGGCCAAAAGGAGACTTGTCAAACAGGCACACATTTCAAGGGTAGACAGTGCGTCACATTCCAACATTCCTGCTTATTAGTCAGGAACCAGAAACAAAATGATAACCTATGCTGGCAGAGCGTGGGCTACGAAATTCCTAACACCTTTCCTTTCTGTCACCAGTGATCACAGAGAAAAAAAACCATCCCACTCTTAATCAACTGTCCTGCCTGCCAATAGCCCCACAGGAAGAAAGGTCATAGAGCAGTAGGCTCTACTTCTCTTGGTCACAAGTGCCTCAAGGCATCCTCTTTCCTTCATAACTCCGTTGGTTCTCTTAATCTAGAGTTGCTTACGCTATTAAGGAAGTGATTTCTCAGCTACTGATTGTGAGCAGAATGAACTGCATGGGCATGTCCATCTCTTCCTTTCACTACCGCCACGTAATCTCATGTCTCCCCACTTTCTAGTTCACCCAAACCTCACTAGCAAAGTTGCCTTCCTCTGCTTCATTACAAGTGTCACATCTTCCCTCTCTCCCCTCCATCTGTCCTTCCTCTTCAAGACTTCAACTGCTGACCCCATGCCCCATTCAGTGCCTTCCCCTTCCTGCTCCCTAGCTCCCTTTGTGTCCTTTCAGCTCTTCTGTCTTTATCATGCTGATCTCCCCAGCACAGTCACCCACTTTCAAGCCACAAAGCCTTCCCCAGCTCCTCCAGGGGCACCAATTTTTACAGCAATCTCTTCCCATCACCAATATCTCTCTGTTATCGCATGCCTCTTGTGTGTTTTTTCACCTGCCTGAATTGATAGGTGCAGACAAGTTTGCAGACCAACATCCAAATTTGATTCATGAAATTATTGATAATGAGGATTTTTGTGCGTGGATGTACGCTGCAACAGACCTTCACAATTAGGAAGTTGTGTCAGGTCCCCACTGTCTCCTGGTGGTCCAGGTAACCCAGCTAACAAAGCCTTTCATGTCTTGTTTGGCTAGGAGGTAGATGGCTTTTCTGTCTACTCTGAAGTCTGCTTCAGACCGGGTAACTGCCCTACAGACTTCAAGCCCACCAGGGTGTTGGCTGAAGCAATATGCAGCTCAGCTGGGAGAACTCACGCAGAGGTCCCTGAGCTCATGAGGAGCATGGTGTTCCTGCACTGGCCAAGCTGCAAATGGGTTCTGAGGAAGACCTCAAGATTCATCTCATTAAGTCCTATTTGGTTTAGATCTTGTTGTCTCTGAGACCATTTCCTTTCTTTTCCAACTTTCAGAAGTAAAACCATTTGGGTGACTTTGTTAACAACTGCTGGGCTGCTTTCACATCTGACTGATGCAAGTTAAAGCAAGGACTGAGAGTGCCTGATACAGGAAAGTTTTCCATGAGAAAAGCTGGAGGTTACCAATCTCCTCCTAAAAATGAGAGCAGACTGAGGATGGGTGGTAAAAATACAAGCACCTCTCCCATTTCCCCACAGCTTGAAGCATCCAATTGCCTACATGCCTGCTGCATCCCTGCTAATCCTGGCATTATGCCTTCTCCATGTGCATCTCCAACGTCCCTGCTTCCAAGGATGTTATTCCAAAGTAACCTACTTTCCATGCACTCATTTTTAGAAGTATTTCCATGAGAAATCAGTAGATAGAGGCTACACAAATGAATGTTTCCAATCATTTACCTCCACCATTTTTTCATTTTCTTGCCTTAATCACCTTGTGCATATCTCCTGTTGGCTGTCTGGCACACACCCTGGCACATCACAGCCTGGGGAAGGCAGAGGTGAATGCTTCCTCAGTTACAGCTTATCTGAGAACCCAGAAAGGACTTTTTTAGATTACAGTACATAAAATCTGCACTTATGTCTTGTCCATTCACCAGGACAAACAAGGGTAGACCTCACACCCAAAAGCCCACCTGGTAGCATGTGGCAGGAGGTACAACAGTGAACAAAAGTGACAGAAGTGACAGACCTCCCTGGCCACCAGCTGCCCGCTTGCTGTCTCTGCTAGTGTCTGCTCTTCCCTGTGCATGAGCCCTCAAGCCTGGCCCTTCCCACCAAGCCAGTGTCCAGCTTGGTGGACAGGAACTATAATCAGAGTGTAATTATCTAGCTAAGTCTGACGTGAAGCTCCCCTCAGTCCCTGCAGTACTGCTCCCTCCTGGGGTTCCAGGCTGGAACTTAAGTAACAGTGTACACTGTTAAATAGGAAAGGAACATCTTGGAACATCTCCATCTTAATTTTCCTCTTGCTCTTTCTTTCTGTTGAGCAGATCTCTGTTTGGTTACTTTCTAAACTTATTATTTCCATATTTTAGCGGAGATCATTATATCTCATTATGGTTTTATTCATTAACATGATCTGCATTTGCATGGTGGGGGGATAACTTCTCAAGGCACTGCCTTGCTGCTGATCTGTCACGCAGCATCAAGCACAAGGAGGAAACTGAATACAGGGTCTAGGTTCTTTTCACAAAATCAAAGGCCGGCTTTCCTCCAGTAAAGCAATGTCTCCACATGTCCCCTCTGCCAGCCGGACCCACAGTTAGGCTCTGCAAGGAGCTCTGAGTGAAGCAGCCCTGCTAGCAGAGGAAGTGCTTCGTAATGGCACAGTCCCTTAAAGCAGACCCAGCTTCAGGCTCTAAACCCTGGACAGGATTAATTACCCAGCAAGCGGCTTTTTAGAAGCTATGTTGGCACGCAGATAAGGGGAACTGTAATGGAATCAGCCAATTAACCAGCCGATGGTGCTGAACTAAATGTGACCCCATCGTTAATTGTGGCTGTTTCTCAGCAGTTTTCTCATCACATTGGGTGCTCAGGAGAGGGGAGAGAGAGAGGGCTTATCCAGGTGCTTAATTTATTTCTGCTCACAAACAGGAATCATGGGATATAAACTTCATGACAATTACATGGCAGAGCTTTAAATCTTATTACATCTACTCTTCCTGAAAGAGAGGGGAGATGAAAGTCCTGGAAAAGCAGAAAAGAAGGCCTCCTCACACTCTTCAGCAGAGTAAACAGCTGTCCAATATAATGAAGGCTTCTTAATGTAGTTTACCTGAAGGTAAATTTGCTGTGTGAGTGGTGTGTGAGAGGAATTCCTCTCGCTCTATCTGCTGCATGGCCTGTGGCCCAGCTGCACCATGTGGAATGGAGCCTGTGCTCTCAAAGAAAGCTGACATGAAAAGCTCAGGATGGCCTCGAGCTACAGCTGTGGATCTGGCTCCAGAATTCCCCTCAGTTCAGAGGTGTTTGAATCTCAGTCCCTTGCAGAGCTTTTGAGCCAGATGGAAAATCCAGGAATGAGTTTCCTTAAAGTTCAAGAGTGTTCAAGAGGTTTTGCTTTAAATCCATATCTGGGGATGACCTAAAGCAGTCAGTGATGCAGAACAAAGGTCTATCTTCTTGTGGCTGCTCCCCTAAAGGAAATGGTTGGACAATTCTTCATTAGGAATTAATCTCACATGCTCCTGAACAGCTAACCCTTCCCTGGAGTAGGACTGTGATGAAAGAGCATCAGTCACAAGATCGAGTATGTTAATTGCTAAGTGTTGCCTTGCTTCCTCGAGGACATGGAGTCTGCACTGATCTAGCCACAGCTAGACCTGTAACACAGCCTCTGTCGTAACTGCCTTGGACTTGAAGTCCATCCTATCTGACAGTAGCCAGTGTGGCAGCTTAGAGCAAAACACAGGATTGGAACAGGATGGAGATTCTCCCAATTTCCTGCAATCTGGAGCATAGAAACTTCCTGAGCTGGAGGCTGCATCTGCATCCCTGAGTTTAGCATCCCTTTTTAGACTTTACTTTCAAGAGTTTTCCAAACCCTTTGAACTCATCTATAATCATGTCACTGACTTGCGTCCCATGGCAAAGAGTTCCAGGTTTAGCCATGCATTGATGAAAAAGCAATTCTTTTCACTTCGCTTTAAAACTTTTGCCCAATCACTTTGTTTCCTGCCCCCTAGCTCCCATGCTGTGATAAATAGTGAATAATCCTTCCTTACTCACATCTCCATGCACATCATGACTTGATGGATCTCTAGCGTAACCCCCTCAGCTGCCACCTTTCCAAGCTGAAGAGCCTGGTTAGTCTCCCTTCGTAAGGGAGTAATTTCATACCTGTTGCCTCTATGCTTGTCACTCCTTAACAACAACTCTTCAAAATTTCACCCTGTCGCTGCTCCCAGCTCTGTTCCCACCTCTCACTCCCAGCCAGAACCCCCTCTCACACTGCAGGACTCCTGCCAGCACTGCCACACTTTTTCTCATTCCACTACATCCTCTCTGGGGGACCAAGACTGCATGCAGCATTTAAGACACATATGCACCATGGATTTATACAGCAGTATAATGATGTTTTCTGTTTTGCTGCCGGCTCCTTTCCCAACCATTCCCTCCCCCCACCTCCAGTTTGACTGATGCTGCACAGTTTTCCTCCCCAGGATGGCTCCAGATCTCCCTTCTGGGTGGTAATAGCTAACGTACGTACACATCCACTTATCATTGTTTTCCCCCACATTTCTTCTACGTTTATCAACATGGAATTTCATCTGCCATTCTATCACCCACTCACTCTGTATCCTGCAGCTCTTTGTTCATTACAGCTTATTACAGCAATCTCATGGAAAAACAAGCTCATTACAGTCGAGAAACTCACGCCTTATTCCACTGACTGAGGGGCTGCCTGTGTTGGAGGTGGTGCTGACTGCTTGAATTTCTTCCCAGCTATTAACAGAGGGCCCAGTGTGCACTCCCATCCCCTACCCAGAGGGGCAGGACTGATTGAGGCTCCTTCATCAGCCAAAAGGGCAAAGGATCACATGCACAACACACCATTATTTCCCTACTGCTGGCAACTTTCTCCCAACAGACTGCTAATGGCAATCACCTACCCACATTCCCCTCCAATGCTACCCTATCCCAGCACCACTGCTTCTCAACAGAGGGGGGCAGATCAGCTGAAGCAAGACCCTTCCCAGCACAGCCCAAACTTGTACACTAAGGATCCAGGTGGAGCAAGGAGAAGGGAAATGCTCTGGGCAAGGCTATCAGTGTCTATCAAAACAGAGCAGGGAAACCCAAAACCTTACTACAGGCGTTACTTGGACCCGTTACAATGGAAGGGATCAGGGCCAAGGTTGTTTTCTCCATCTGGGTATGCCATGTAAAAGCATTTCCCTCCCCCTCTCCCCAGAGGAGACTTGCCTGTGTGGCACCCTGGGGATGAATGACATAATACTAGTGTCAATCCTGTTTTATAATTTTATCTCATTATTCCTGGTTATAGCTTGTTATACCCACTTAAACTATTCCCCTCCCTTGTGGAACTTATACCTGGCAAGCACATGGGCACATGTAATCTCGTTTTCTCAGGCTTCTTGTTATCTATGTTGCAATTATTTTTTTTTCTTTCCTCATCAATCAGCCTCTCCAGTCCTACAAGTACATCTCTGTGCCTCTCCCTGAATTCTTCCGGATTTATCTATACCTTTCTGCTGTGATACAGCCTAGACCTGAATGCAGTATATTTTGCTTGGGATCTCATCAGAGGCATTGAGAGGAACTGGTGCCTCCCTGAGCCATGATTTGATGTCTTTCCATTCATAGAGAAGAATCTCTTTAGCTACTTGCTCTTGCTATCACACTGTAGTCACACATGATATTCAATTTGCTGTCAACTATCACACTTCCATCTCCTTTAGCATAACAGCTTTTCAAGTCTCTCTTCCACTATATCACTATGGGCCAGCTGACCTAAATGGAGTATGCTGATTTGCACCAGTAAAAGATTTGGCCTTTTGTTTGGCATAAGTCCTCTTTAGGCTAACCAGCCTTCTTTCATCCAGGTCAAATCTCACATCATTTCTTGCTCATGTTGCTAATCTTTGCAGCTTCTGAGGGATTTTTCTCCAAGAGAACAGTCATAACTCTTTCTTCTCTGGTACCATTTGTGCATTTCCACCTGCACAGCCCACGAGATGACTGAGTACTGTGCACCTTTAGATACTTTTCCCCCTAGAATACTGCATTTCATTTCCAACTGTGTATACATGGTCTATACATGGTATACCTCCAGCCAGCAGTCCAGGTGTGAGAATTCTTTTCCAGAATGACTAGAAATGTGTAGCTCAAACAAAGCTGTGCCTGATTTTCTGCTTTTCTACTTCTGTTTTCAGTGGTGGCCATGCCAGTGTGCAGGCAGAGCCCAAGAGGGCCACAGCAAGGTCTGTGAGAGCTGCTGGGCAGCCCACAGCTGCCTGCGTCACAGGCTTTCCGGGTTTCAAATTTCATCCAGCCCCATACAGCAAGGCTAGCTCCTGCAAAGCCCCTCCAGAACTAGCTCCTGCAGTGCACATGCCTTTTTGCCAGCTGCCCAAAATGTTGCACAAGAGTTATCAGGATTTAGACCAAGATAACAAGACTGATTTTGGCCTGCATGTCCTTACCAGGAATGGGAGGCTTCAAAGAAGTGGGAGACTTGTCTCATTGTGCTGCTGACTGCCTCTTTGTTGCCATTCATCCCACAAAGGATGGGAGATTGGGAGGGTCTTTTGCTTGCTCTTTGGAGAACTGGCATTCACAGCTGCAGGAAAATGTTTGGTAGAGCCTCCTAGCCTCTCAATACAATAACCAGATGAAGAGCTGGCTACAGTACGAAATGATAAGGGGGGAAGACAGAGGGGGCAAGTATCTAGCCAGCTTCTTATGATGCTGGCCCTGAGAAGCAGAAAGAGAGTCCTTCCCAGCCAGTATCAGTAACCAAAGATGTGCTTCCCCCTCTATATTAAAGAAACACCCCATCCTGTCTCCACGAGCTCCAAAATTTCAGGTCCATGTTTCAAAACAGCCTGTGGAGATTTAACAAAGCACGTGGGTTCTGAGAGTGCTGGACAGGCAGAGGAGTGAGAAGAATCAGCGACATGTGGGGATGTCAGGGCAGGGCTGAGAGCCCTGGCAGGGTGCCTGCAGGCTCTTCCCCCTGCAAATGAAGGTCGAACGTACCACAGTCACTGCTTGCATGGTTTCTGGGGAGAATGTTACCTGGCTTTGCAATGAAAGACCTAAGGAAGGCAAAATTTCCTTTTCTAGGTCTACTCTTTGTATTTTCAGAGTGGCTATGTTTAAAAGCAAGTAAAGAAGTCCACACAGATGGGTTTGCAATGCTACATCTGGCTCTTCATGAACAATTTAAGCCAGAATAAGGCAGCACAAGCGGGGAAAAAGGTGGCTTTACACAGTCATACACTCCCTGATCAGTTCTTAAGCTGTCAGGAGCTTTCTTGGTCTTTGCTGAGAGTTAGGGCCAGCAGGAATTGATCTCATTCATTCTTGGCCTGCCAAAGTCTCCATGAGCTCTTGTAAACTAAGCAGCACCTCAGCTATACTTGCTATACTGGCAATTTCTAGAGCAAATCAGCTGTATGCGCTTACCAGGGAATTCCCAAGATTCATGTTTACAGCAACATTAAAATCCCCGTAACAACAATTAGCACAGATAAGGCAGGTAGTGTGGGACAATAGATTTCCTCCATAGATTTCCATTATCCTCTGCAAAAGGTCTGGTGGACTTTCACACCTCAGCCTCCCTCTTAGTCTGTTCTCAATATCCATACAAAGACAGCGCGCAGTGTTACTGCTGTGTGCAGCAGCTGGGGGAAGGCCCCTACACTCTGTGCCATGAAGCTGTTTCAGGATCCAGACACACCACACTCAACCTGCTTGGACTATGACTCTACAGGAAGGCAGGCCCAGCTGGAGGGAGCCCAGTGCCAGTTCAGTATAAAGCACTAGATATCTCAAACACCTGGGGTGTCACATGCCAGCTCAAATTTACTCAAAAAATGATAAAGAAGGAACTTTGTCCTTGCAGAGTTGATGCTGGATCAGGTATCACACTATTTTCCAAACCTCCTCCTCCTCCCCTGCAGCTGACAGAGGCCAGCACCATGCACTATGCAATTAAACTACCTAGGCAGAAAATAATTTGGGCTCCCTCCTGATGCAGACGAAAGTCATGCAGCCTTGGGAGGCTGTAGGAGAGCAGAGATCTGGCATTAAAGAAGGTACAGGCATGCTTTTAAACTAAGCACCTACAGGCTGTGCAGCTGCACTGGACAGGTTCCTCCCCGCGCTCCCTAATGTCCCCAATCTGTGTGATTGCTTGGTAGCAATGAGGGGCTTCATCCCCTCCATGATCTGGCTCCTGCCCCCCAGGGATTTAGGAGAACATATTTTTAAAGACCCTCCCAGGAGCTCACTCAAGCTCTCTGTTTACACAGCAGATTGGTGGCTTCTCGTTTGAAGTCAGGATTTAAGCTGTTCTTTCTAATTACAGAGAGACTCTGAAACCTGAGAGATCTCTGCTGTTGAAAACTAAGCACAGAGGAAGAAAAAAACAGTTGCATAGGTAGAACAATACTACATCCAAACCCTAGAGTTTGCTTTAAACAGAAGGCCCCTGCAGCAAAATAGGACATATGCTGTTATTCGTCCCCTATAGTCTCTTTTCATCATGCTATTTTCTGCTCATCACCTCTGTTCCTTGCAAGTTATCACCAGCACTCAAGGACATTTGTTCCACTTTGTCTACTACAGAGGATGGGGGATAGTAGAAAAAATCTCAATCCCAGTGAACTTCCCTAGACAGACGAATGAAAGCCGGGATATTTCCATCCTCTCCAAACCGACAGCTGCCATGGGATGTAACTACATTAACAGATTATACATTGAAATTCATTTGAACTGATCAGTCACTAATATTTCCATTAGGAGAATAAAAGGGAATATAATGCCACCCCATTTCAGAAAGGCAGTTACAGTTTTTAAATTATTCTTCAGTAGTTCTTGTGTTTCTAAGAGCCAGAAAGTCCTGCCCCAGGACCCCAGTTCCTGTGTGGGTGTCAGTTTTTTATGCACTCATCCCTGCAAGGAGGACAGGATGGAAGAGGAGATTTGGGGCAAGGTGGGACAGCAAAGTTTGCTGCGTCCCAGAGTGCCTTGTCTCAACAGTGTAAGGTTTCCCATGAGCAGGGCTGGTTCTTACAGCCCTTCACGTGATGGGGTCCTGAGCCTGTGTGGAGCTTCCAGACACCACTATCAGCGGTGTAAGATGGGACACTACCTCGACTTCTTTGCTGTCACTAGCAAGTGTGATGTTTTGGCAGTTGACGGAGGAGGCAGGAGGTGGAGGAGGCAAGGTGAGAAAAGACTTTGGGAACTTTCCCAGCACATCAGAAATAGTCCTCCAGCAGCACAAACCCACAGTTGACTGGTTCCCAGTTCACCTCTGGTGTGTGAGCCAAGCAGAGAATACATTAAAGAGAAGGTGGAAAGTGTCACATTTGCAGCAAGCTGAAGCACATGGGTCTAATCACAACCTGGAAGCAAGTCCAGTCCTTTCTTCACCTGAGTCTCCTTTGCAAAAGAGAACCCTCTGTTGGCTCAGGGCAGTGCCTGACCCCTTGGCTCACTCTGGCCTGAAAGGCTAGCGCTTCAGTAATCAGATTAAGAGCCTCAAACAACAGCTGTGTTTGTTCTCTGAATTAAAGGCAAAATAATTATAAATTATTGTTTTCCTGCAAATTAAAAGACTGTCTCCTCTCCTCCTGATTTCCCATTTTTGCCCTGAATAAATACATTGCAGCATTAACAGCAATGAATTATTGCTGCTTGGATCACACTGATCTGTGCAGACTTCGTAACATTTATAATCTCTTATCTGAAAATGACTTAAGGGAAGGGGGCCATAAATCCCATTGAAAGTGAATTCCTTCTAGTATTATCCACTATTCAAATGGATATAGGCTGAATAATTGGACCTGATTAATTAAAAGCTGCAGGGCACCAGTGGGAGAGACTAATGTAGGTCTTCACTGAACACTCCCCCCAAGTTTTCTGCTTTATTTTAAAAGACAGAACCCCCCACTGCCCCGGCTTCATTTGCTCCAGACCAAGTGACACCAGAGTGGGATACCTGTGACCTGTGTCGCAGCTGCCATGTTCCTTTTGCCCTGCAAAACAAACACAGCTATCCTCACACCACTATGCTAGCACAACATCCTAGCATGGGCTCTTCTACGCAATTTAAGGGACTCCTTGCACATATAGCAAGCAATGTGCTACAGCTTAAACGCTTCTCCTCCTCCGAGTTTCTAATTACATTAACAAAAAAAAAAAATTTTTATAGGAGTTTATGTTCAATGCCTTGTGACACAGAGGAATGTAATCCCTGTTTGAAGGTAACTAAGTTGTGGCTGACCTAGGGATCCAATCCAGATCCCATGGTGGACACAGCCACAATACCATCTTCCTGCCCACTGGTACAGCTTGGGACACGTGTCTGCTGCAGAGAAAACACCACATAAGTGTGATGGTATTTATGTGGCTGAACCAAGGTGTGATGTTGAGATTTTGATGCAAATTTTCTGCCCTGTGTTCCCAGTTTCAATGCTGTTTGGACAACAAAAACCTCAGTAAAACAAGGCAGTGCCAGAGACAGCCTTTACAGGCAAGATAAGTATGATTTGATGGGAAACAAATGAAAATTACCCCAGTTCTCACACTCAGGATGTTATTTACTTCCATAATCACTCTCCCCTCTCTCCCTTTCACCCACTGGACCAAATCTTAGCCAAATCTACCACGGGTGTTTGATGACTTGGCAAGAACTTCAGGAGCTGAGCCCTTCAGGATTTGGTACTAGGAGCAGAAATTACCACTGTGAAATCTGAGACAGTTTTCACGCACATAGTGGGAGTAGAGGAGCGCAGGCAGAGAGAAGCTTTACCAAATCTGCAGTGTAAGTCATTCTTCTCCTATTTCTAAGTTAAAATCACTGGCTTTCCAGCTTGAATATTAAGCATGGAGCTGCGGAGCAGCAGTGAGACAGCTGCGGGGATGAATTTTTATTCCTTTGTTAATGGGGGGATACAGACTCTGAAGGGAAAATAGTGAATAAGGGAGGCAGGGGAGAGAGAGGAGAGAAAAAGCTAGTGGATGTTTCTGGTGCTGGGAAAACTGCTCGTACTGGTTAACAGTGCACATTTTATTTCAGAGGAGAAAAAGCAAAATTAAACCCACTCGTAACACATACACACTTCACCCAGCCACCCTTCTCCCTTGCACTGACTCTGCCCACATGGAGGGAGACCCAGGGGCTGTGCCTGAGGTGGGGGACCCTGCCATGGAGAGCAAATAGCACTGACAGTGCTGACGCTGGGCAGCTTCTCCATGGGCTCCTGCGTCATACACCATAATGAAGTAACTTCTGCTGGGGTAAAAGAAGCTTGTTCCCTTGCTAGGGGCTTCTCTGCTCCCCTCTTAAATATATATGTATATATAATCTTTGTTCTTCAATTTCCAGGAGTCTTTCTCTAAAATGCCAGGCAGAAGCAACAGCTGGTTATTCTGCTGCAGTTGAACAGACAACAGCTCTCAAAGTGACCCTCAGCTCTTTGGGTTTCCTGGGTTTCTCTTTAACTATCTGTCATAGAAAAGGATCCCCTTTAAAAAAGTTAAAGCAAGATCAGTGTCCACACTTCTGTTAGAGTACCACCTGTGTCTCATCCGTGGCTAGCTTGGCTTTACCTCACTGAGAGCTCCTGAGAGTAAGAACTATGTTTTCTCCACCTGCATGTATTTCTGCTGTTCAACAGAATAAATCCTCTGCATAGACACTATGGTGAAATCCCTAAAGCTAATCATCTTCATGTTCCTGGGGATTACTGATTGAAATCTACAGTTTAGTAATGCCTTCTACAACTTTTGCTTGTTTAAAATCTCCTAAAACCAGTTTCTGCCTCTCTCTGCTGTCATGCAGAGTGATCAGACATATCTGAAGAGGCCATGAATTTAGATAATTTAGGAGGTACTCACATAATATACTAGCTTGGCAATTACATGGATTAAGAAGTTCCTGCCCCTCTACCACTTGCTGTTTCTCCTCAGGCCATGTTGCAGCTCCCTGCCTTCTCAGTTGTGCCGGAAGAGAAGAGTTCATAGGCTGTGATGCAAATTGGGCACAGAATGATCTGGGAAAAAAAGAACCCTTTTTTTTTTTTTCCAGTTATTTTTCCACAATGAAGTGTGTACTAGAAGATGAAAGTGACTTTTTCCTTTGGGATAATACAGTTTCCCTACACTACTGTTAGCTTGCCACAATACCAAACTAAAAAAAATCCACTGATTTATTTGAAACTGTTCTTATGTCCAGAGAGTAGGAGGGACAGGTAGGCCATCAGAAAATGCCAGCTACACAGTCAGTGAGAGTCTTCTTTGGGTGAGGACTCTAGAGCTGGATTCCCAGTCTTGGATGACTGATCCCAACATCTGGTTTCACCCAAACCTGCTACAAATTGAATAGTAGCCCCTTAAAATGACAAAATAAATGCAAAGCTTCAAGTTTAAGCTCCTTGGGACCCTAATGGTGATGGTTTTCATTGTACAAACTAGAAACCAGAGAATGACTGGTCTGACTCCAGTGCCAGGCAGGTGTCCCGAAGTTTTGTACCAGGTGAGTGCTTAGAATCAGGTGTGGTCTCACACAGACAGACTCCACACTAGCAGCCCCTGTGCCATGACCAGGGCCAGCTTCTGAAGGGAACTGTGGGCTGGATGGCAAGCGCAGAGCAGACAGAGCTGCTCTTCCCCAGACAGTCTCAGACACGTGTAAGGAACAGCATGGACTTGAGATGCCATGAAGAAAACTCGATTCCCCCGAGTGTGAATGGGTTGGCATGGGGGGGGCTCTATATAAACACTAAAACAAGGTCACCCGCAGTTTAGGGAAAGGTAAAACCACATCAGAGCTGAAGGACAGAGAACCGTTGGTCAGAAGAGGATCAAACAGAAGCAGAGGAGGAATACTCCACTCCCCCTTGAGAAAGCCTAAGGCAAGAGAGTATGTTGAGGGCTGGGCTGGTTTGCAGCAGTGTTCAGAATAGCATTAGAACAAGCACTCCTTGCCTTTCTAATAGTGTTCAGGACACAAAAAGTCGATATAGTAAAATATTTTCATGGTACCTGCAGTGTTAAGGTTCATGGACTGCACAGACTGGGCAATCTGGAGATTGTTTGACCAATCCTTAAATCCTACAACATGTCTTAGGAAAGAAAATTCTTGAGCAGAAATGTCTGAGGCCACTGACAAGAAAATGAAGAGGTGTGTTGTTTTCTGAAGGTGAAAATTCAGGCACTGAGTTTTGTCACAGTTAAAACCGAGAAGCCTTGTCAAATGAAAATGAGTCATGTAGCTGTGTGCTGTGTGGCACTTGCTGAAATAGGGACTCCAGTTATTTGTGTGAGGGAAGGGAAGGCACAGTTACTCTATTCTCCTACTGTGTTTGCTTAAAAAGTCCAGGGCACATGATGAGTTGATCTTTTCCTATTTAATGACACTGAATTTCCCTCTCCTCTCACACTGTAACCAGCCACCTTGCAGGGGGAGTCCGCTTCCAGCTCAGGTATTTGTCAATTTGTTTTTCTGAAGCTTGCAGTGAAGGCCCCCCTGATCTGTTGAACGAATATAGAGTTGTACAGAAGTTTTTGCAACCATTATAGGGACAACAGGGCCCTGCCATTCGGCTTTCTGGCTCGTCAGCTTCGACTGGGTCTGTCACTCTCCACTGACCAAAGACAGAGCTTTGGGAGGGGAGAGCATGGAGACTATACCAAGCCTTTTCTTGTGGAGTAAAAGAGCATATGGAGCACTGACAGAGGGAAGTGGAGGGGGATGAGTAGCCCTGATATGGGGGCAAATAGATGGAGATGGGAAAACAGTATACAGGGACCTCATAGAAAGATACAAAGAGCTGAAAAGTGTTAAAAAAACTCCACAAGGAGAAGTTCTGAAGCAGATATCGCCCCATTTTACTCCAGAGGGACCCAAAGTCAAGCCACAGAATCACAGAATCACAGAATCACTAAGGCTGGAAAAGACCTGTAAGATCATCAAGTCCAACCTAAAAAAAAAAAAAAACACAAAAACAAACACACCACACCAAAAACCAACCCACCCAACACCACACAGCACCATGCCCATCAATCCACATCCCACAATGCCACGTCCACACGCTCCTTGAATACCTCCAGGGAGGGTGACTCTACCACCTCCCTGGGCAGCCTATTCCAAAGTTTCACTACTCTTTCAGTAAAGAACTTTTTCCTAATATCCAGCCTGAACCTCCCCTGGCGCAACTTGAGGCCATTTCCTCTAGTCCTGTCACTTGTCACTTGGGAGAAGAGACCAACACCCACCTCCCTGCAACCTCCTTTCAGGTAATTGTAGAGAGCGATAAGGTCTCCCCTCAGCCTCCTCTTCTCCAGACTGAACAACCCCAGCTCCCTCAGCCGCTCCTCATAAGACTTGTGTTCCAGACCCCTCACCAGCTTCGTCGCCCTTCTCTGGACACGCTCCAGCACCTCAATGTCTTTCTTGTAGTGAGGGGCCCAAAACTGAACACAGTATTCAAGGTGTGGCCTCAAGCCAGGCTGAGACCAGGATACAGACACCTGTGTGTGGACCCAGAAAGGGCAGCTAAGCTCTTTCTGGCAGGTGTGTGATGCAGACGATAAGGATGATGTGCTGCCATAAAGATGGATAGGTGCCACAGGCTCCAAGGCACACGGTGCTTTCATCCCCAAGTACACCTCTTCGACTTTGTTGCAGATCTATACAAACACCTTAAATGTAGCCAGGAAAGCTGCTCCCATTTAGGTAGATCTCTGACTCTCCTCTCCTCTCCAAGGAATACACATGGCTAAGGTCTCAGTAACCTGGTTTTAGCCTTGGAACACTAGGTTCACCTCCTTCACAAATGCCAGAGGGGCTTTTTCAGCATAGTGCAAGAAACCTATGCTCTTGAATTGCCAAATTGAAAAACATTAGGGGCTTTGTAATGAGTTCCCATACAACAGCAGAAAAACACCCTGATCATATTCTTGTGAATCATCTGCAGTCATTTGCAATCCCTGTGCTGTGCCCCTGTGCAGGTACAACCAACCTGTGCAAGAAGCAAGCAGTACCCAAGTGGGAAGCTGTGCCAGGACAAAGCCCCCAGTGCCAAAACTGACCTTCCAGGGCCCCCTGTGCCAAGGGTCGGGCAGAGAGCTGCTGGGGTACAGGGGCTGCACTGTGACTGGACAAGGCTGGAGTGCAGCAGAGAACAGGAAGGCTTTCAGAGCACACAGGAGAGAGAGGTTGAGGGAGGAAAGGCAAACCATGAATTAAGGCAATGCATCTTGAAGGCAGTCTCTGGAAGCAGTTATCAACAATAAAGCTACTGAGGATAAGGGGGATTTGAGTGCAATTTGCAACACTGAGGTAAGGCTAACCTAGCATCCTGCACACTTGGGGCATGTGGAGACTGATGGGATCAGCTTATGCAGAAACAATTGCTTTCTAACTCTCCTGTTTTTTAGGAGTGAGCTCTTCTGCCTCTCTGAAACTGTAGATAAATTCTCATCAGCAACAATGATACCAGGAATTAACACTGCAACATATCTGAGTCCCTGGATCTCATTGTGCTAAACATGACTCTGCCTCTTCAGCATGTTGGTTGCTCAGCAGACTTGGCATAAACAATTGGCATTGGTGGGGTGTCACAGTAGGGCAGCTTGTTACTGCTCATCAAATATCAGCAGCTTCCACTGTGCGCCACAGAAACAGGGAGAAAAGTCTCATCTCATCCAGTTCTTGTGTGTGATTGTATCAGCATTTTTCTGAGATGCAGTTAGTTGGGTTCTAGTACAAAACTGTCACTCCACCTTTGAACAGATGATAGTAACATTTCACCTACCCCCAACAAAAGAGACACTTGCTAGAGATTAAATCATAAACCCTGTCACCCTCCGCCAGTTTTAAAGTGCATGAAGCAATAAACCCTGCATCTCTCTGGCAGTAAACAGCATGGCAATTAGCACAGAAAATTCTCCCTGAAATACTTCTTGTAAATAAAATGCCTGGGACCTCCCCTCAGACTAAAAAACATAACAGCAACAGACAAGAAGGACCAAGGACTTTCCAATGACACTTTTCCACCCTCTCCACACAGCCATTTCCCTACAGACATGGAAACTGGAAGAAGAGCACTGGGGCCCTGCCATAGAAACCCTTCACAGCACTCTGTACCCCAAGCAGAGGAGAACAAGCCTCCTGTGAGCTACCAATGACTGAGACCCCTTTGATTTTGCTGAGGCACATGCACTACCTTGCCACCTCCCACGCATACTACAAGTGCTACACTGATTTTCCATCAATAAGGTAAATCAACACCAACAACAGGCTTAGCCCATTGCTTCCCACTGCCCCTGGCTCTGACAGCCCAGGACAGGCACAGCTCACTTTGTTTTCCCTCACAGTGCACATGGGGCACTGGGTGGTATCTAGTTCCTATTTCCTCTGGTTTTATTCTTTTCAGTGAACAATTTTTCCTTTTCTTTTCTCTTTTTTTAAATCAGCCTGAAACCATGCTAGATTTCATGCTTAACACTGAATGACCATTGGGTGTTTCTCTATGTTACCTTGACATGAGCTGCATCATCTTGGTGGATTATTTCTTCTACCCTTATTATTTCCAAATCTCAGTATAATTGTCAGCTGCTGAACATACTCCACGTGCTTAATGGCTTCAGAGTGAGACAGGAGAGAAGCTTCTAAATATGGGTTTAGAAGCCACCTGGAAAACTGAGTAGCTATTTTACAAGCCAGTCTGAGCTTCTGCAAGTCCATAGACTTTTGCCTTCACACTAAAAATATGCAAAGAAATAAAAATAATTAGTAGTGACTGAATTTATGAAGCAAATTCCAGAAGCTGGAAGTAGGCTACTTGCTGTGCTGAAGTAGAATATGCACCCTTTGAGGACACTATTTCTGATTTATAACATTTACCTTTGACACTGCAACACGTTTTAGCTCCTAAAAATTGTGGCTCATATCTGAGAAACCCAAGTCTGGCAGCAAAACAGCTGGGCAGAAAGATCAGAAAAGTCTTCCTACAGTGTGTGTTGCACAAATGAAACAATTGAGAGCTCCCCAAACTAGAAAATACATCAGCAACATGTATGAACGATCAGGGTCCCACCAATGCCTCTGTCACATGGCATCTAAAACCCTTTGCCTTCAGATACAGAACCTGTGGTTTAGTCCTGGGGTGCTGAGGGAGCTGAAAAAATAATCAGCAAGGCAAGACGGGCTCCCAAACACCCCTCTAAGCAGCTTTCAAGAAGGTGAGAATCAATTAGCTGGATGATGGGTGCTGTATGGATCTGCTGCAGACAACACGAGAGAAGGCTACACTACACACAGATGTAGTCTCAGAAGTAAAGCGCTTGTCAATGAGAATGGTTTCCCCTCTTCTCATCTGCTACTCCCTACTTTTATTTCTGCTCCTGTTTCCCGGCTCATCCTTTCACAGCTAGCCATAGCTAGCCCTCAGGCTACCTGCCAGCAGGCCATTCTCATTCACAAGGAGCTAAAGAGAAGGCACAAAGCCAGCCAGTCAGAGGCATATTAACCAGGCCTCACAGGCAGCAAGTCCCCTTCTGCCCTCCCTGAGTCCATTCAGGGCATGGATTCTTGCTATGCAGAGAAAGACCTTGGATATTTCAAAGCAGAAAAGGCATCTGTGCTTCCTTTTGTCTGGGGATTTAAGTACCGGTTATGTGTTTGTCCCAGAAGATTTAGTCAACAAGAGCTTTAGTGAACAAAGAAACACAAGCCAACCTGGACTGGAATGGGGCTGGAAGGAAAGCAGATCAGGTTTCCAAGGTGGTTATGTAGGAAGCCATCATTATATGCTGCAAAGTGCTCTCAGAGTTTTGTGTTGGAGCTGAACTCAATACAATCAATTCCAGCTGTTCCATCAGTTTCAATAAGATGCTTGTCAGGCCCTTTCAGAGCAAACCATAAATTGGCACCAGTTCTCCCTTCCTGAAAGCAGCTGATGCTCTTTTTCCCTTATAACAACACAGGTTCTCACTTTCTGATGGTTGTTGGGCTGATTGCAGTATTCTGATGGCAACTCGTCTGTAGGAAAACCTAACAAGAGACAAAATGGGAAAACCTTGCTTTCCACACTGGTCACTCACAAGTTAGTTGCTGAGACTCAGGACTTCCCGTAACTCACCTGGTGCTCAGCATTCAAGAAGCTACAGCGGGTACGATTCCCTCTGCCATATAACAGCACTTACAGTAGCATCGAAGGCACTGAAGATGTGAAAGGTGGTATCAGCAAGGTATCCAACCAAAACTGGTTGGTTTTGAGCATCCTTTCCAGGATGCTTAGGCTATACTGTCTTTGTCATACATGTCATGGTCCTTGCTAAGTAGGGCAAGCTGCCTGGACGGTGCAGAGCTTCCATCCCCTATACTCTGTTTGATTTCCCTGCTGAGAGAAATGCCTGGTACCAGAGTCTGGGTTCAAACTAATATGCGTGCGATGCAACTGTTTGGGGTTGAGAGGCTGGAAGAGAATAGTATCAATGCACCGAGTCACTGAGGACACGGAGAGGTAAAAGCAATGTTCTTTACTCGAGCTGCAGAAGCACAGGGACAGATGCTCAGCCACATTCCAGCTCCCCTATGGCACAGAGAGTTGGAAATGTAGTCAGATGTCCACTCTTTGGAGAGAAATCTTTAAGATGGTGCACCGCAGCAGTGGCTCTAATAGAGTGTTTGACACTGGCAAGAGGTGCTTTGGGGCTGAGGAGAAAGAAGGATACATGGGGTAGAAGGAACCAGGCTAAATCACCTCTGTAAAATCCAACCATTCCTGGCTTCCCATAACAGTTTTTTGGACCTGGCTGTGATAAGGAGTGGTTTATAGAGTCATCCTGAGACTGTAAAATGACACTAGGACTCAGAAAAATGCTGCAAACAGAAGCCCTGCCTGTGAAATCTCTCAGCTTCCAATTAGGACAACGCTGAGCTCCTACCCCAAGGCATTCCCACTGCGATCCTCATAACAGCTTTTGTGACTGCCTTTCCACAAAGTCTCAGGGTTTTAGGCACCAGCTCTATTATGGGTGTCTTAATTCCTCTGACTTTTGAAAATCTCAATCACCTTGCACATTTCATGTGCATGTTCATACAGCGATGTTCATATTGCGATGTTCATACAGCACTGAAAAGCACAAATTATACAGACAACTTAGTTACATATACAAATGATATTTGATGTTGCAGCCAGGAGGACTGGGCAGTCTGGGTTAGAAAGGCCTCTGAAGAAGGCCCTCACACCTATTTACATCCATTCTGCACAGTTACAGAGGCCTTTGAATTTCATGAGAGCGCTATTTCCTCTCACAAGGCTCTGAGTTTCACAGTTCACAATGGGTGTTCATCTGGTGCTCACTGATTTGGACAGAAGGGTGCATGAAATGGATCAGCCTTCAAGCTAAGGCATTCAATAAGGACAGAATAGTTAAAAGGGATATAATTGTATAATTTAAGGCTAGTTTGCTTTTCAAAGCAGTTTTGCCACTATGTAGTTTAGAAGCCACTAACTCTTGTTTGTTGATCTCTTAATATGAGCAGGCCTTAAAATCCTTTGCATAAAAAACTTTTTGCTGGTCCTGGGCTCTTTGCTTTCTCAGGGCACAGGTCTGCTGCTGAGCCTTACTCCAGGGAAGGAGAGCTACGAAGAGTAGACTTAGCAGAGTGCCAAATGCCACAGCCAGAGAAGAAGCTGGTCACCGACAGGCACGAAGCAACTCGTATGCGAGCTAGCAGGGCCCAGCTGCTGTGCCAGCCACTGAACAAACCCTCTTCACTTCCCTCCCCTCTCCTGGGCTGCCTCCCACACGCTGCGCTGACAAGGGCTGCATTGCCGCGTCCGACACTTCATTCTGTGCTTTGAAAGTCCAGTCTAATTGAGTGACAAAGTCATTCTGCCTTGCGTCTCAGCAGAGCATTTTACTCTAAAGACCCTTTCATCTTCTGACCTTCTCTTCTCTGCCCTTCCTGAAGCCTGGCTAGCCCCAGGCCCAAAAGGGCACATGAAGGGGCAGCTGAACCTTTCCAAAGGCACATCGTGTGCTCTCTCAGCCTGAGCCCTGCCAGTTGCTGTTGGTACTTAGGGGAAGCATCTGGTTGGGAATCAGGAGAAGGAACCACCAGCATAGCCAGTGTCCCCGGGAAGAGCCCAGCCCCTCCACAAACACAATGCCATGCAAAAGCCGTCACTATCCTGCTCATGGCACTCTCCATCAAAGGGCAAACTCTTCTCATGTTCCACAAGCAGGCTCTGGGTTACAACTGCTTTGACCAATGCTGTTCCCCAAAGGTTAAAAAATTAGGATCAGGGCCCTCTTGCACAAACGCTGCAAAAACATGACCCAGCAAGGTCCCTGCCCTTGCCTGCTTCCAGACTGAACACAATGCAAGACAAGGGTGGAACAAAAAGTGGAGATGAGAAAGATAAGTCTTCCAGCAATCAGATAATGTTACTCAGGCTGGACATACCGATGAGTGTTACATGAATCACCTGTCCAACTGCTTGGTTCTGATGAGGCAATTTCTTAGAAGCAAAAAGAGTAGTAAAAGTTAAAAAATATTTTAAAAATACAGAACCATCCTGAAGAATTTAAATAAGGGGAATCTAGTATGGTCCTTAGATATATCACTCCCTGAATTTAGTATTAATGCCAATCTTGCCAGAAGAACAGTAGATCAATCTCTCTTACACTGCTTTGCTTTTGCAAAGTTTGTCTTTAAGCTTTGTCATTCCTATCACCTCTGCAGAACTCTCTCTGCAGTCCTGCCACCCCTTTTGCCATCTGCTCACATGGAAGAGAGACAAAAAGCAGGAGAATTGTATAGCCATCATGATTCCCAGTGATGGATGCCCAAGTGTTAGCTCCTTAGAAGGCATGTGTTTTCCTTCCTATGCTGCCCAGATATCCTCTCCTTCCTCTCACAATCCCCTATTCTCATCAGTTTAGGAGAGTACAGTCCTGTGGTTGCCCACACCAAAGCGCGAACAAGCAATTTCTGAGACACTTCCCAGTTGGACTGCCACTTCTTCAGCACATGGTGTTTTCCCTCCACAATACAGAGGTAACCTCAGGAAGTGGGTTTTTTTAAAGAACTGTCAAAATGCCCTGTTAAAATTCTCATGCCAACGTGGGTGATTCCTCTCCACCTCCCTGAAATCCCCCTGCTATCTTAAACTGATGCTTTCTCTACTTCTACCCTAACTAGCACAATCCACCCTGTAGACCATCCATCCTCCAAGATGGTTCCATCTGTTCTGCTACCTTTCCAGAGGAGGAGGAGGGAACCGCTGCTTCAGCAGCATATAGTACACATTGCAGGAGTAAAGGACCAGTCTTCTCTGTGCCTGTGAACAGCTCAGCACTTAGAGCTTCTCGATAAGGGAGGAAGAATAGACTGGTGCCATATTTCTTCCTATGCTCAACACAGAAGTCAAGTACTATTATACTATGGAAACCTGCGTGATGATCCCAACAGGGAAAGCTGGACTAGCCCAACCTCAGCTATTCGACATGATTATGAAGTACTGTAAACACCATGTTAATTCCACAACAGAAGTGGCTTCATTTCCGTGGAAGACATTGCAGATTTTACCCTTTGCAAATCTCTATGGGATAAATGGGATAAATGGGATAAATGTAAGTATAAATTGCAGTATTTCTTTATAGTTATGTCTTTATAGTTATGTCTTATGCAGCACTACATTAATTGCCTAATAGATACATACACATATATACATATTTAATATACAATAACAAATATTAGAGAAAGAACCAACCAATGTATAGAAATAACTTTTCTCTTGCAATGAAGCTAATTATCATCAGGTGAAATGCAAGGGTTCTTTTTATTAGCTTATACCGTTCTGGAATGTGGATTTTAGTCTAAGAAGCAGTGGCAGGCTCTGTTCTGAGGGTATAAGGGCTACTTTGCTCCTCATACTTTATTCTGTGTAAGCATCCAAAAGGAAACCATCTGGTCTGAAAGATGGCTATGCTATCAATTATCTGTGAGGATGCACTTTCAAGGGAAATTATATCCTTTCAAGGTTTGGCTAGTTTGTTTAGACAACTTTACCAGTGGAGAATTTTCTTTTCGGTGCCTTAAGCGTGTAAAATTTCAAGACTGAATATTTGTGAAATAACAAAGTTAAAAAAGTCAAACAGAAATGTGAAAGGCAAGCTGGATATAGACTGTACTATCAATGGCATACATTGTTCTGCCAGAAATCACTAGCTGGGAGGTATTCAAATCCCTAGCTAAGTATAGAGAATGCCACAGAGAAAGAGATGTCACCTGATAAGTTTATGGAGTGCAGAACCCAACAAGGGAAAAGTAGAAATAAGGATTCTGCTCCTACGTGGACCACAGGAAACTACTCATCCACGAAGAGTACAAGTGCTAGTACTGCCTATGGGAGTAGCAGCCCAGAGACAGCCCCTCTCTCCAAAACATGGCCAGCCTTGGCTCTGGTTTCTACGGCCATAGCTGAATGATGCCAGGGAAAAGCGTATTGCATCTATAGTATTGACTACTGATGTCTCAACATCTCTCCTATCCTCTTCTGAAGGACTGAGAGGCTAAGTGTGATGGACGAGCGCAGCTGGCTTAGCCGAGCTAGATAACACTTTCAGAAAAACTAAAAGTTTGAGATCAGGACTCAACTTTGCATGATCTCCAGGGTGCCATACCTGCCTGTTGGAAATTCTCCATTATTGTCAGTATACCACAGGAAATATAGTGGTGAATATCTGCATCTGTTAGTAGAATAAATAAGGCCTCTTGGCCTGAAGGTAGAAGGATTCCTGAGAAGTGTTCAACTGAGAGGAAATAACCAGTTCTCAAGATGTGCTTCTGATCTCTCACAACTTCTGGCAGGGTCAAGTCTATTTCAAAATACATTTCTCAGTTTGCACTTGGGCCTCCCATTTAATGTTTAACTGCTTGATTTTACATCTTTATAAAACACTGTCATGAGGGTAGTTTCCTGAACAGACAGTTGTTGCATTCTTTCCATACAGTTAGAATAAACTGTTTCAAACTTACAGTAATTCTGATCTCTTTTTTTTTTTTTTTTTTTTTTTGTCATCATGCAGCACAGTCTTCAAAACAGATCCATAGCCAAACACTTCCATTTGAAACGAGTAACCTGATTTTTAGCAAATACTTGCATTTTCACGCTAAGGAGAGAATCTAAGGAACTCACACATCTAAAGAACTCCACTAAAACTGACTGACACTACTGCCATCTTGTTCACCACCAACTGGCTTAGTCAGCTGTAGCTCAGTTACTCCAAAGAAGGGTAAAAAGCAAAAGTAAATATCAGTTGCAAGCACGTAATGGAGCCAGGAAACTATTAAGTACCTCTAATTACTGATACATGTTTTTACCTGCAGCTATTAGTTATAGCTGCTTCTCATTACTGTGTCTTGGAAGAACTGTTCTGTTGCCATCATCTTGGAAAAAGTCCTGAGCAGGACAATTTCAGCTTGATAAACCTTCTTAAACATTCTGTGATCTACCAAGAGTTTTGCTTGAGACCTTGCTGCAGAACATACACATCTCTCTGTACTATCATCAACCATTCACTCCATCCAGATCTTGCAAGTGCAAAGGACAAGTTCTGCCTGAAGATTTCTTCTTCTGAGTGCAGTTGGATACTTCCCTCAGAATTAATCCCAGAATATGGAAGTACATGTGGGTTTAGGGCTTGGACAAAAACCACTGCAGCCACCTAAGATGCTTATGTCATGTGAGTTTACTCTTCAAGCTCTAAATTGTTCAAAGAATTGTGAAGGCTTATCTTTATGTTAGCAAGCTTTATGCTGGATCAGGTACTTCTCATGCATGCCACTCTGCCTTTACCTGAATCAGGTATCACCTCTCCAGAGTAAATCAGGGAAAAAATACCACCAATTCAGTCGGGTGGCATGGTTGATTTGGATCAAATGTGTACTCTTAGTTATGGAGTGAGCAAACCAGCAGCAGCAAAACCCACCATATTCCCACCCTCTGCCCTAGCAATGCCCTCAGATATTGTTCCCAAAGACTGACAAGTGATTATTGTCCACACTCACCCAGAGCCTGTCCTGTGAGTTTTACTGCTGTTCTACCACAGGCTTTGTGCCATTAGCTATTGCTCACCAGCAACCACCAAACACAGGTCTGTTTGGGCTGATCAGCTTGAATGTGTCCCATCCCCTGCCTCAAGTCCCATATTTGTTAACAGTACGCAGCATCTTTCACTCTAAGTCTTCAACCAGTACATCAGATCTGGTCCATACAGCACCTGGCACTGACCTTCTCAGCATGATGAGATGTGGCATCCACAGCAAGCAGGACCTACAGTATCTTAACTCCTGGCCTGACACCAAGTCATCAGATCACCTTGGGGAAGCGATGTCATCCCTCCTCGCCTGAGTTTTCCCAGCTGTAAGATATGGATTAAAATGTTCTTTGAAGTCTATCCAGATCCTTTGATAAAGGACAAAGATTTTAAAACATTATTCTTGACTGCACACTCTTCAGGACATGAATTGCGTCCTTGCCATGGGAAATCCTCTAGCACACCACAAGTGCTAACACTGCTCCAAAGAGAAAACAACAAAACTCTGCATTGGCTTATCATTACAGGCACTGGAAAAATACTTGTTGGTTGCTGATACATTCTTGGATTTTGGCAAGTCTGTGTGTTATTTCTGAACACAATCGCAAATTGCTTTGAGTTCAAAGAATTATTCAGCACTGCTCAGGGTTATCTAGGAGGCAAGCCAACCTCTGGCTGTATCACCCTGTGTCCTTGGGAATATTACTCTGGTTTGATCTGAAGCTGAGTGGATCGTGAAGACACACAGCTGGGTTTCTGGACATCATCTAGTACTATACATGCTCCGATCAATGTATTTTTACGTGCCAGGGAGAGTTTTAATTTTCTTATTTAGAAGAATGAATTGTTGTAACGGGTGTTTACATTGGCTCTGTGCAATCATTTTTTTGTTTTCCTCCCTTCGCTTAAAGATCATATAATATTTGTACTAAAGCAGTGATGGCTGAAGGAGCATACACAGCTCCAACTCAGAACAGGGAAGGTCCTTCTTATGTCACTGCTGTCAACTTAGGACAAAAACTGCGATGAATAGGAAAAAATAAATAAATCTTTTGTTTTCAAAGCTAAATAGCCAAAAATGCAGCTAGAAAAGTTCCATAAAGGTTTAGCTTTCAGCAACACATAGCGGAAACAAAGCTGATTCCTCCTCTTGCTATGCCCCCTGACCTCAGAGTTTTATATGTCACTGCCTAGAAGGCCTCTAGTCACGGCAGCCTCTGTGCATGGCTTTCCCAGGACTTTCAGGGTTTTCCTCGGGGAATGCTTGAGTGGGGGAAAAAAGGGCTTTAGCACCAGCCTTAGATTTAAAATAGCAGGGGGAGTTTACTGATTAATATTCATGAGGACGGAACAGTCTGCTTTTTGTTACCCCAGCCGTTTCCCATGCAAGGTGGGTTGAGAGGGAGGAATACATTAAGGAACATATCCTACTGTCACAAGTACCACCACCTTTAGAGATACAGAAAATCAGGAGCCTAAGCAGAGCTCAGATGGTAAATATTTAACAGGGAAAGGACTTGTCTCCTCTTTCTGCCTGTATATATTAAACTCATTCTTTCATTTTAACAAGGGAACTGTGTTTTCCTGCGCTCTCTACCCCCACCCCTGCCCCCTGCTAAAATTCTGGGCCTAAGTGGATAGTTCACAACATGCTATAAATCCCTTCCACCACTAACACAATTTAATGTACTTCCCTGTTTTGTTGGTTTTGAAAGTCAGTGCTGATCCTCCTCTAGTGGGAAATGTTACTTCTATTCACTGAGGCACAAGGAAGAGCAGGACTGGTTCCCTTGCACTTATACCAGAAAATTTCTGGGATAAGCCAGCTGGAATCCGTGATTCTCATACCTGTCTAAAGCTGGCATATGAAAAAAGCACAAATGAGGGAGAGTTTTTCAAATGCAGGTGCTGAATTGAGGTGCCTCTGAGTTGTGGGCATTCAGCTCAAAACACCCTGCCTCTCATGTGCAAAAGCACAGAGCACGGTCCCTCCTTTGACTTCCTCAGTCCTTCTGGCATCCCCATCAGCACCTGAGTTCAGGCATCCCAGAACCAGGAGCGATTTCTGAAAATTAGAGTGAAGGGTCCAAAGCCTCTCCTGTGAGGATAAGCAAGGACTCCTTAATTTCTGTGTAATCACTGGGAAAATATACCAGGTCATTTGGTAAAGTCAGCTATTATTTAATAACTCCTTAGAGATAAGAGATTGTAAGAGCTGCAGTACACCTCCATTTCTGACACCAGAAGTGGATTTGGGGAGGAGCTGATAGACCTCTCTGACAACAAATTTATGTCTATGCTCATGACCCTATAATAGCAAAGTAGGAGCAAAGTAGCTGAGGGGGCACCCGAAAGAATTACCATTTGACATCTTCTCCTGTGCTGAGTGAAACAAACTGTGCTGGCACAACCACACTTCAGTTGATACAACCGCGTTGATTGACTGAGCACCAGAGCAGCGTACATGGGGACTCCCAGGACCTCGCAGATAAAATGAGTCCTGTGAGCTCATACACTTGAAAATGTTGATCCTAGCTGATCATGAAGAGGCTACAGCAGCGCACGACTGAGACCACATCTGCATGCCAAGAGAGCATCACCCTGACTGTCACCTTTTCTTCTTACCTCTACAGAATGAAAGAGCATTAATGGAACAAAAATGGCAAAGCACATGGCCTGTGTAGGGGCCCAACTCCCACAGAGGGCAACAAGGTCTGTGCTCTGAGAACCAGGTTATCTCTGCCACCAGCTGCTGGCAGACTCTGGGGTCAGGCTGGGGCTGGGTGAACTGTGTTCCCAGATCAGCCTCACTGTTTTGACAGATGTCCTTAGACTAAGTGCAGTTAAATGGATCAATACAGCCAATTTCACCTGGGGGAGGGAGGGATGGGGGAAGGAAGGAGAGAAGAGAGAAATGACTGGTTTCACCCACAGCAACTGTCCCTGCCCCAAAGGCCCTGCGCTGGTGCAATATCCCTCTATTCCTTCAAGACCCAGCTAGAAACTTTTGCCAGTGGAAACATCCTGGGTTTGCACTTTTACAAAGATAAAACCATGAGGTAGCTGTACCAACAGAAGTAGTTTTGCCTGTATGGCATCTGTTCCCTGGAAGCTGAAACATGTCACATTGGCAAAGGACATCTACTACCATGAGAAACTTCATTTCCAACTGCTGGGGTAGCAAAGCTGCTCTAGTAGCCCAGCTAAAGCAGATGATGAGGCCCAGAGTTTCTCGCTGAAACCGGAGAAGTGAGGTTAGGATTTGGTTTAAGGATGGCATGAAGTATAAGTAGACATTGCACGGAGATAAGAGTAGGTTTTATCACGACGCCAGCCAAGGGTAAGCAGAAAGGAACTTTCTGAACATGGCTGGAGTGAGGAGGGTACCATGCCCCTCGCACCATCTCCTTGACCTTGGCTGCAGCGCGCTCCCGGCCCGAGCAGAGCATGCTTCGCTGGAGCTCTTGCTTTGAAGAGCTGCGCCTGACTCCGAGCTGATTGTGAATGCAGACCGTGACCCATTTTAAACAGGTAGGCCAAGAAAACCTCCATCTCTCTGCCTTTAGGGACCTGTTTCAGAATACAGAGGACATACCTTGAAAATGTTTTCCATACTGTTTGATGTTGTGGAACTGTCAGTGGGAATACTGAGAACATTAGATGCCTGGGTGGCTTATTGATTTGTTCTAGTTTTATTAAATTAGCTAAAGTTCATTCAGAAGTCTCCCTTCCCCACACTCAAATACTTATTCTGAATGCTGCCTTGAGAGGGGCAAACAGGGAAAAAAAAGAAGGGAACTTGAAAGTTGAAAAATTTATCTAAAGAAACCTGTGATGTGAAAATGGGCTTCATAAAAAGTATATATTATTTATATCACTAACATAGTCTTCTGGGTTCAGTATTTCTTACTATGTAAATTCTGGGAAAAGTTGGGTTTGTGTGTGCATGATGTTTCTAATGACCACATGCACATATACATGTGTGTGTCTGTGTTCAGAGGGAGAGAGACCTGAAGAGAATGAGTCTACCACAGACACTAATTTTTCTTTTGTCAACCAAAGAAATGAAAGAAAACTTAGACCATTGCCCTTTTTTTGAGTAAGAAACTTGAGAATTACATTCTTGGTAACCTATACCCATGAAGTAATGACAGACAAATTAAATAGCTGAGGTCACACAAGACCAGTCCAGACCTTTCCCCTTCCCCCAACAGTAAGATTAGACACCCTGGGAGATTTTTAAGAAACTTTACGAATTGAAGTAGAAGCTGTGAAAATCGCCAGTGCTCAGCAGATGAGAGAAGGACCCCAGGATTTCATAAGGGCAGGGTATAAATGGCTCAGGCCTGGCTGAAGGAGCACGGAGGAAGAAGAGGGGCAGCACTGGTGCTGTCAGGTCCCAGGCGCTCTCCCAGCACAGGTGGAACCTGCTGCCTAACAGGCTTGGGTCAGGCTGGGGAAAACTGAAGATGGGGGGGGATTTCCTTGGATCTAATTCCAGATTTATCCATTCTGATGCGATCCAGAGATAACTGTCAAAAGAATTACATCTGTCAGAACAGGTGGGAGACCTGAATTTGATCCTTCTCTTTGCTTCTTCTGTTGCTGAAACAAATCCTTTTCCATGTTACTAACCCTAATGGTACTTAACATTTGTTATGGTCTCATTGACAGAGCAGGAGAGATTTGGAGATTTTTTTTTCTCAAAAAACCCTTTCTCCACCACCTCTTGTCTTTAAGAAAAACACCACAGATTTAATCTGTTACAACCTCACAATTTTTCTCTGAACAGTAGTGATAAAACAGCTTATTTCCCCCCAGCAGATAATTTAAAGGCACAAGTAGGCTAAAAATTGATAATTCTTCCTGCTGTCTAATTCTGGATACATTTTAAGATGCATTTGTGTTTGAATGAGATCTTTTAAAAAAATCATTAATTGAATCTGTCTGGCTCTGTCATCCTGCCCTCCCATTCTCCACCCAATGAATCAGTAAATTGTAACAGGAGAATCTGGCTAAACAAGTTCCTAATTCAAACGCCATCTTATGGACAAAGAAGTCTTTGAAAATAGTATCCGTCATCTGGCTCCTTGAGATGGAGCGGAAAGTTGTGTTTTTACTGTTCACGGAATTCATCTCTCCCTTCAGCACCGTCAAATGTCAAGTGCGGTGCAGCATGAGAAAGCGGAGTTCAGGGACAGGAGAGGAAAGGGGAAGGCCTCTGTCAGAGGAGCCCAGGGCAAGCAATTTCCTGCCAATTAACACATAGCTACTGATATTTCTCCCAAGAACAGAGTTTCAGATAAGGAGAAATTTTATACCAGTTGATTCCAGGTTACTGATAGAGCTTCCTTTTCTAAGGTCCAGTCGTCTTCTTGCTGAAGTGATCAGCCTCAGTGCGAGCAGTACAGGGTGTCAGAGCGCAAGCAAGCCAGGCTTGCTCTGATCACAGAAATTAGATGATTGGCAGAAGAGTCCCACTTCCTAACAGGAGGAGATTTCAAGAGCAGCCTCTAAAGTTGAGCGCACAACTTGTCACAGCTGTATTTGTGCGGGTGTCGCTAAGCTGTAGCTCTCCCTGCGAGCCCTGTTTGCACTCACAGGCAGTGTTGTAAAGTTCACTGTAAAGCACTACAAAACTAAATTAATTAATCTGTGTAAAGTGGATTCAGAGCCAAGCACTGTGCTATCCATGGTAATAAACTAACCAAACAAAATAATCCTGACTGCTAGTAATCTATAAAACTGATTTCAAATGTGTCCATTAACATCCTTATAAAGCAACCTACGCTTGGCATGTGTGGCATTTTCAGGTTTTTTGCTTTTCCTTTTTAGCTGTTGGAGTACCTGAGAGCACCAGAGCACAAGGGAATCAGAATAAAAGACGTTTGTTCTAAGTATAAATGCACAGGGCATTTTGTGTGAGGAGACCAGACCCTTTTCCTTTACTCTCCTGCATCTTGTAGCTTCTTTGAGGAGGCTGGTGGGAAGAGGTTAAAGGTTACCTAGAGCTGCCAGTAAGAGTGAAAAATGGTGGATAGTGCCCCTGTTCTGGACTTCGAGTTCCTTTATTTCCTTTTGTCACGGCAATACCTTCCCAGGGAAGGCTTGAATGTTTCAAATTAGTGTTCCAACTTATCTTTCTAATTACCTCTTCAGGTGTAACAGTGAGCCAGCTGCTTGAATGAACAAAAGAAACTGCTCAGTAGTGTCTGTGTATTGGCATCTGCCACAAACTTTTTTTAGGCTTATCAAGTATCTGGCTTGCTATTAAACAAAAACAGTAACAGGATTTTTCCCCTTTTCCTGGGAAAGTAAAGATCTTTCCCTGACAACTTCAGCCCAATAACAAAAAATTATGGGAAGAAATCTCACCTTGCACCAATATTTCTAAGAACGACACAATTAGGAGAACACCTGATAAAATCAAATATATGAGCTGAGCTTGAAGAAGGAGGAATTGTGCACTGATAAAAATGCGAGAGACAGAACTAAATCCCTGGATGCAGGGTTTGGGAGGCTGACTTCTGCCAGAGTTGTGTGAACAGGAGCTGCAGCTTTTATTTTCCACCACATGCTTCTTGGGCGCAAAGGAAAACTCCCTCTGATGGGAAAGGATGATGATTTTGGTGACTACGCATGAAAGAAGTCTCAGGAGAAACGTTCAATCCTTCTGCTTGTTCAGAACAGAAACCTTGGAAACTTGAAACAAATTCCCAGGAATGCTGTCATCTGTCATGCACTCAGACTGCCTCCGAGTACACAACTCTTCCTGGGAGAGTGAGTGCTGCCGTGGAAGACTCCTTCCAGGTGAAAAAAACTGTGGTGTTCTGCAAGAATTGTCACCAATAAAGAATTGCAGAGACTCAAAGGGCAGGAAAAAGAGATAATAGACCATTGTTTAGGACTCTATATGTAATCATAGACAATACAGCTTGAGCAAGATACTGAACCCATCCTGACAGATGACGGTCCAGCCTCTAGCCAGGGAAGAGAGATTAGGTTAACCCAGCCAAGGCTGACCTAAGCAAACTGGTAAATCAGGCAGGCACATGAACCAATGCATGAGGATCTGATTCAAAGTCTGTTGTTGTGGAAAAAATCTCTTACTGACCACCATCAAAGCAGACTGAACTCTTACTAACAATATGAATACACACACAAGTATATATTTACATGGCATTTGTGGCCAGACAAGGTCCTTGTCAAGCTATATGCAAGTATGGATCGTGAGCTGCAGCAAGGGGAAAGATCTCAGCGCAATGGTCACAACAGAGCTCTCTTGGGTGTACGGCTCTAAGTAAAATCTGAATGGTTGGGTGTCTGGATCTAGCCGGAAATGTTGACTCCTTAAAAATTAGGCCTCAAGCTTTTTTGTGAATCTGGCCATGAGAGTGTATGAAATTTCATTTTCAACACTGACTGGAAAATCCTGTCACTAACTGTTTTCAGAAATAAAAAAACTGCAATGGTATGTCAAAAAAACCCCAACCAACCAACAAACCAAACCAGCTTTTAGGTAACTGGTAAATGGAAAAATCTTTATTTTATTTATGTTCTAGTGGGTGTGTCTATGTTAGTATGGTAGAGTGGTGGGTTGACCTTGGCTGGACACCAGGTGCCCACCAAAGCCTCTCTATCACTCCCCTTCCTCAGCTGGACAGGGGAGAGAAAAATATAAAGAAAGGCTCATGGTTCGAGGTAAGGACAGGGAGATCACTCAGCAATTACCGTCATGGGCAAAACAGACTTGACTTGGGGAAATTAGTCTAATTTATTACCAACACATCAGAGTAGGATAATCAGAAATAAAACCAAATCTTAAAAACACCTTCCCTCCACCCCTCCCTTCTTCCCAGGCTCAACTTCACTCCCGATTTTTCTCTACCTCCTCCCCCTGAGCGGCGCAGGGAGATGGGGAATGGAGGTTGCAGTCAGTTCATCACATGTTGCTTCTGCTGCTCCTTCCTCCTCACACTCTTCCCCTGCTCCAGCGTGCAGTCCCTCCCATGGGAGACAGTTCTCCACGAACTTCTCCAACATCAGTCCTTTCCACAGGGTGTAGTCCTTCAGGAACAGACTGCTCCAGCATGGGTCCCCTGCAGGGTCACAAGTCCTGCCAGCAAACGTGCTTCAGCATGGGCTCCTTTCTCCACAGGTCCACAGGTCCTGCCAGGAGCTTGCTCCAGCACAGGCTTCCTACAGCCTCACAGCCTCGTTCGGGCATCCACCTGCTCCAGCGTGGGGTCCTTCACAGGCTGCAGGTGGATATCTGCTCCTCTGTGGACCTCCATGGGCTGCACGGGGACAGCCTGCCTCACCATGGTCTTCATCACGGGCTGCAGGGGAATCTCTGCTCTGGTTCCTGGAGCACCTCCTCCCTCTCCTTCTTCACTGACCTTGGTGTCTGCAGAGTTGTTTCTCTCACACATTCCCACTCCTCTCTTCTCCAGCTGCCATTGCGCAGTTGTTTTTTCCCCCTTCTTAAATATGTTATCACAGAGGCGCTATCACCATCACTGATTAGCTCAGCCTTGGTGAGCGGCAGGTCCGTCTTGGAGCCAGCTGGCATTGGCTCTATCGGACATAGGGGAAGTTTCTAGCAGCTTCTCACAGAAGCCACCCCTGTACCCCCCCCCCCCCCCGCCAAAACCTTGCCACGCAAACCCAATACAGGTGGTCCAGAGCAGCAGTAAAGTCTTGAAGCAAATGCAAATCCCGTGAGCATCCCCACTTAGTAGGAATTGGTTTGCTTTGCAGAGTGGTTTTGGTGTGCATCAGCTCGATTTGTCCTGGAAGATGTTAAGCCAGAACTGGTCTGGATGCAACCTAATGAGCTGCAGTCCATAACGGAAATCTGAGAGTCTGAGTCAATGCATGGTCCTTTGGAGAGCTTCAAAATTCATCTTTGGTGGGAACATTTGGTTCAAGCAACCAGACCATCTAGTCCGAAGAAAAACTCCCAAACCACCAACAGGTTAGATGTAGGGGTCTCGGCACCAAGTAGCTTCAATGCACTGATCCACCCATGTTGTAGTAATTTACTTTAGACACAGCCTAACTGACTCAAAAGATGCCAAGTGTTTACTATTCCCTAATGCAGAGATGCAGAGCTGTGATTCTAGCTCATAGCAAATGATTACAGCCAAACTATACTAAATAAATCAGTTTTATGCCAAGTCACAGGGAAAAGTGCAGCAGATTAGGCACTCATTAGGGATTAATTTCCAAGCTATGGACTGAACAAAGAACAGATGTGATACAAAAGTTTTCACTTAAACAAACCCACAAGGTTCTGGTCATATTATGACAACAGCTAATGCATTCTTAGTGGCTTTTCATGTTTAGCTAATCCTGAATAATGTTATTAAAATTACAGTTTCCCTGTGTATTTTCTGTTTGATTGATAGTTGAACATTATCATCTTGCCACAGAATAAGAAGGAAAAGGTGAAATTCAAAGTGTTTTCAAAAGTCGATTTCAAAATCACCTATGGAGAGCTCTTTGATGGGTGCTGGTGTTGTGGCATCAGAAGTAATTCAGAAATCTGATTAGTTCATTCAAGTCCATGCTCAAAGTGGTTGTTTTTCCTCCCTCTCACACCTTAAACTTTAAAAAGTCACTTGTCAATGTCAGGCAAAGTAAAACCCTGTGCACCAGAAACAGAACTGTTTTTCTAGATGGTGGAGAACTTTTTTCCAACTACTATTACATATATGGGATAATAAAGACATCCTGGAGAATTCAGATAGCTTCAGGTATCAATAGCATTTAATAAAAAATACTGCAAATATTTCTTCAGCTAATATGTAGCTTTTCATCATAAACTCACTATTTTGTGTGTTTATACAGTTCAAGCATGTATGTTCACATCACGTAAGTAGAGCTGATGCCCACACTGGGAATTTTCTTTCTTTTTTGCATATAGGATTGTTCCACTTGCTAAAAGCTAAATTCTACTGAAAATTACCTATATTTACTGCATTATTATACAGTATCATCCCTAGCACATTGCTCTTAGAAGGCTGGGACATTGCATACTATAGGTGGAGGTATGTACAGGTTTATATTATAGATTTCAGCAGCCTAATATCAGTGACAGAGGGCAATAGAACGGCAGCCAGGTAAAAGTCCTGTTAAAAGCACGTTACTTGAAGGATAAAAAAATAATCCTCCTTTTTCTTTCAGTTTCAGGGAATTGGGACATGATCCTATTAAGCTACATATACTTAATTTACATGAGACTGTATGTCTTGATGCTAAAGAGCCTCCTCTCTTTGGTGCAGAAAAGGTGTATGTCCAGCTGATTTCAACAAGCACAGCAGGGGCTTTGCATGTAGCCAGCTCACCCAATGACCAGCAAGACTATGTGAAAATAGACTTCTGGAGACCATAATGCAATTTTTACACCAGGGGCTGCCCTCCCCACAAAATGTAGTTAAGGCAGGTAAATTCTTAATACCAATTTTACACAAAGGTGAGAGAGGAATTCAAATCTTGCCTTGTCCAATTCCATACGCTTCTATAAGAGGGTGGGGATCTGGCTAAGCACTTTGATTTTCTGATTGTGAACTGCTCCTCCATCTCTTCCTGCCCACAGTTACCTCCACCCCATTTACAGATAGGAAAAGGTGAGAAACAAAAGGCCCTATTTCCATTGCCTTAATACAATTACTAAGCAGCAGGTTCATGATCCGAGAGGAGCCATCTGCCAGGGAAGAAAGAGTGTGAGTGAATGAGGCAGGTACAGAATGAGGCCAGCCAAAACTCCGCCAGAAAGTAATGTTTACAACTGAACAGAGCTGCACAGGCAGAGGACGCAAGATAGGGAAGGGAGAATCCTTTTCCAGCCTGGTCATTAACTAATCTAAATCTTGAAATACGATTTTTGCCTGTCTTTGAGAGACTGAGGTGCTGTGTGCCTCTGTATCACGTCGTCCACTGCCATCAAAGGGGTCCAGGTCAGAGGTCCCTTTTAAAGCACTTTGGCAGGGGAAAGCTGGGGCACCCCAGCTCTCCCCACCCTGGCTTTGCACACCAACCACAAAGCCAGGCCCTCCCCCTCTGGATGGCAGGCCTGTAGGTGTTCACCCAAGTTACTGTGTTTATTCAAAGCCCCAGCTGCAATCTGTATTTCTAATGTGGAAGAGTAGCGACTTCCACAGCCATTTAAAACAGGAAATTCTTCTTTGGCATATTTCCTGGTAGTTTTTAAAATTGGGTGGGTTTGTAATGCTGCCGCTTATCTGAGGGGACATGAACCGCTAGCAGGGCATTCCAGTCCTGGGAAGGTATTTACCCCTCCTAGTTAGCAGCTAGGGCTTTGGGGAGCCTGCAGTAATGCCCTGTCTCCAGGCAGACGAGTTGCTGTGCGGGGCTGCAGGATACCTACGGAGAGAGAGTGAACTGGAAATGTTGATTTTTTTTTTGTTTGTTTGTTTTCTTTTGTTCAATTTGCAATTTCAACAGCTGCTCTGTAGCGCAATCAGACCTCCTTCAGTGCCTTCTGATTGAGCAGCTGTGAGCCCTACCCTGGAGCCCAGGAGAGGAGAGAGCTTTTTTTTTTTTTTTACACCCTTCTCATTTGCGGAAGTTTGAGATGAGGATGGTTGGACTGATCCAATCTCCTGGCTACTTGGGACGAATCATATTCAGTAAGAGAATTCAGATAGTCCCAGATGTTATGAAGGTAGAATGAATGCAAATAAATGAAACTGGTACACACAGATTTGCCATAAGCAAACACAGTGACTTAAGAGGAGATTATAAACTGGGAAAGAAGAGAATATGGAGCGGAAAAAGTACTTCAAACGTTGATCCTGCAGAGAACTTTACACTAATTACTTTTGAGAAACACTGAGAATGAAAGGCTGCATCAATATGCTAACATTACTCACAGCAAAGTGTGGTTTTAGACTGCCACACCATTCATCTTCTGCCTGATCTCTCTGCATCTTGCAGACATCCAGCAGACAGATTAGAGCAAGGCTAACACGTCTGGGTTTAATTGGACATGCCCTCTTCTGCCCACAGATTTTGTCTGGAAGGAAGGGAGAATCTGAGGACTTTCTTTACCTTTATGTGGGATTTCTGGGAGTCCAATGGCCCAGCTGGAAGTACTGTGTGGTAGCAACCCCAGGTTACTCAACGTCCAGAAACCCCAAACATTTCCACAGCATCTGTACAGATCAGCCTCAGAGAGTCTGCAAGTGAGTCCAACACTTCCCGGAAGTGTCAGAGAGGCTTGTGGCGCATATTTGAATCAGCTGTGAAGCCAGAGCAGAGTAAATTCAACATTTCCCAAAGCACTGGATTTGTGGCGCACGTGCAGACCACCTGTGCAATGCACAGACGATCTTCTGGCACCACCTTGTTACTTTTTTTCTTGACAATATCTTTGCCAGGGTTCTGCAGAAAGAAGTATAGCAGCTCTGGACTAGAAAAGGAGCCCAAGGAAAAAGATCTGATATGAACCCTGACCACCATTTCTGCTGTAATTAGGAATAAATTTCTGAACTTGCCTCCTAACAGCTACAATGCTAATATATGTGGACCCAGAAGTGCTAAGAGCTCCACGCTGGCACCATGCAAGCGAGCTGTTGGTATGAAGGCTGCAAAAAATATCCTTCTGGGAATCTGTTTGGGAGCGGTAGGGGATGTTAAGGAATATGAACAGAAAGAAAAAGTTACTAAGTTTTACTTTCATTAGAAAGTAAAATACAGCAAACTCTGATTTTTGGTGGACATCAGAGTGAAAAGGAAGATGCAGCTAAACCTTTCTAGCCTATTTCTTGCTTCTGAAATAACTCAAAAATCTATTTAGAGAGAGAAGAAACTGCAGTACTTTTAATCATCACCAGCAGGTCTTTAACCTCACAGGAAACAGAAAAGGAAGGATAGATCGTAAAATATCCAGACAGAGTAAAGGTCATTCTTCTTTCCCTTGGGATGAAACATTGCATCTCGCCTTAAGGACAAATATGCATCTACTATATACATGCTGTCACATAGAACATCCACATCTCTTCACTGTCACTCGATAGTGGCACACCAAGTTTACATTTGAAAATAGAGATAGACGTGGCAGCGGTGAGCAAGCGAGCAAGCAACATGATAGACAAAGAAAAGAATCCCAAAACACTTCCTCACAGTGACAGAAGGATTGACCCAAGTCAGATGTATTTAGTGGCTGTGTAGTTAAAGTTACGTGCATTATAAAAAAGGTTGCTGTTGTGGAGCCTGCATTAGGAGACAGGAATTTGGTCTGATGAAGCAGACCAGTGCTGTAAGAGCAAAATATGCTTCCTAGAGCTCACCAGCTCTTCCCTTCACTGATTTTGGGCAGCTCACAAAGCCTGCAGGACACAACAACAGCACAGAGCTAACCAGGCTGGCTGGGATGGTCAGAGGAGCCTGAGGGGCAACCAAACATGTGCCACCTCTGCTATACCTTTTCACCAGGGTAAAACACCTTGGCTGAACGATGGTTGGACACTTTCCTGCCTGAACATTCATTCACACACAGACACTTTCCTTGGGTTGTTGCAGTCAGTTGCATCATTTTCCAGCATCTAGCCTAAGCCCTGCCAGGGGACACTGGGTGACAGTACAGCTGCAGAGCTACCACTGTTGATAATTGGCACATTAAGATGGGACCTTTTTCCTCTTCAAAGCCTGAGGACCAACAAGGGCTGGGGGCACTCAGCGCCATGTGCTTGTTCCCTCCAAGGGCTCCAACACAGAAGGGACCACTTCACTGACCGCTCTACATTGGGATCTGCTTGCCCTTCCCAGGCTACTGTGTCATGCAGGGAACCATAAGGGCTCCCAATTTTCATAGCCAGGAGTACAGAAGAGGGAGATTCTCATCTCCAGCATTTTGTGCCTCCAGAAGGAAGGTGGAGATGGGCCTTCCAGCAATGCACCACTGCTGCTAATGAGAAGGCAGAGCGGGAGCTGTGGGCAGAAAGGAGGAGATTGAACATGTGGATGGTTCTTGCTGCAGCGCTTCAGGACCTGCTGCTTACTCTTATGTGCTGGCAATCTCCTTAAGCAGCAGGAAAAGATAAATACTCTGTAAAGCTTCTCTTAAATGGGACATTATCAACAAACTTATTCTTTCTTTGGTAATAACATTTAAGGGCAAACAATAAGAAGTGATGATTTGGAACTATTAAATGATCAAAACCAGGGTGCTGTGCTCCCTGTTGCAGGGCCAACTTTCACACTCTCCACATCAAGTCCTGCGCAGAGGTGTGAGGGTAAGTGGGCAGAAGCAGGTCACACCACACTTACACATGGAGAAACGGTGAAACTCTGGGTTCCCAAGCCTGCCTAAAAAACGCTTGAAATCCTTAAGCCTTGCCCTAGCTTAACCACCTGACTTACCAACATTTCAAAATATAAATTGTCAGCAATGCCCTTTTCCTTGTCCGAGGCTGGAATCTGCATGGTCTTTGCTGCTGCGATGGACAAAGTGCCAGGATTCACCTACACACTCAAAGAGAAGGGAACCACCTAGGAGAAATGCTGACAAAGGCTAACCTGAGCAGCCCAGCACAGGGACAGATGCCTTGTCAGGGTGTGAATATCCCTTACAGAGATGCTGCTCCTTCCACCAGTGCATCCCCCACCATGCAGCTGTGTCAGGCAGTTTGGAGACAGCTGTTTAGGTGAGCCCTAACATCTGAGGAGAATTGCAAAACCCATCCAACAGCTCACTGTCGCAGAGAGGAGAGGGCAACTCTCTCCTCCTCTAGTTCTTCTGCAGGGTTTACAGCTTAAGTAGGTTCCCTTTTTACTGGCTGAGAGAGCTGAACCACTCACCGAGGGCTTTTGGGGAGGCAGAGCCTGTGTATGGGCCAGGATGGGAGCAGAGGACCAGGGGAGGGGATGGAGGCAGAGTGGCTGCCATTCTAGCAGGATTGAAGTGCTGGGGTGGCTCAGCGCACCCTGCTCCACTGCACCTGGGAGCCACAGACTCAGGGGCTATGGGGACGGTGGTGCCACTGGTAGCCAGTGCCTGTCACTTTTGAAGGCTGGTGCCACTGTCCCAGAGGAGGCCTTTGCTAAGGACTGGCACCGAAGTTGTTAACTCTCCCTTAGGGGAGAGCAAGCTGGGGATTTCACATCTTGAGGAGGCCAGGCTTTCAGCAGCCACACCGCAGAGGGCAGGGGACAGAAATCCCTTTAAAGAGAGCCTGAATTGCAGCAGCACTGAACAGCTTGAGCTGCAGAGGGGCCAGAGGAATCTCTCACTGCTCCACACCCTGTAAATCCTTTGCTAATTGCTTTATTGCCGTTATTTGTGAAGATAAAGGAAAAGGATTAATTAACTAAGAGAGAAGAGCACACATCTCCCTAGATGGGCTTCATTAATTGATATGGGAGGGAGAAAAATCAATTAACAAATTCCTTTGACTTCCTGATCAGTCTGGAAACAGAGCTGTGGCACTTTTTGGAGGCGATTATGAATGGTAAAAACCATCCCGCTCCCCCAGCCAGCTGCAATTCATTCATTCAGCAGTTTGCAGTTTACACCCCTTAACTGTGGTGGTGTAAAGGCTGTGCCTTACAGATATTTTGCAATTCTATGACAACAGGCTGAAACATAACAATGTCAGTAAGGTGAAGCTTCTGGACACCAACTCTCTTTAATTTTGATGCTTCAACTCTTAGCAGAGAGCTACTTGATTGTGGCAAGAAAATATAGCTCTAAAAATAATTATTACACGGACAGTAGTGTCCCCTGACATTGTAAGTCAGCACATGATTTTCTGCAATGTATGACAAGGAGCAAAAGAAGCAGAATGGACGACAATACCACATATTGCCTGTATTCATATCATTCCTCTATCTTCTTGAACCTTTATACAAATTCAGAGCTAGATCCAGACACAGGAATCTACCCAAGATTCCTTTTGTGTAGCATATTAGTTGAAGGAAATGAATGGTCCCCCGGGATAAGGCCTCAGAGGAAAGGAAGTGTTTGATGAATGAGGTTAGAAAGGTCTCGGTGTAGCTGTGTCATGCCTCGGTAAGGGCTTCTCCAGACAAGAATGATAGTGGTTTCCATTGCCTACACAAACAAGGGAGGATATTCAGCATCTGTGTTGCAATGTATAAAAAACAAACAAACAACAACAACCATCAAAAACCCAACACACCCTATTTCTACAGTTTCATCTAAAGCAATTGGAGTAAACCAGATGTAATATATTCAATTGTTTAAGCACTATAAATCATTACTTCGTGTTAAAAACATGGATGGGGGGAGAGTTGTGGTTATCAGCCAGGAATTACACAATTTGAATCTGATGTCTTGGCCAGTGATTCTTAAGTTTCACTGTCACTGTCTCTCAGGGACAAAATTGGTGAATAAAGGAGAAAAAGAGAGCACAGGCACTGAAACAGAAAGAAAAAATTGCAAAAGAGGGACAGAGCAAGCTAATAAATAAAACAAGAGCCTGAATGGAAGAGCTGCTTTGTCAGAATATAAATATTTCCCTTCCCCTTTTATCTTTAATGTGGTGCGAGGAGCTTATTAAGGGGAAGTGCAGTTCTGTCCCTGGAGTCCATCCACATAACCATGTAGGGAGCTTGGTCCAACACAACCAGTGCAGCCACTCACACATAAACTCTTCTCTGCTGGAAACAAATGTAATGTACCAAGTAATAAAAGGGAAAGCGGGAACCCACAGTGGTCATTACAACTCTTATCTTGCCGGCCCTGGTGCTGCTTTACATTAATGGGCGGCAGTGCTGTCAGGGGCCCCGTCCAGGGAGCTCTGCTTTCCTTGGGTCTCAGCTGCAGCCTGGGCTGAACAAACCCTGCCCTCCTGGTGCCGCAATGGCTCTTTCACAGGGAGAACCAATGTGGCAGTCTATAATGAAGCCAAATTTTGGGTTTGGGTGAATAAAAAGGGGGAGTGTGTGAGAGCGTGTGTAAACAGGGAAATGCTGCCCTGCAAAAAGACCACGCTGTGCACTAAGTGCTGAGGAAGAAGCCCTTCCTTTTAACAATGGCTTGGCACAGACGTCCCCGCCGGCCAGGCTAGGCCTCACCTTCCCCCGGTGCCACGCTGAGTCCCGCCCGCAGAGAGGACAGTGAAGTATGAAGCAAAATTTTGTATTAATGGCTCCTCTCTCTCAGAGATCTGGTTTCCGATAATGACTTGGTTGCCCTTCCCAGCGCTGGCATCAGCACCTCTTTACCGGCCCTTCAAGATGTTCGACCATATGGCTGCACAAAGCTGCACCATCAGTCAAAGCCTCCAAGTCAGGAAGGGGGACAGTTTCAAATTGCTGCCAGCGGATCCTTTCCCACTATTTCCCTTGCCTGAGCTGTCATAGATACAGGTGTCAACCTGGCTCCTTTACTGCCTCGCTCTTTTCATCTACCTTTAAAAAAAAAAATAAAGAAAAAAAGGAGAGAGAGTGCAAAAAAGAAGAGCTTTGCATTTCCTCTACTCAGGCCTTAAATTGGAAAAATGAAGGGAATTCATTGTTGGTGCTTGCTGATTCCTCCACCCCTACTGTTGCACCACTGTGGCCCTTTGAGCATGACAAAATGAGCTCCCCAGGCTTGATTATGCAAGCCACTAATTCCTCCTACAGTCAAGGGGGTGCTTGGGCTCTGTGGCTATACAATTTGGGTTTACTCAGCTTTTGGTTTTGAGTCTGTTTATAAACACTTGACATTTTTGCATTAAAAATTGACCTGATTTTTCTTTTAACTGTATGCGCGTGAATAGGAAGAGACTGTCACATACAGGCTTTTTTTAAGTATTTTTCAGGAAAAAAATGTTGGGACGATGTACATCTTGGGTTTTCCCTTGTGATGCTTCCACATGAACCCCTATCCCAATTGTCATTTTTTCATCATGTTTGAAAAAGAGGTGACTTCAAATACTACCAGTAAATTGAATTTTCTTGGAAAAGTTTTCAACAAACAATTCTTTTCAAAAGTGATTTTGATAAAAATGTAGTGAAAAAATATGTACCTTCAAATCAATACTTTTAAAGATTGACAAAAGCAATAACAAAGTTTTATACCCTCATGCCAGTTCTGGGATTTTTTTTTAGCCAGCTCTGTTAGGAAACAAGCCCTCAGACCCTAGGGAATTCATCTAGCAAAATACCGCTTGTGCTGGCTCTCAGCTGCCCGGCTTCAGTTGCAGACTGCGAGCAGCTTCCCTGGGGTGGATCAGCACCTCTGAAGAAGCTCAGAAGCAGCCTGGGCCTCCTCCCCACCTGTGGTCCTGGTGGTGGGCACCCAGAATCTGAGAGCATCTTTTAAAGGGAGAGTCAGTCTTGCTTTAAAAAAACAAAAAACCAAGCAGCTTTAAGATATGCTTTTCAAGCAAATCTAATTTTTAGGTCTTCGATGTTACAAGCACAGCTGCTTTAGAAATACTTGGAGAACAGAGCCTTTCTCTGGCAAACTGTTGAGCAAATTTGGAAGCTGGTGAGTAGTTGTTACTCAGCTGCTCAGGTTGCTTCAGAGAGCCCAAACTTACCATATCTGCATAATATCTAGGGACCAACGCCTGTAGACTTTACTCACAAAGAACTGACCCTTGTGGTCAGGGAGCGCGCTGAGTCGCAGACACAGATGAAAATCAGATGGCTGCAGCAGCTCCCACCCTCTCACCCTGCCCTGCCGCTCTCCCGCAAGCAGCTGCCCCTTGCACAAGGATCTCTGGGCCAAAAGTAACATGGCTCGCCTTGGTTTGCAGCCCAGAGGAGGAAAGTAAGCCAGTGACAAATTTGAACTGCTCTAACACAGTGGGCAACCAGTTGCAGCAGTCCTAGAACAGCTTTGAGCGGAGCGCAGATGTCCTTGCCCTGGAGGCAGTGATCCCTGGCATGGGGCAGGGGGACCAGCTGGGGATGGTCACCACTTCAGCTGTCCCACTTTCCACAGGCTTTCATGAGTCAACACCCTTCTCTACCACAATGAGAATTTGCATGAATAAGATCTTGCTGGGCAGAAAATGCCTTTACTGTTATGTCTAGGAAAGCACCAAGGATCACACTGCAATTAGGTAATAATAATGATAATAATAAAAACACATTTCAGAGGCCGATTGCCTCCCTAACCAGGAGCCACTGGCATGATGCTGATTTCACCCAGAGATGGGGTTCTCCTTCAAATTCAGGTAAAACCAATTTATTTAAACCACCTCGCAAAATGCCCACAGGTTACTGATCTTAACAAAACGCTACCGACATCCATATACAGTTTCCAGGATTATTGCTCCTCCACCATTGCCAATGCACCATGTGGGGCAGTTTCTAAGATGCTACTGGAGGATTCGTTTGCTTTGCCCGGAAAGTCATTGTTTTAATATTAGATCTCATTTTCCTACATTATCCCCCACCACCTGCAACAGCCTTTACACAAATAAACCAGTAGGAGTTTGGCAAAGACACCAGCATTAACGTCTCTACTTCTGCAATTGCACTTTAATAGCTATCAGCAGCTGGAATTTCAGTTTTCACACCCCAGGCAAAACCCTGCACCTACAGCAGCACGGGGCTGGGAGGCAGGGTCAAACAGAGGAATGCCACCTATTGCGTTCCCAGCATCACTTCCTACACCACAGGTCTAGCCACACTGCTTGCTCCTTGCCACACCGGCGAGACCAGCCCCTGCCCGACTTGCACAACACCCCTGAGCGCGGTCAGAAACAGCATTGCGGGGCAGGCGCACGCCGCGGCCTTGCCGAGCCCAGTGCCTGCCTGCTCGCTCACATCAGAAAGTACACAGTAACCTGCCAGCGTTTATGATTTCCTTCAAAATCAGGTTTTTTTTTTTCTAAGAGTAACTTCTGCTCCAGGCAAAACCCTCAAACCTGTTCGTAAATAATCTTGAGTAGCACAAGCTTTGAACACTTTAGAGTCCTACGATATTTATGCTTTCAGAGATGTTTTGTATCCTTGTAATTTTAAAACACTGTTGTTTTTTAAGATGGCTCACGGATACTCCATTGCATTGTAGTATGGATCCCTGCCTCTTGAAAAATGCAGCATAAATATGAGCAAGTTCATCATTAAAACCACGGCTTTACTGTCGTGAAGCAGCTGACCAAAATATGGCTTTATGGCTAGCTATCAGGTCAATAAGTTACAATCATCAAAAGAAAATCATCTCATGCCAATAGCAAGGTTCTACAGAAGCCCCACAGCAAACGGCATCCAGTTGCGCTTACGTGAGAAAGCAAATGAGAAATAGAGAGTTAAAATTTGAGCTTGGGTGCTGCGTGTCTCCCCTTGAGGTGCTGAGAGTTTTCAGTTATTTCTGAACTCAAAGGGATGATCTGTGGGAGCAATGAGAGCAGGAGCTGCTATTTTTAGAAGTCAGGAGTGAAACAATGTACCACATCAAGCACATAAGAATTTGGCAGCAAATTAGGATTTGAGAGTTCCAAGTACCTTCCCCAGACTGTGCCTGTGGATTATAAAAGATCGTAACCATGTGTTAAGTCACAGACATTTCCTCAGCATTTTAACTCCTTTAAAAAAAAAAAAAAGAAAACAAAAACAAAGATTAAGAAAAAAAAATTAAATACAAATATACATCCATTCACAAAAAGAAGCTGAATCTCCATTGTTCTGAGGTCTAGCAACGAAAAGACATTGTAACCATGGTCCAGGCAAATGTAGGGGCTGCAAACACCATGTGATATTAGACTGAATTTAGAGCAGAATTACAGACGTTACTTTGAATTTCCCAGCTTTGGTAGGTGCAAACTGGACATACGATGTTATTTCTTTTTAGCCCATATGAGAAAATGTTACATGCAGCTGAAATCTGTTTCAGACAGCAGTGTTTCTTTAGCAGAATGGGATTTCTCTGATGCTTTGCTTTGCTCCGTATGCTTCTAATTATTGCTCAATTCAAACAGCTATTTCTGCACTGACTTGCAGGAATCTCAGAAGGCACCTTCTACGTAGGCAAGAAGCATAGCCCATAAATAATTTCAAAAAGTATTAAAGAGGGGAAGCTTCATAGCTTTTCATTCCAATCTGACTATGTGGTATTTAAATAAACCTCTGCGGCTTTCCAGTAACATAGTAGGAACTCCCAGGTGGTAGGGCTGGGGGAAGAGAAGGAGGAGAGCACTAAACATACTAATGCACATGTAATTAAGAAAATGGGCCCTCATTCCCGTCAGAGACTCCATGAGGAGGGAACTTATTCGAAGTGCTGCTTTCTGGTTCCCCTCCCTCCACCGAAGGAAATCGGATTACTATCTCTAGAACCATTCACAGTATCATTGGTCCCAGCTCCAGGCAAGTCCAGTCAATGCAGGCTGACACCGAGGTAGAAATTAAGTTTAGAAATGACTGGTCAAAAAAGGTAAAGAAGAGTGTGTAGTGCTGGTCCACAAACTTCACAGCCCCAGCTTCTCCAGAGAGCTGTCTGTAGGCATTGGCCTTAGCCCTCTGCCCCTTTTCCTTAACAAACAGCATTGCTTCATTGAAATGCACTTTGGGTCACCGCTGCTGGGGGCTCCTGTGGAAAGGGAAATTCTCCATACAGCAGCATCGCCCTGTTCCTGGGCCCATCTCCAGGGCTTGGGGGGATGCAGCAGGCAGTAGCCCCACACAGCAAACCTTCATGTGGCCTCAAAGCAGAGAACCACCTTGGCAAGTGGGTCTCCAGGGCATGATTGGTACCAAAGGAAGAAACAATTCTGTTTAAGAGTTCAACCGTAATTGTGGAGGACAAGGGTTAATTTGTGCAAGCCCATCGGGAGGAGGGAAAATAAAAGTAATTAAAATGTTTGTTTCTCTTTCCAATCCAATTTTGGAAGTGAAGTCGGTTAAGGAAATTTCACCCTAAACATAGGATGGTAGCAGTGATTGGTAATTTAAGCATTCATGGGAGGAGGAGAGAGGATTTTGTAAACAGAGGCTTAGGAATTCCTTAGCCTCTTTAGACATCTGGCAAATTCTGTATTGAATAACAGCTCTTCTTCCCTTGTTTTCTAAGCTTTGGAAACAACATATTTCTGGAGGCTGCACTCATCTTTAGTGAGTCTTAATCAAGCAAAGATAAACCATTTGTTTGAACATCAGGCAGTGGCTTCCTGCCAATATGATTGTTAGATGGCAGAACCATGTCCCAAGAGAGATAGCAATACTCCCATTATCCAAGGCATTTAAAATTAGTCTAATTATACTGCTAGCATATGTAATAGCAGGGGCTAAATGGTATAACGGGTCTTTTCCATCTCTTACTTTGGGCTAAATCCAGTTCTTCTTCCTACATAAACAGAGTTTGAAGCTTTGATGAGTATCCTGCTCTGTTTCCATTGAAGCAGGTGAAACCTTACCCATTAACTCAAACAGGACAAGTGCAAGCCTTCAGCCTGTGCATTAAAGAGGATTTAAGATACATTCTCAAATAGATGAGTCTATAGAAAGACAAAATTATAACAAGGCTGGACATAAATGACAAAAGACATAGCACAATGCATTTGACTATTGCATCCCTCACAATCTAAGGGTATCAACAAGAGAGTGATCAGAGCAACCAGTCACTATGTGCACACCAACCCTGGTGCTGGAAGCAAAACATAATTTAGAGTTCAAAAATATTGTGGCACCATCTGTAATGAGATGGGAAATTTATGCACAAACTTGAGAAACTCGGCTATTTTTCATTAAATTATTACATAACTCAGTCAGCCTTATGTTGCTAGAGCTGCATGCAGAAATGCTCCCAGATAAGAGATTGAAGTCACCTTACTGGCAGCTATGCAAATGGGACAGCTATATAGAATTCGCTGGCTGAAGGACGGAGAATTAGTTTTCTCTAGCTTTTCTGCAGACAGCTGGGCTTTGTAATTGTGCAGTTCTTTCAGGAAGGACCTAGAGATCAGGTGTTAGCACTTGTCTTTGGCCTCAGAAACTGAAGGGGGATTTACAGAAGGGGGAATCACACGGAAGGAACAAAATCACTGGGTTTTGGGGGAAAAAGGATGTCTAACAGAGACTCCAGATTAGGTCAAGGATCCATGGTGTGGAAGAGAGGTCTGGAGGAATATAGTTCTGGGAGGGGGAGCTTGAACCACAAAAAGACACTAGCCAAATTCCTGAAAAACATTCCGTGGTGGTGAGAGCAAGCAGGGAAGGGTATATTTATTTTTGTTTGGATCTATAATGCCTTTAGGGTTATAAAGCAAGGAGTATCTCTGCAAGAGACCTTGGCAGACCTGTGAGTCATTTTCACAGGCTCAGGATAAGCTGGAGCACCCATGAGGCTGGGACTCCTGCAGCATCCAATAGAAGGTGGCGGGCCCAGGGAGCCTGGGGCAGCTCCATCCCAAGCAGTTCTGCTCCAGGCGCTGCCCAGGCTGGTATGTTATATATGCCAGTGTATATGGAATTGCCCAAAATCAACTACAGGAGTCTGGGTAGCTTTGGAGCACCATGGCATGACAGAAGCACCTTTTGAGATTTAAAGGACCAGAAAGCAAGTTTGCATTTGCCTGTACTACATCCAGATTCTCAGAGCAGGATCTTCCCCACTGATGGAAAGGGAACAGCAGACACAAATGTCATCTTTTCCCACTCTTTCTGGAAGCTTCCCTTCTTCATACTGCGATATTACTGCACCCAGACAGAATGATGACAGGGCCTGGCTGATAATACTGCTGCCAGCAGAGCATTTGTCTTGTTAAAAAAGCACCTAACTTAAGAAAGTGAAATAGAGAGGGATTGCCTACATTTTATACCAAAGGGCCTCTGCAATCCTAAAACTGAAAGAAAGCATATTAAATTCACTTTAAAAAAATGGGAATTCAAAGTGTCATGCAAGGGTTAAAATGTAACTGATGTCCTCACTGAACTGCTGAGTGGGGATGAGCAGATCAACTTCAGGTTTTGTTTTCTTATTCATGGATTTGGGAGATGAAAGCCATCATCAGCCTGATAGCCCATCTTTGTGAATGTTTCCCAATGTTTTCTCCAATTTGATCATAAATGTGGAAGGCAGTGCTGCTTCCCTGTATCCTTTGGGATACTACTTCATAAGCTAATAATTATCTTACAAATCCAGGATGCAACCAGATTTTACCTCTCTCACTGTGGGAAACCACATCCCCTCCAGCAGCATCCCCTTCCTTTTGTCACCTGTGCCTCCCCATATGCTCTTTTCAATCAGTTTCTTATGTCTTCAATCTAATTTCAAATTAAGGCTCTATAGTGGGGGGCAGGGGCTTGCCTTCCCCACGCCCTGCCTGTACAATACCAGGTTCTCCTGCCTCGTTACAGAAAGGCTAGATTTCTCTGGTGAGCTCAGACAAGATGCAATTTAGAGTAATCTATCAGACTGATAGAAATGCAAGCAGATATAATACTATGAATTTATTTTATTTCTAATTATGCAAATCATTATGTAAAATAGGCAAATGCATCATTTCCCCCCAGGCTCCTGGCATTTCCCCACTAAGCTTTAGGGAGTGCAAATTTTGATGTTCTTAGCTCAATAGCCTGCCTGATCATGTAAGACTATATGTAAGTATGCTTCAAAATGTTGAGGTTAAAAGTGTCATGGAAGTTATTTACTAAACGTAACTGGGACTAGTCTCACAATTCAGGCAGTTGCATTGGGGGCGTTGGCAGTGCCGGTTAGCAGGATGGCCGGTAAGGCCCAGCAAGTTTCTGCAAGCGGGTGGAAGGAGAAGGGGGAAGCGATGGCCTTTGTTCTTCTGAGGGCAAGGAGGACTGGAAGGCTTGCAACAAGTAATCTGAAAATGTTCACCCTCGGGCACCCAAAATAAGTGGTGGGGTGGGGAAGGGGTGTTTTGTTTTGATTTCCCTCCCCCCATGGGAAGAGTTCTCTATCAGATGGGATAGGAAAGAAGGAAAATTATATTGGCACCATTTAAGGAGGCTTTAAAACAGCAGGAAAAGACATCATGTAGGGATGCCTCTCCTCACTCTGACTTAGTTTGGAAGTTGAACTGGGTTTATTTTTAAATGTGTAAAAAGACAGATAATTGTTTGTTCCTAACAATTCCTCCCTATGCATGGTAGTCTAGTCAGATAGCTTCAGAGTTGGTACCAATACCTGAGACTGTAAATTTATTCTGGTATCTTGGACTTGCCAGGACTTTGCTTGTGAAGGTTTATTGCTGACAGACCATGCAGCATACTCAGAACACTACCTGTTTGGAGATTTTTGGAGAAAACCTTTTGAACTGCTACGTGGTTACAATAGACAATTTCTCAGATGCTGCAGTCTTGCGCAGCACATTTGTTCTGGGTGGCTGATAACTGGCTAAGGGAGGCTGCCTGTGCTTACGTGCTGATGACAATCCCTCCTGTTGTGAAGAAATTTAAGTAATTTTACAGGCTAACACTTGTGAATTTAGATTGAGGTAGAAACAGGAGACGAGCGTAAGTTTGCTGCCTTTTGAAATGTGGCTGATGCTGCTTACAAAGGTTCTGGATGCTTTGGGGTAACCTGAGTTCCAGAATCCTGGATTTTGCTGTTGCCTTTCTCTTTTCTTTTTTTTTTTAATTGTCCCCTGAAAGCTGTCAGGATGTCCTAGACTGACTTAGCAGCCCAGGATTTTCTTAGGCCACACGCTGCTGTTTTGAGACTGCCAGTGCCTCTCTCAGTGATTGTGTCGCATCTCCCAGTGGGTCTACATAAGAAAACCCCCTCCCTGGAATTCGGTAACATGCCCAAGAGACTTTCTTCCTTCATCTTAATAAATCCTGTTGCACATTCCTGCCATCTGGGATGGCCTAGCAGCATCCTTCCATGTGGTAAGTTTACTCTCTTCTTATCTCCCTAAGAAATAATCTAGAATACAGCTTTCCTTCCTTCTTCCTTTCTGCCTACTCTTTAACTCCTCTTTTTTCTTTTGCTTCACTTTGATTCTACATTATGTTCAACGTAAGTGTAATGGAGTCACACAGCTTTTATAGCATGTACCAGAGCTCCCAGTCGTCTTTTCATTCATACCATGGTTCGGAGGAATGATGCTAACAAATGGGACGAGTAGAAAACAGGGGGAACTACTGATGCCATCTGCCCTGCCTTGTAAATAAATATCCAGTTAAAGCCTTGCCACTTGATTTGACATTCCTTATTCTGAATAGTTTCTGTCACTGTCTCCCTATTGCTGAAAGATATTTTCTTGCAATACCATTTTACTAGCTCTGGACTTGTCTCTTGACGTACAGAAATCAGAATGAGTGATGCATGGGGCAGAAAGTTTGCCGTTACTTTACTTTCTCTGCATTGTCGTTGCCTGCCAGTGAAACATCTCCTTTCATCCAACATTTTTCATAGTGAATATCACAAAAGGCTTTGCAGATGAAGTCAGTCATATAAGTTAAAGCAAAAAATAGAGGCTTTAAGGTGATTATTAGATAGGTGACTCAAAGGCTCATGGAGTGTTACAGAAAGATGGGATGGGAAAAAAACCCCAACAACTGGAAATAATAATCTTTTTGAAGGTTACTAACAGGCAAAGCACAAACAATAGAGTAGAAAAGTTCATGTAAGTTTGTACCATGGGAGGTTATTTACGTGAAGAGTATCACAAAAACTTGCTTAGTCACTAGATGTAGAAAAGTAAGGAATTCGGATAACAAGCCTTAACAAACTGAAAAACTGAAGTTCCTCTAAGGCACTCTCAAACAGCTGTAACTGAGACTGAAGAAAAGACTTATTTCTTTTCCAGAAGCAACTGTTGCAGCCATGAGTAGCTACTGCTGCCCGCACATATTTTTGAGAGCACAATATTAATTTTAAGAACACATCCACTTTTAGAGGAGTAAATTTATTTTAGTAAGTCTGTTTATAACTGTCAACTTCTCTTAACAAATGTAACAAAAGCTGCAGCTCCATGGTCTTACTGGCATGAGGACACATTGTTCACGAGCAGGAGAGGATATGGGAAACATTTGTCCAACAATTGCTGTTGGAGTTCCCTGAGCCAAACCCTGTTCTCCTGAACTGCCCTGGAGGACGGTACAGATTGGTGTATTTGTTTAGTCACTAATAGGAGCACAATCCTGAGTAAAGGAGTAAAAATAAGCATTTGGATAGTACAGTTCAGAGGACCTCTGTCCTCAAAGGGACAGATAGGGTGGGTTGAATAATATTTGGACCTAGCCTGCATTTGACCACAGGCTCTCATAGGCCAGCGTGAAGGAAAAGCAAGCGCTGTTGCAGGGCTTTTGAGCACACCCTTTCTGTGCTTTGGAGGACAAGCTCTGCCTGCACGTTCTAGAGGCCGGATGGTTCCAGCAACCCGTGTTTTGGCGGTGCACCTCAAAACACAGCTATGCTGCAAACCCCGCACTTCTGGCATTAGCAAATGTGTGTTGGTCTAGGTCTAGATCTGCTCAGCATCGCCTGGCAGGCCAGTAACAGCCCTCTCCCGACCTATGCCGTTTTCTCTCTTGCAGACAGGCTGGGTGCTTCCACAGAGGAACCGCCGCTTTTTTACAGCCTTTTCGAATCTCTTAAGGGGTTGCAGCAGCGCAGATGGGGATTTAAAATTTCTCCTCTTTGCATAGGTAACACTGACCGTTTCAAAAAAGCTGCCTTCCCACAGCTAAAGCTTAGACCTGCATGAATAAAGCGTTTATTCTGCCAGCAAAAAGCAGCAGTCATGCTGCGATAACAAATCAAACCCCCCCACGCTGGAGGAAGTGATGGCGCACAGACACGAACACCCCGACAACGCAATCAGCTCATTCGGCAAACGTACCCGGGCGCTGCTTTTTACTTCCCCCCCCCCCCTTTTTTTTTCTTCTTTTTTAATAACTCTGGGCACAGGCAGCTGTTTGCATTTTCAAAGCCTGCTCAGAAAGCAGCCAGTTAATTTTAGTTTGCTCGGGCCACCCTGAGCGAGCTGGCTGAGCTCCCCCCTCCCGTCCCGGCTCTGCCCTGCAGCGCGGGGGGGTGGGGGGCCCCGGGGGGGTGGGGGGCCCCGGGGGGGCCCCTCCCGCCCCCGCCCCGGCGGGGCTGGGAAAAAGTTGTTCGCAACTTTTTTTTTCTCCCGGCGCGGGCTCCGCCCCCTCCCGACGGCCCCCGCCCCGCCCCCTGCGCGGCGATTGGCGGGCGGGCTTTGCGAGGCCCCGCCCCCGGAGCGGTTTGTGAATGGGGCCGGCGGCGGGGGCGGGGCCCCGCGGCGCGCCCGCGCGTATATGTGTCTTTTTTTGTGCCGGCGCGGCCGCGGGCCGGGCGGTGTTGGCGGGGCCGCGGGCGGAGCAGACCGAAGCGGGAGGCGCACGGCTGTGTCGGACGCACAGCCCGCAGCGGCGCCCGTCGGGAGCAGAGCCCAGCCGAGCCGCGGGGAGGATCGCGCAGTAATTGGATTTTAAAAGTTATTTAAGTCCTGGAGTAAAATACACGGCTCAGCCGAGCGCGGTAATAATCCGTTTAGCCGTAACCTAAATCCTCGGCGCCGGGGCCGCGCAGCCGGGCGAGGAGCAGAGCCTCCGCCGAGCCGCCGCCGCGGGACCCTGCGCGGAGCTGGCCAGAGCTGTCGCTGGGCTTCGCGCGCGTCTGCTGTCTCGCCTCCGCCTTCTCCGGCGGGAGCAGCTCCGGAAACTTTCGCCGAGGGAAGCGCCGCCGCCGCGTTGCGAGCGCCGACCCGCCGGAGCCGAGGAAGAAAGTCGTGGAGGTCCGGCGCGGAGCCGCGCTCCTCCCGCCGCCGCGCTCCTGCCCCGCGGAAGGGGCCCCGCCGCCCTCCGGGCGCTGATGCCCCTGGGGCGCCGCGCCGCCCGGCTCTGAAGGACTCCCCGCGGCTCCCCGGGCCCCTAGCCGCCCCGGCAATGCGGGCCGAAGGAGGTGGAGGCGGCGGAGCGGCCGCCGCCGGCTGCCTCTTGCTGGGCCTGGCCGCGCTGCTGGCCGCCCTGCTGGGGACCCCCGCGGGCGCGGCGGCGCAGCAGTACCACGGTGAGAAGGGCATCTCCGTGCCGGACCACGGCTTCTGCCAGCCCATCTCCATCCCGCTCTGCACGGATATCGCCTACAACCAGACCATCCTGCCCAACCTGCTGGGCCACACCAACCAGGAGGACGCAGGGCTGGAGGTGCACCAGTTCTACCCGCTGGTCAAGGTGCAGTGCTCGGCCGAGCTCAAGTTCTTCCTCTGCTCCATGTACGCGCCGGTGTGCACCGTGCTGGAGCAGGCCATCCCGCCCTGCCGCTCCCTCTGCGAGCGGGCCCGCCAGGGCTGCGAGGCCCTCATGAACAAGTTCGGCTTCCAGTGGCCAGAGCGGCTCCGCTGCGAGAACTTCCCCGTCCACGGCGCAGGCGAGATCTGCGTGGGCCAGAACACGTCGGACGCCCCACCGGGGCCTGGTGGTGCAGCAGGCCGCGGGGCCACTGCCCACCCTACGGCTGGCTACCTCCCTGACTTCCTTACCCCCCCGCAGCCCCCCTCCGGTTTCTCCTTCTCCTGCCCCCGGCAGCTCAAAGTGCCCCCTTACTTGGGCTACCGGTTCCTGGGGGAGCGGGACTGCGGGGCCCCCTGTGAGCCAGCCCGGCCCAACGGGCTCATGTACTTCAAGGAGGCAGAGGTGCGATTTGCCCGGCTGTGGGTGGGCGTGTGGTCTGTGCTCTGCTGCGCCTCCACTCTCTTCACCGTGCTCACCTACCTGGTGGACATGCGCCGTTTCAGCTACCCGGAGCGGCCCATAATCTTCCTCTCGGGCTGCTACTTCATGGTGGCAGTGGCCTACGCGGCAGGTTTCTTGCTGGAGGAGCGGGTAGTGTGTCTGGAGCGCTTCTCTGAGGACGGCTATCGCACTGTGGCCCAAGGCACCAAGAAAGAAGGCTGCACCATCCTCTTCATGATCCTCTACTTCTTTGGCATGGCCAGCTCCATCTGGTGGGTCATCCTCTCCCTCACCTGGTTCCTGGCTGCTGGCATGAAGTGGGGCCACGAGGCCATTGAGGCCAACTCCCAGTATTTCCACTTGGCTGCCTGGGCTGTGCCCGCTGTCAAAACCATCACCATCTTGGCCATGGGGCAGGTGGATGGGGATGTACTCAGTGGGGTGTGTTACGTAGGTATCTACAGCGTGGACTCATTGCGGGGCTTTGTGCTGGCGCCCCTGTTTGTGTACCTCTTCATTGGCACTTCCTTCTTGCTTGCTGGCTTCGTGTCCTTGTTTCGCATCCGCACCATCATGAAGCATGATGGCACCAAGACAGAGAAACTGGAGAAGCTGATGGTGCGCATTGGCGTCTTCAGTGTCCTCTACACAGTGCCTGCCACCATTGTCCTGGCATGTTACTTCTACGAACAGGCCTTCCGTGGCACCTGGGAGAAGACATGGCTCCTCCAGACCTGCAAAACCTATGCCGTGCCCTGTCCCAGCCACTTTGCCCCTATGAGCCCGGACTTCACAGTCTTCATGATCAAGTACCTCATGACCATGATTGTTGGGATCACAACTGGCTTCTGGATCTGGTCTGGCAAAACCCTTCAGTCCTGGCGACGCTTCTACCATAGACTCAGCACCGGCAGCAAAGGGGAGACGGCGGTATGAGACCCCCCCCTGCCCCCTCTGGCACACACATGCATGCATGCACACACGCAAAGGAGAGGGATACTCAGAAGAGGAAGACAATTGCTCCCTGAAAAGGGAGGAAGGGAGGCTTTTCCAAACTTTTTCTTCCTCCCAGAGGGTTTGGAAAAAAAAAAAAAATTATGTCAAGGATCAGATGGACTGCGTCCAGTGGTGCTTATGCCCAGCTAAGTGGAAAAGCACGGAAAAGAGGCCACTGGTAGGATGGGAGAGTCCTTCACCTGCAAGAAGTCCCCTTATCTCTCTCTCCCACTACCCCTGTGCAGGAAAAAACCCAACCCAACTGAAACCATCCTGCCTGGCTTTGGACGAGAGGGAGGGGAAGCCAGATCTGTTGAGCAGTCCCTGCCAAGAAGTAGCCAAACCCCCTCTGAATTTCTGGGGTCAAACTGCAGTGCAGGCAGGGTAACTCCCGAGCCTGATCTTGCTGCCTGCTCCTTCCAGCTCGGCGGAGCAATCACGTGAGTACTGCACAACCAGCTACAGCCCAGATCGTGTGCTGGTGAGATGCCTCTGTTCTGTCAGCTCACAAGTTCCTTTTTACCTCAGTGAGACTTGTTTTAATTGTTTTAAAGTGAAAATTCGGCCCTCGGCCTGTTCTTGCTGCTGTAGGGAAGGAGGGGGTTGCTATTCCACACCCTGAAAAGAAATGACTTGTTGCTTTTCAGCAGAAGGCTTTTCCCCCTTGCCTTTGTTCTAGGAGACAAAGGGGGAAACAAAAGTGTTTTCTGTGTAGAAAGGCATAAGCATGGGATCGGTTTTTATGGGCAAACTAACATAAAGAAGCCGTTGAGGTTCACCCTTGGATGTGGGGAGCTTGCAGAAATAAACATTCCTTTTATGAAAAAAGGAGAAGGCAGGATGTTTTCCTACCGTTCAATATGGGTCAGCTTTTCTAAGCTGAAGGAAACGCAAGACTTAGAGGGCAAGAAGAGTGTAACTGAGAGCACCTGCCAGAGCAAGAGCCATTAAAATATGTAATGTAAAGATATGGTATTTTTCTGTCCTTCCTGTAAACCTGCTTTCTCTCCTGCTTTGCAGTGAGCTCACTGCAGGTAAAGTCAATACACAGCGGCTTCTGGGGGCAGGAGGAATCCTTTCGGCTCACAATGGACCCTTTGCCTGCTCCTCAGGTTCCCTGAACTGCATGGCAATGAATGACTCCTGGTGCAGGAGGGGGTTGGGGCTGGGGTTTAAAAGCAAGCAGGTACCACAAGTGAGGAGCTTTCTCATTTCAGCTAAAATACAGCTGGTTAAGTTTCCAGTGATCACGTCTTGGAAGGAAAGAAATTCAAAAATTAATCATCAAATGCATTGTTTTCTTTTTGAAATGTGACAGATTTCTCTATTCTGAAATTTTTATGTTCACTTGTTCATATTTTATTTTTTGTGTACTACTTACCTTTGTATTCACTGAAGGGTTGTTTTTATAAGTATATGTGTGTGTATATTCTTGCCTAAGGACAAAATAGGAAATTCTGGATTTTTAGCAAGTCTCCACCCTATAGCTGCTCTTCATTTTTTTTGGGGGGGAAAGTGTCTGGAATGAAACTTAAGAAGAAAAAACTTGTTCAGGGTGAGGGGGCAGACTGCTGCAGTTTAAGGGCATACCAGTAGTCTGGGCATGAGGAATGGGCCCGTCAGCCAAATCCTTCAGTAGATCTGATCTCAGACTTGCAGGGCTTGGGTTTTTGTCTTTTATAACGTGCACGTGGAAGAAAAAGGAAAAAAAAAACCAAACATGTAAGACAAGTGCAGTATGTATATTTTGTAAATCTCATTTTTGTAAGAAAATATGTATTTATGTTTTTACTTGATTTTTTTGAAGGTCTGTATGAGGCCCTGCTTCATCCCATGTACAGATCACTAAATAAATAATTTTTAATACAAGGGCTCCAATGAAGTTCTTTCAGTGTTTGAACACTAGCAGGTTATAAAAGGGGGGGCAGCTATGTGAGTGGTATCTTCCCCCCCCACCCTGCCCCCAGCCTTGCTGTGGGAGATGCAAGAGACTTGGGAGAATACACTGTGAATATACTGACCAGAAACTCAGCTGTGACTTGAAACTGGCCTGAATGCGGGTTCCTCACAATAGAAGATCACATTTTGAGACTCTCAAACGTTTGCCCTCACTTGAGGTACTTGCATCCTAGCCAAGTTTTCTTCCAGGCTCTGCCTCTTGCAGAGGGCAAGCTGATAAACCAGTTTCCTTATCTAGAAAATAAGGATAATGCTCTCTTCCCATTCCAAAGGGACTTTGGGAACGGGAGGGTGCCATAAGGGCTGTAAATTAAATCCTCACTTTGACAGGTAGGGTGTTTTAGGGAAATACTAAGGACTAGGTCCTTTTCAATAGCTTTCAAAGGGCAGTGTTTTGAACTGGCTTTTTTCTCCCCCAGCACCTTTGCTATCTCCATTTTTCTTCAGGTGAATTTTACTTTAATCTTAATAGCTAGCCCCAAGCCTACATTCTTTCTTATCAGAGTCATCTGAAAGCTGATAGCTTCAATGGAATGGTCTATTTTGTTTCATTTTTTTAACTGAAATGAATGTTTAGATCTCAAGCTGTGTTGCTACAATCATAGAAAGTGCTCTGGCAAACAGAATTTTACACCTGTGAAATGATAATAGTTTTCAGCTTTTCTCTTGCAACTATTTCAGCCTATTTATTGGGTTCGCCACCCTTCCTTTGCCTTAAACTATGGCTATATTAAAATTTAAGTTACAGAACAGAGATCTAAGATGCCTTAGCTGGATGCCAGCATGGTAGCTGGGGTTGTACTGCAATAGTATTTCTACTGAGCACAGTGTGCAAAAGTTGCACTTTCTCTCAGGGCACTATTTTATTTGGACACTGTGCTCTCAAACATAACCTTTTACATTTACAGTGTACAAACTACTGATTTAAAGTTCTTTTCACAGCTAGGCCCATTCACGCTGCCTCTCTAGAAAAGCCACATCTTTTATTTGAAAACACCTCTACCTGTTCCCCAGAATCACTCACTTGTCAAGTTTCCTTTTTGAAAAGGCCTTTGCTTTCCTGCGAGTCAGGCTGCTTCAAACTGCTCCATGACATGAGCTCGCTGATCGTTGCTGAGGGGGGTTTCATTCCACTCACTTAGGAAACCTGAACCTTTCTATAAACATTTCCTCCCATTAATCCATCAGTGCCGACCGGAGCAATGGAACGGCTGAAACAGCTCACGCTCTGAAGGATTGGGAACTGATGGGAGCAGTGGTGTGACTGACACCCCTGTGCTATGCAGCCACAGCTGCGTCGCTAAACATGCAATTAATCCTCAATACATCATGGACAGCTAAGCCCACAATTCATGCAGGCAGCCTGTCCCCCTGCTCTTCACTCACCACCCATCCTTGCTAGCTGGATGAGAAACTGCATTTAGGTGTGATCGCTACTTTTTTGTCCGTATGTGGAAAAACTTCAATAGACTTCTTTTTTAGTTCACAAGACATTCATATCTGAGAGGAAATGTTTCTGTTTCCACCAGAAACCACTGAAGCTGAATGCTTTTATTTCAGTATTTCCTATTAGGTATTTCTGTATTTAAAGTCACTTACACAAAACTATCCAAATCCTGGGATTTAAGTTGATTTTTAAAATTTGAGATTGTAGGTGAAATTTGATGCTGGTATAAAGTAGAAGCAACTGCTCTTCACTTTTAAGCAGATGTGATTCGCATCAAGACTGAATTTGCTCACAGTGGAAACAATTTGGAGAATTTCAAGTAGTGATAGCGTCTGGCCTTCTGGAATAAAAATCTCTATCACCATTCTGATAACAAAGTAGCAGTTACTTTCATAATGGAGTACAATTTAAAAAATCTCTTCGTGAAGCTGCCTGGAAAAAGGAGAAAAAATAAACCTTTACTAACCTTTGCTAATCACTGCAAAATGATTTTTCTTTGACTAATGTTTAAGTCCACTTTCAGTTAATGGATTTTTTAAGAAAAATTTCCTACCCTTCACCTTTAGCATTTGCCTCTGCAGCATTTTTGGTTCACAAGACCTTGGCAAGTAATAGTTATCATTGATCAATATCCCTGTAAGTTTAGAGCATATACTACATTTTCATGAAAAATATTTAACACTGGTTCTTAAGTTTCAGAGATGTTTGTATTACTTTCTGGAAGAAAGTATTATTATTTCAGGCAAGTTAAACAGGAAGCTTTAACAGTTCTAGAGTTCACCAATAGCAGCAGCAACTGAATGTTTGTCTCTGCAGAAAAAAAGTGCTTTTATAATACCTCAGTGTTTGTTTGGGTTTATTTTTGGTGGAATACCCACACCAGCTATTGAATGTTTTTGTCTAAGTACTTTGCCCGCAACCAATAGCTTTGCATGCAAGTAAAAAACCACACATCTCTCTGTTCACCAACTCCAACAGTAAACATTATTTATAATTTCACATGGGTTTAGAAACCAAATTACTAGCTTGTATCTTAAATAGTCTCTTTTTTCCTGCATCTCATTCTCACTGCCTTCCAGACCTTACAGGTACTTCGTATTCACCCGGCTCTCCATACTTGCTTTCTACTCCTGTTATTTTTTAAAACCATGAATCCAGCTGAAAGAAATTTAGTCCGTTGCTTGGAGAGGAAAAGACGACTCTGAATCTTTCAGCACTAAGACTGTTCATTGAGATAGACTATTGCCAAGCCTGTTCTATATAAACCAGGATAATTGTTTCATGCCAACATGAGCATGTGGTTTTGGCAGCTACAACTCTGCGCAGGATAATATAGGATTGGGAGAATAAATACAGTCCATGGCAAGTTCCCAAATGCCCTACTTAGAACTGACACATTTTGACTAAAATTATGTCCAAACTGTACAACTAAAATATGTACACCAGAGTTCAATGCTGCTCAGACAACCAGCGTGTGCCGCAGTCAGAGGAGGACGGGGAGGATTTTGATACTGTTTAAACCCAAAACCCGAGGTCCAAGGTTGCCTGGTTTGAGTGGCTGGGCATTGCTTGTCTCAAAACCAGATCAGTGGAAGTAAGGCACAGCACTTTCTCCTAATCCAGGTGAAGACCAGGCTCAAGCACAACGTTACCACAACTGCACCCAAATAGGATTCAACTGAATGATGCACAGTGAGAACAGACAGGCCCAAACAGGGTCATGAATGCGTGCTCCTATACATCGCTTGCTCCTCTCTGTACAGCCAGCCTAACCATGCCAGGAAACTATGGGACTGGGATAAATGAGAATATGGATAAAGAGCGGGAATAAGCAGGGCCTAGAGCATTTTTAAATAACAGTTGTAAATTGGGAGGGGGGATCACTTATCCATATTAGTCAGGAAATCTTGCTAGCAACAACTTGTTCATTTTGGCTGCCCCAGCTGTGTCACAACTTGGGTTGGTTATATGCAACCCTTTGCTTAAGCATGTTACTCTTACAAATACAGGCAGAAAATCAGTGTGTGCTGCCTACACGAGTAGTCTATATGAGTAGGCTTTGGCTGCACAGGTCTTGGAAATTAACCCCATCATGTGGCCACCAAGGTAGTCATAACCTTACTTTTAACACCAGGATCCCAAAGCCCAGGATGACAACTAGAAAGAAAGGGGGAAAAAAAAAAAAAAAAAAAAAAAAAAAGAGGCCCAGTTATCCCCTACCTCCAAGCTTTACTGGAGGTATTGGCAATTCTAGCATTGTTCTTGAACCAATCTGCAGGAAGGCAATGCCATTCTCAGGGCAGGCAAGGAGTAAGATTATTCCCACTGTGCTGTCCTTTTCCTCAGGCTAACATACAGAGGGGCTTCAGAAAAAGCTTGTGGTGAACAAGGAATTCTGACAGGAGTGTAGCAGAAGAAAAATATGTTATCTGGCTCAGATGGACACAAAAGGGTGCTCCAGCAAGTAGGCACTAATCTAGGATTTGGAAGACAAGTGCTTGATTACCTGCACTGTCACAGAGGGTGGACAGATCACTTACAGCCAGACTTTCAGCAGTATTCAGGCAACTAAAGATGCAGGCAGGTACACAGAAAGCACATTTCATAAGTGCTTAAATTCCCAGGTGCATGTCTTGGTAATTGACTGGAAAATCTCATCTCTGTCTCTAATTCCTTGTCTATAAAATTGAAACAGTGGCACTTCCCTGTATTATAGGAGTGTTGTGAGAATAAATACTCTCAAAACCAGAAGAAATTAAACACAATAATAACAGGGCTTACATAAATACCTCTGTCAGATCTTTGTCCCGTAGTCTGACGTTTTGCAAGTTGGTCCCATTCTAGAGAATGCCAAATTAAGACCATCAACTAGAATAAATTACTTGTATGTTTTCCAATATCTTATCTAAAACTGTCAGGCTGAGCACATGCTTTCACAGGAGTGTCACTCTAGCCAAGGCTCAAATATAAGGTATGAAAGGGTATAAAGGCACAAGCTAGGTAATTAGAAGATTACCCTGAACTGGGCATGCATGAAGATCAACAGCTGTTGACTACAGTCAAACAAAATGGACTTGTGCTATCCTGATGCTTACGCATAGCAGAGATAATGATTTGAGCCCATCTGTGTTATACTGTGCTTAGCTCTTCCAGTACTCCTCAATCTCTCATTTCCTGTATGCTATAAACACAGTTGTTATCAACAGACTCCCTGACACCTCTGCTGTCCCTCTTTAAATCATTACAGTTCACTTCAGCTTGCTGCAAGCAGGATCTAAATCATAGTAAGTAGTAAGCATAAAGCAGAGTTGTCCAAGGTTTCATCCAAGCCCTTAGCAGTGAGAACCCACCTTCCCTGCCATATTTTCACTTCATCACTTAGTTCCTCAACAGTTTTTTCTGTTACCATGACCTCCAGCATTTTTGTCTTTACTAAAGATGGCCAAGTAGAAGGATTAGTTGGCTGTTTGGACATTTTCCTGCCTCAACAACAGGGAACAGCATAAGACTACTATACTTTCACCAATGAAATATGGAGGCATCTAAGCTGACTGGGGTAAAGGTTTGTGTGTTGCCCTGGTGTCAGCCTTTCCTGTGGGAGACTTCTGCACCCATTCACCTTCATCACATATCAGGTTTTTGTTGCTAAATAAAGTAAACCAACAAACGAAAAAGGATTTCTAAATGCATCAAAGCGTGCTCTAAGTTATAAAGCCCCCCCTCAAACAAACAAAAACATAACCTAAAAGTTTTTATGGAAGACAGTCAAAGGCAGCTACTTCCAAAAATATTTACCTAAAGCACAAATCAGATGAGTTGCCTGACATGGCTTCCTTCCACAAATTTTCCATGCAGAGGGGGTGTGTATATGTGTGCGTGCATGTGTGCTTGAGTGCATGCTAGTGTAACAACTACGAGTTACAACTAACTATAGGTAAATCTCTCATCAAAAACCTAGTGAAGAGAGAAAATCAAAAGGCCCTTGCCCAATGCAGCTGTCTGCTAATTAAACACTGCTGTTAATTGCAATAGTGTGCTTGGACCCTGTTCCCTGTGTTTGTTGTGGTGCCTGTGTGAGCTCTGGATCGCTCAGAACTTTCACATTCTCACAGTAAAAGAAACCGTCTATAAAAGGAATGAAAGGCTGTGATATGTATATATATCTATAGGGCTATTTTTAAAGAAAAAAAGATTTTTTGTGTGAGCTAGTTCAAAGCCAGCTTTGATTATCTAAAGCAAAAGTCAGTCTTTAGAAAGAGTAAAAAACTAAATGTAAAGATGGAATCTTTTTTATTTAATCCATGATGAAAAGAGCATTTCTTATTTGTAATGCTCTTGCCTCTCAATTATTTTTTTTTTTTAATTAACGGCAAAATGTAAAAGTTTCAGGCAGCATTTCCCGTCCTTACTTTACGAGATGTGCAAAGCAGCATTCCATGAGGGCCAACAGCCAGTAAAAGGGATGTCATTTGACACCCTTACACAACTATGCATACCAGGCTGGAACCAAGCGGGATTATGTGAGTGGATAGAAAGCCCTTCTAGAGAGGATTTACTCATACTGTTTTTCTTTACACATTCTGCTCTCTGAAGATAGTAAATCAGCTATTGGATTTGCAGAAACAACTCTCATGACAGCTGAAGAATTCAAGCACAAACTAGATGAAGGCAAAGATCTGGCCTCTCTAAAACAGCTCGTAGCAACCAGAGGAAGAGACCAAACAGCACCCGTGTCTGAAGGGGCTAAACAGGGCCTGTACCTGAACCATATTCCTCTCCTAAGGTAGGGGCAGGAGGTGGGCTGGGTTTCCAGAGCCCAGGCCAAATCCCACGGCAACTTTCTGCTTTTATGGTAGGCTAAACCAAAGTCCTGGATCCAAACATTATAAGATTTAAAAGACCGTACTTTACAGTTACTGTGAGCCAGAAACTGTTTTTTCTGGTAAGAAATCCCTTATCTGCAAAGATGAATTAATCGGTGGATAGTTTTGCTTTGTTATGAAGGCACAGAGCTTTGTATCACTGCCCACAGACAGGGATCTTGTTTTCTGTCTTTGCGATTCCTTAAGGTTTTTGCTGTTTGACTAATAGAGTCAACATTAACTAACACTTTAACTCCATGCCTCCCATTTTTCTGAAGTAAAGATCTTACAGCACTGAATGCTGAATCAAATCTTAATCAAAACCTCTCAACACGAGAACTGAAAAGAAACGTTTCTCAGAAAACAATCTCAAGAGACTCAGCAATTTCACTTAAATGACTCTTCCATTTTGCTATCGATTTTCATTAAAACTAGCTTTGTTAATAAAGTGTCCTTTAGTCAGCATTTCACCACTGCCCTCAGACTTAATACATTACTTGAACACAGACATTAAAGATGTTCACAAACTCTATTTCTCAGCATCATCCCTGGCTGCATCTTATTTAGCCGGTAATGTTCTTTGTAGCAATAACAGCCTATTTTATTTGTCCTTAAATGTAATTCTGCATAGACAATGACTTTTTTTATTAGTAAATGAGAAGCAGTGTGTGCCAGCAGACAGGGCACCAGACTAGGGGTCAGGAGACTATCATACTTTTCCCAAACTTGCCCATGGTCTGCAAATTCTTCCAATCATCCTTACCTCCATTTCTGTTTCGGCCCCTCTCTAAATAGGATCATGCTCTTTGGGACAAAAAATGTCTCTGTTGTCCCCACGTATGTGTTGGTACTGTTCCATCTTGCTGGAACCCTGATCTTGACGGGTGCCTCTCAAGATTCGGCACAATGCAAGAGGTTCCAATTAAAAATAATTGATCATTAAGAGGCAGAGAATGGTAAAGAGTGAGCTGGTGCTTTACTTTCTATGAGGAAATAGTCAAACACTAGTGGCAAAGTAGAGACATGTGTGATGACACCAAATCTACCCAAAGAAATGAAAGTGGGAAGTGTCACTCATCACCTTTTGGGCTTTTGTGTAACATGCGTAAGGAATGTTCCCTTCTCTGAAGAGTCTCTGTGGACTCTTCAGATGATGAGATTTACTGTCACATGCCCTCTTCTGCTTGTCTTTTTTTGGTTGTTGTACAAAGTGTTGCCATGTGGGGTCTGTGTGATAGCACATACTGCAAAATATCTCCAGCTGAGTGGAATTGGTGCTGGCCAGTCAGATTGTTTGTTGGCTGACTATTCCCTAAAAATGAAAACCAGACACTGAGGAAACTGTCTTGTTCATAAAAGGAAAATATTTTTCTGCAATAAAAAAAAAAAACCAACCCCCAAACAAAATAACTGGCTGGATATTTCATTAAATGATCACTAGTGAAGTGATTAAATAATTGAGCAGCAGAGCAAGGAGGAAGCCCACTACTTCCCCACACACCTCCAAAATATGGATTTGAATTAAGCAAAACAATTTTCTAGTTCACTCTGAACTGCTTCAATTGAAGAAGAAAACAAAGGGGGAAATGTCTGAATGTTTTGTTTAAATGCTTCCTAAATGAAGCAACTCCAAGTTTCAATTTGAAATGCACCCAAAATGAGTGAAAAACAATAAGCAACCTTATAAGGTTCAGCTGGAGTTAAGGGGTAGACTGGATGGACCAAGGCTAAGACAGACAGGTAAAAGCAGGTAGCTCAGCTCTGGGACCAAGGGGAGTTTTAAGAGAGACACGGGAGTCGGTTTTTCCTACAGCTTGCCCCATATCACTGAGAAAGTCTAACCCACTTCACCTGCACCATGTAGACTCCGTAATAAGGGACACAAGGTAGCAAATGGGACATTTTGCTTAAGGAGATTAGAAAAGGCATATAGGGATGTGGAGTGTGGAGAAGGAACGGAGCAAAAAAACCAATTGAGACTGAGATACTAGAGGCATATGGGCACAGCTACAGCTACATGTACATTTCGGTTTTTTGGGTTTCAGGCTGGCCAGAAAGAAAACAACTCTGGTGCGAAGCCATGCTTCTGTGCCTGCTCACACTAATGCTCATGCTAACTGCTGGCTAACGCGATGGGCTGGCTTGCGGACTGGGCTGGTAGCCAGCCATCCCAAAGCCCATGCAAGGAGAACGCATGACTTCCTGCCCCCATCCCGGCAGGTGTTACTCTGGGATTCCTCACATTGCCTTTTTAACAGGACTAGCCTCCAAACATAGCAAAGTACTGCCTCTGTCACCCGTTAAGCGTGGTGAAGTGCCCAGGCTGCAAATACGCACTTAGTCATACATAGCTGCAGTAGCATCTCCAGGGCGAACTAATTGTTGACTGTAAACTGCTGCAATAAACGTGAATGCTCACCAAACTATATTCCTCCTGTAAATTTTCAAAAGTAAGAAGTTTACTGACAAAGAAATTCATGAAGGTTGCCAGGAGCATGGAGTGCCTTTCTAGAATGTCGGTCCTAGCTATTTCCTTGGAAACCAGTAAATAAAGAGTTAAGGTATGAGCAAACACAACCTTAACTGTGCTGTTTGAGCGATGCCCCAATATGGCCATAACACACAGAGCCTGTGCTATCTCAAAGGCAGAGTGCAAACATTTGGGGAATAGGGCACATGACCACAGGACAGAGTCTAAAGCTGCCTTTTTGCAAGGAAAAACTGGTCTGTACTGAAGCCGCTGGGACTGGGGTAGGGGGAGTGCCGACACTAACCTTACCCAAGAGACAGCTGGTCTCTTCCTCAGGACTAACACCAACCCACTTTACAACCCCTGTCCTTGCAGACCACCAGACACAGGACTCCTTGCTGCACCCTCCAGCACTGAGCCCGCAGACCATCCTGCCGGCACCCTTGTGCACTTCTGGTAATTCCCCTGGTGAGGAAGAGCTCTAGGCACTATCATTACCACAATTTACAAAGTCAACACCCAAGGAGACACACTACTGAATCAGCCACATGAACAGAGGCGGCAGGGAAAGAGGCAAGCCACCTTCCAGAGGGACAAGGCCTTTCTCATGTCAAAGCCCAGCAGTTTTCTGGTGTGACAGCCACAAAGCAGCCAAGCGCTCCAGCTCTGCCGGCTGGAACAGGGCAGCTCCCACAGCTGACCTGCACAATCCCTGGTGGTATGGCCAACCCCAGTGAGGGCATGGGGAAGGTTATTCAGGCCCTGCTTTTCAAAAGGCTTATGGCTTACCACATTTGCCAAGATGGAAAGGATAAGATGCTAACAGAAAACTTTGCTGCTGTGTCAGTTAAGGGTTTTTTTTGGCAGGGGGTAGGATGGCAGAAAGAGTGCCATCTCTACTACGGCACAAACACTGCTCTGAAATGCATGGCCATAGAGAAGCCAGCTCAAATGCTCTTTACCATGGCAGGGGTATACTCAGAAGTGTTGCACTGTCCCTCTTCTCTATTTGTTTCTCATTCTCTGCTCCCTAGGAGACCGAGAATCACATTAGTGTCTCCCTCTTTTTTGTCCTACTTTGAATGCTGAGTAGCTAGCACCCATTATTCTGTGACAATGTCCCATTTACTGACATGTCTTGAATATGTACATTTTTATACTGCTTTAATAGTGCTATTTTAAACTTTAAAGCCTGTCACTTGTCCTCATGAAAGTCAGATGGAAAATAATGCTATTCTCATATTTTTCTGGTCTTTACATCCAAAGCAGCAGTCCCTAGGGCAAGCTTCTGTCCTCCTGTTGGTAAGAATTTCTGTAGCCAGTTTACACAGTACTGTCCTGCGACTACAACTGAAGGGCAAATCCTAGTACTACAATTACAGCATGACTGCAACATGCGAGGGCTTGTTCTGTGATCACTTACAACCCCTTGATTTGGAGTTTTGGCTGAGCAATGAATGCAGGATCAAATGAGAAATAAATACAGAAATCGAAGACTACAAAGCTAAACTCGGCAATTATGGCTGTTCCCACCTTTGTACGGACACAGGTATGTACTACTAGTGGTACACTACTATGAGATCAAGAGGTGGACCACAAAACCAAGTCTTGAATCCAAACCTCCTGCAGTCCCAAAGGCCCAGACTCCAGTCTCTGAATACAGGCACATTCCTACAGTTTGGGTTTTCCCAAAATATCTCATAAAGAAGAGACTTTCCATTACTATCTACAAAGAGCCAAAACGCAGAAGCTGTCCTACAGCAAGCTGACCACAGCATCCTCATGTTCCTCAGAAAGACTCTCCTGACTCAGGGGTGAGGTTGCAGAGATGCAGACCCCATGCTTGGACCTGAACACTCTCAAGCCTCGATCCCAAACCCTGGGTGCAAAAATCAGCTGATTGGCTCAGGAAATCAGGCTAAAGCCTGCTCTGCTTGAAAAAGAAATGCCCTATGGCAGAGCTGGCTAGCAATAGTCAACATAACCTGGCCGCATTTCATACGCAGGGGAAAAAAGGCTAGTGAAGATTGCACAGTGTTGAGTCCTAGAGCTGTCTTGTACTCTTCTTAGTGATAACCACTGCATTTTCATCAGAGTGTTTGTCACCAGCAAATTAAGACTTAACCAGGAGGGTGGACTGAAGAGCATATATCTTATTTGTCGCATCCTGTAGTTAAAAAAATTCTCTTAGATTCAGGTGTAAATGTCCCTTTTCCTGACCTACAAGGTATTTGCCATACTGTCTGTCTCTAGGGTTAAAAATCTCCCTGGCAGTAAGTGCTTCTGTAAACACTCCCACTTTATCTGCAAAGAGTGAGAATCCCAGCAGTACTGGAAACAGATATAAATGAAAACTTAAAAAAATTAATTAAAAAAAATCATTCTGCATATGCTAAGAGTAGCAGTGATTTCTGGCAAGAATTAATTAAACCAGATGAAAAACTCCTGATATGATTTGTGCTATCAGATCATTTAATTAGTTTTGGCTTTTAGTTCATCGTAACAAGCTTCTGTGGGGGTGAAAAAGAAATAATTGTTTATTCAAATGGCAATAATTTGGGTTTCTTTAATTGACTCCTAGTGTGAAAGCACTGATTCCTGCTGTTTTCTAAAATGCTGGGTGGAAAAGTTCCAGCATGATCTCCAATTCCAGAGGCCACTGAGTCCATTCCCCACTGCAGCCTCCCATCTGTGATCCAGTCCCCTTCAGCCCTATCACTTCTCCTGGCTTATCTGTACACTGCTGAGCGTCAAGGCAGGGCTTAGGCATTCTCGAGTGCTAGTGGGCTTATTAAGTATTCCTATGCAAAGCTGATGATGTGCTCATAAATAATATTGGTGGGACTGAAATACATTTTCTTTCCAGCAGGCTGGATATTCTGGAAAGGAAATGTTTTAAAAAGAAAAAAAAAATTCAGACACCCAAAGAATGTCTAAAAGGGAAGAGGTTTTAGAGAACACAAAATCTTTCTAAAAAAAAAAAAAAGGCATTTTTTTCTATAACTAAATTTAATTCACCAATCTTTGCCCAAGGACAGGGGAGGAAATTGATTTTGCTTCACTATCAGAATACAGTGTAGAAATATCACTGAGCGTACAAAGACACATGCTAGCAGTTTTAAAAGTAGGGCTGGAAACTCCTGTTTCTACTGATTGCTAGTTTGTTGGGTGCCAGTGAGTAAAAAGGTCATATCATTCCTGCTGGGTAAAAGGTGGCACAGGACTAAGGCATGCAAAGAAGCCAAAAAAAAAAAAAAAAAAAAAGCATTTCTGCAGTTTAAAACTCCATGGAAGCATTTTGCAGATTTATGCCTAACCCAATACTGAATTATGGGTCACTGCTGTAAAACCAGAGTTCCTTACATTACTTAATCTAACGAGGTCCACGAGAGAAGAAAAAGGCCCCAGTTTGAAAGATCTAAGGGGCTGAGACCTTATCTGCACACTTCCCTGTAAAGCTCCAGGTGCACTGTGAGATCTATATCATCAGTTCCACGCTAAAAACTATGTTGTTTAAAACAAAACAACCAAAGGCTGAAAAGCGAAGCTCTCAAATATCACGAAAGAGCAAAGCAAAGGTTGCCTAATGTAACCTTCCTTCTGCCTCCGGGTTGTATGGTATAATATACTGTTTCAGTCTCTGACCAGGTACTGCCCCCACATTCATTTTTTTGGCAAGAGCCCCTGCTTCACTCCAGGCACAAGACTGACAGTGCTCTGCATACAAAGCAGCTCTTCAATATTCTTTTTAATCTTGGCTCTTCAGCGTGGGGCTCCGGCTTCGTCTACTACAAACTGTCGCAACACTGCATGAACAATGATACTTTTCCATTCTACACTGTTTTTTCTTTGCTGTTCAGCCCCAAAGCCCCAAATCCTTTGCACTAGTTCACACATTTACTCCCAAAACGTCCCTGTGAGGTGAGGAAACATCCCTAATTTAGAGAGTAAGATTGAGTTACTTTCTAAAGAAAAGTAGAAAAGAGACGGGAAAAGCGACCAGATCTCTGGAGTCCCAATCAACCACCTAAATCATCATTTTTACAACAGGCCTCTGGCCTTTATTCACACCACACAACTTCTGCTAGAGGTTAGGCAGCAGTGCCAGAGACATAGCCCCATTCACTGACATAACATAAATCTACTACCGTGACTCCAGACTCCATATATTATATGACCCTGCTCTAGGTTTACTTAGAGTGAAATTGAGTCCTGTGCAGAGGGCCAGCATTTACATCCTTTCTCAAAGCTTTGCAGTTGTGTGTGTGCCTCACGCTTACCCTCTGATCCTTTTTTGGAAAGAAAAAAGTCATGCTGTTTATCCACTAGACACGGCGATCACATAATTAGAGGCACATGTGTACAGACTATGATTCGAAGGGGCAGAGTAAAGGTTACACTGGCTTCTTGAAAGCAAGAAAATTAAATAATAATACAAACTCTACAGTAAAAGTCATTTTACCCAATGAATTAAGGAACAAAATAATCTCCACCTTTCAATCATCATCTATATAGCAAGAGTGTTCTGTACACTTAAATACCTCCAATCTGCAAATCAAGAACCTTTTTCCTTATTTAAACGCATGTCTTGCTGTATGAAAGGAAAGGCCTCAGATTTCTTCACAGAGGTACCTGCTCAGTTATGTGAAGGAGAGGACTGAGATGGCATATTGGTCTCATTCCTTCTGTGCTTTGCCAAGTTTACATATTTTCAGCTATCCATCTGCATGGCCAGCGGAACCTTGTGAAAACCCCTAAGCAGTGGAAACCCCCTGTCCCTTTATATCTGCAGGTAATTCCCAAAACTCCTTTGTTCCAGAGTTCATGGTAAACCAGCGTACAAATAAAGAACGTTTTCTGAAATCATATCTAAACCAAAGCAAATCTGATTTTCACTGGAGCAGTGACATCTACCAATCACCTCGCTGAAGTCACATTTTCATTGCATGCTTTGAGGCCCATGTATCAGTCAAAAGGTCAAGATTGCCAGTGCAACAGAGAAAGTGTAGCTCCTCACACACATGCATGCACATGCATTTCCCAGGTCTTCTGAAACATTCCGTGAAGGGGGAAGCAACAACACCCCCCACAGTCAGCCTCTAAAGCAAATTTACCAAATCAGACATTTAATGTTCAAAACAGGTTGTTTTTGCAGTTCTAGTACCTGCCATGGGCTCCCTTTTCACTGACTGGGTGTTAATAAGTTTAAATAAATTTAATTAACAGTTAAAAGTGACTGAAGAAAACAGACCTACCATATTCAGAATGCCATTCTTTGCTGCTGTCATTTCTAATTTCAGCTTTTTAATTCCTTTCTTTAAAATAAATTATGTGTTCAAAAACATACAAAGGCTTTTCAGGGTGGCTTTTAGCCATGCAGCTACTAAGCATCTCTCATATATTAAGGATTTATCTTTATAAGAGCCTTCTGAATGAAGGGAGAATTATTCCCACTTTGCAAGTTGTGCAGCTATTGTACCCTGTTGGTCCCACAGCTGTGCTTGTACAACATTACCATGTTCCAGTCCCATGCCTGTATTACTGTGTTATCTAGGGGAGCCAGGATGCTCCCGGCTGCAGCAGTGTTGACACAGGGAGCAAAGGCTACACCCCAAGCAAAGACCCTGCAGCTGGACACTTGGAAGTCAAGACAGAACAAGCTCCAGGCTTCTCTGTGTGGGTAAGACTGAGTTTTGCTATCCTTGCATAAGGGGCTAATGCCAGCCTAGCGCTGGGCTCACAAAGCACCTAGAAACAATCACAGAAAACAATCTCAGAAAGTCTATTAATACAAAGACCCAGTGATGGCTCAGGAACCTACTGAGCTAATTGCTGGAGGTGCAGAGTGAATTTTGGAGAAGACTCACACTAGGTTTGCCCCACTCTTGTTGCTCTTCCCTGGCATCTTTTATTAGCCAGTGTTGGAGGCTTAGGTGTGTCCTCCTTTGATTCAAACCGCTGTAGCTCTGCTCTTACACCATCACATTATGTCAGGGCATTTCATCCACAGGGAAAGGCTAGGGCAGAGATGGCAACAAGAGCTGGGGACTGACCCTTGCCAAGTTGCACTTGCTGCTCCAGCTGCCCCTGGAAAGATGAGGGGGCAATGGCAGCCAGGCACTACCCTGCCAGCTCTGCTCCGCCCTGGCAGCAGCAGTGACCAAGGCAGCTTCCCTGCACTCTGCCACAGCCAATGGAGTCACCACAGCTTCGCTTCTGGTTTGGCTCCCCTTGGTAATTGCCTATTTTGCCTATGTCCAGACCTTCCCAAGGCCACACAGAGGGGGAAGCTACATCCAAATTCCAAGTCTCTATATAGTAGCTTAACCGCAAGACTGTCCTCCCTGTTTCTTTCTCAGGCGCATATTGCCTCAGTCTCTCTATGCCAAATACAGCATAGTGTCTCACAAGACACGGTTTCCTTCTCTCCTCTCCCCAGCTTCAAAGGGATACGTTCACTTACTGTTTTAAAACAAGGGATGAACTCAGGAAAGAGCTCTATCAAGAGGCTGCAGTTTACCTTAAAACCTAACCAAAGCAGACACAAATTCAGTCTAGTATTCTCTGGCAGGGTATTTCATGACTAAAGCCATGCTGCTGAAGATGTTACGTGCTCTCCAGCCCACATTCTTAAATCCGCGTTCACTCTCCTGTCCAACAGCACAGAGATAAGCAAAGGAGGGGTTTGTCTGGCCTGTGTGCTTTGCCTGGTAAACAAGTAACCACTGTAGCACACAGATTACAATGCACACAGTGTCTCTCCTTGTGCGTACCCTCACCTGCATCTCTGCTCTAGCTGCATCATTCCTGTGGAGTGCAATGGTCTCTGATGGTTACAGAGCATCCTCCAAGGTAATCTCCAAGACTAGGAAAATAAGGGAAGAATTTCTGTCAGCTGTCGAGTCAATGAGAGCTTCAGTAATTCAAAAGGACAACATTTCTAACAGTGGAAGCTTGATCCAGGGCATGCTAATGCCCAAGCTTGCTGATCACTCTGTACCCCAAATTCTGCCAGACACAGGCAGGCGTGATTGCTAGAGGCTTTCTCAACTTTTATGCAAAGTCTGAATCTCCAGAAATCCCAACATATGTAACCCTTGAGGAGGCTTAACATGAATTCTTTGCTCCCATTGTTCTCCCGTTCACATGTTGGGACACTTCTTCCTGCTTCCTCCTTGTCAGGGGAGACAGCTTCAACAATATGGATTTTATTGTACACCCCCTACATCCCACTTCTGCCCCTTGTCAATAGCACAGAGGCCCAAACGCCATCTCAGCTGCAAAGAGGAAATGACTATTCACAAGACACAAAGGTTTATGGATTTCTGCCTAACAAAAGATTATTTCTGAGCAGACTCTTTGTATACTGATGCCTCATCTCTTCCAGTAGGAAAGCAGACAGCCTCCAATATGCCCAACACCAATGAGTGAGAACACTCTCCAGGGCAGGTGTACTATGCAAGGTAGCTAGCTCTTAATCTTCTCACATGCACAAGCGCTATTTTTCATACCAGCTGCATCTTAAACACTCGGTTAAGATGGTGATTAGTGGTGGTGGTAGGGTGTCACAGTGGGAGCTTTCTTAAGAAGAAAAGGCTTTGATTGAGCCAATGAAAGCTGTTGCCAGGGAACCAGATGCCATGAACACACCACTCCAGCAGCGCAAGAATACAAACCATGTGAGTGCTGGACTGAGCTTTAAATGCATTTTGCTGGTTCAGGCCTGAACACACCATTAACTCTTTCAGTACTCGAAAAAGTTCACACAATGAACCGGGAAGATGGGAATCTGTTACGAACACAGAGGAGCAAAACATCTCCCAATATTTCTCTATTACACCCTGTTGATCCAAAAGAAAAACAAAGGGGGGAAACTTTTGACCTTTAGTTTTTGACTGGCAAAGGAGGTTTGTTTGTTTTGTAAAGTATGTAAGGAAACTTCTCTTCAAAGTAATGCTTAGTTTTACACTAATGTGAAAAGGAATCAGATAAGTGCTCAGATAACCCTATAAAAGTATTAATTTTGTTTTTGTAGGGGGTGTTACCCATGAAGTTTGATGTGCACAGTGTGTTCACCAGTCAGTTCCTCTGCAAGAGGAACAGAATAGCTTAGATTCCATTTTTCCCAGATCTGAGCTGGTTTCCAACACAAATGTTACCGATTTGAATTTTATCTGATCAGTTGCCAATTTGTTTCAAAGTTAACTTTCCACTCTGATTACTAAACAGCCTTGTACTCTACCGACAGAGCATTTTTTTCCTAATGTAAATTCCACAGTGCTCTGCAACCCTACCAGTAAAACATAGCTAAAGCTCTAATTAAAAATCATGCCTGCCATATGTCAATTCATACGAACTAAAATTAAACTAACAAGGGGCTGTAACCAAAACTTTTTTTGAACACAAGAGCCTGCCTGCTCCGTTTTGAAGCCGTTACATGTGGAAGCCTGGGTAGTTCTTGCAGGACAATGACTAGTCCCAAACATTTTCATTTTTGGGCTTCCAGTTCAAATCCAGCACAGGTTTCTAAGTACGAAAAGCCCTTCCCACTCCATAGCCTGAGTGAAAGCCCCTCCGTTCCCGTGTAGCCAGTACTGGCTGCATAACTGCTTTGATCCCACAGAGTCAGTAACTGTGTTGAGCAAGTAACATGTTGCTGGCAGTATTATACTGAACTCCCCCTGTCAGTCTCCATTTCAACCTTTTTATATCTTGTGGTAATGCCAGCCGTCTAGTGAGCTCTAAGTTGGGGTCCAGTGTACTACTGCCTTTTTATGCCTCTCCCACAGTGCAGAAGGCCTGGGGGGAAAGGACATAGCAATACCATTATAATGCTTAAGTGGCCATAAAGTCCCAGTGTGAGTCCTAACAATCTGAACATAAGGGACAATAAACCTTGGGCCCCTCAAATTTATTCTAGGGGATTGGCAAGAGTGGGTATAGTGCAAAGCTGATTTAAAATCTTCATGCAGCTCCCATGCCAATTCCTGCCCAGCTTGGTGATGATGGAGAATTGGGCTCCCCGTGTGTCCACTGGCCATCCAAACAGGCACAGCATCTCACTATCAAGATGACACTTGCTGTTCATCCCCCAGAGCCCCTTGGAGTCCCAGCTAACAGCTATTCCACAGCTGTATTGCATAGCTGAGGACTGGGATAACACACACACATATATGGCAAACAACAATGCTGAAAAATGCACCATACGCTTGTACAGAGCACTTCTCTCTCCCTGGATTCTGCAGTGATTTACTAGAGGGTCCACAGATCTGCTGTGGGCTGGGCCCCGAGACCCCACGTTAGTTACTGTGTTGCCATGAAGAGGGGCTGCCCACCTGCTCACAATTTAACTTCTGAGTTTAATCTGCAGATATGCATGCCAGGCTTACTGCAGTTGTTCCCGCTGCAGAGCCCCTGTCTCAGGCAGGACACAACCGCCTCTTTACAAAAGTTCTTGCATAACCCTCATAAAACAGGGAAATACAACACTACAGCTCAGCTTAGGTTAGCAGTAAGTGAAGAACTGGAAGAGATTTCTACAGGCAGAGCAGAGTTATCTAAACACAACTTTGGCAACGTATGAGGGCTAACAGCCCAGTTTTCTAACAAGTTCCATACAAAATCTCTAATGATCAAAAACAGTCAGTGTCTGCACTTTGTATTTTGAGCCTAAAACATACATACACACAGCTAGATACTGCACAGTGGCAAATGAAGCCATTCTGGTGTGCTGGCTTAGTGGGACATCAGGATGAAAGTGTCACTTACTGAACAAACATGGTTCCGTGGCATGTCAGTGACCTCTGCAGAGCTCCTGTCAAAGATCCCACGCAGATGTGATCCTGCTCAGTTTGCAAGAGCAAACAGAACTGCAGTGCAAGATGGTATTGTTACAGAGGCTAATAATCCAGCCTCTGCACCACAAAGAGGTGCAGATGTACTGAAGCTACCATGCTGGAGAGTGACACATAACACTGGCTATTGCTGTCCTCCTCCCACAATGTGTTGCTCAGCTCCTTACCAAATATAATCGCCCCAAAACATATGTATTCCTTACACTCACACACACACTTGTGATGCTATGTTAGAGAAACTTAATTGAATTTACAACCTGGAGCCTTCAAAAAATGTGAAATGCAAGATGTAATTACCACATTTCCAAAATGTATTTCCCTCCTTCCCATATGCATGAAGATATAACTCTCAGTTGACATAATTGCATGTTCTCCTCACAGTGAGGATCCAAGCCTCAGTGCAAAGATTACACCTGCTCCAGGACAAAAGTGACAGTGGCCTAAGGGACTCTGATGCATCCTTTGTCACAGCAAGTGGAAGATGCACAGCTAGTGAGGCAGAAGACAGTGGGAAAAGAAATGAGAGCTTCCCGGACTAAGGGAGCTGAAAGCTGCCCTGAACAACTGGACTCTGTCCTCAAACATGGCACAGAGTCCCTGTGCTCAATCCTCAGGCTCCGTACCCAGTCCAGAGCCCCTGCCCAGCCCTCTGACCAACCTCGGCAACAAGTCCATCCTCACTCTCCCCTGCAGCCCACGTCCTCTTCAGCTTTGTCTCCACTCATCCTTCAGTCCTTCCTTTTCCCTTCCTCCACGCCCAGCCTCCCCGGGGCTGCCCATGTCCTCTTCCTCTCCCTGGCACCGGCAATAGATTTTCCATTTCCTTCCTCAGACCCTACTCCTGTTTTCCTTGCTCAAATTGTTTCCTTCTTTGCTGTCAAGACCATCTACATTCAGATCAGCATCTGGTCCTACTTTGAGTTAACTTGTTATTTTTTCCCAAGCAAACCTCTCATTACAATCGCTGTCTCAATGAGATACATTCTGATACTCACTGAAAATGCATGTCTTCCATAGCTGTTCCATACCTACAGATTTGGAGAGTTTATTTCAATAATACATTATACTGAATTTACACATATTTATTTTAATGGCATTTAAAACATCTGATGTAGCTTTCAAGAGTGCTGGATTTTTAGTTGTAAAACATATATACTTCTAAGATACAAACTAACAGTACTCACCAATAAAACTGACAATCATAAAAAGCAATTGCCAATACAGCCCCTCCCCACAACATTAATGAAATGTAATTAAGCACTTCTTAAAGACGATGTGGCACAGTGTTGGAGAAGAATTGCTAAAGAAATGCGAAGCAGAGAATCAACGACAGGCTTTGAAAGTAAATTTAGATTGACATTCTCACCTAAATCTCTATTTCTTAACTTAATTTATGTTTGGTTCAATTCATTATAAAGTCATGAAGAACAACCATGCTTGGAAGAAAATTATCCTAAGCTGAGGAGAATTTAGAATGGCTCTGCCAGTACAGGCTCATTTCTATTGCTGTTCTGTTATGGAAAGTGTCATTTTTGCCAACTGAAGAAAGTAGCTCCTCTGTTTGAAGACATATTTGTTTTGTACATTTTCTATTGCTGTTTGTATATTGTAAAGCACTTTGAGCACATGTAGAGTGAAAGACATTGTATAAAATAAAGTTGAAAGTTGTAGTGTTGTAATATGCTTGTAAGTCTTTGTACATGGCAGCAGGGGGCACTTCCACAAGATGATGCTGAAGTGCAGTTGACAGACTATCCTGTTTTCAAGGCCAGGTAGAAGTGCTCACAGTGTGTTCACATCTCACTTCTGAAAGCAAAGCATGCTTGCACTGAACAACAGCTCCCCGCCCCTCTTGTTCCTATTAAAAATTCTCAGAGCAAGTTGAGTAGCCTAGTGAGAAAATTAAAGAAACAGAAACCTGTACCTTTGAATGAAGTATGAAAAGGGCAAAGAATTGCACACCTGAGCACTGAGGGAAGTAAATATCTGAATAGGTCTTGCCATCTCAGTGCTGGTGCGGGCGCTAAAGAACAGGAACTCCCTCATGGGAGTCAGGAACACAACTGAGAGGCTGAGACGCTTACCTTCCTCCATAGTTACCTAGGAAGGGTGAAATGTTCCTACACTAAGTTTCTGCAAGAAAACAGTTGAAGAACTGGAGCACATTCCAATTATGAGAATAATTTGGAAACCCCTGCCCTTATTAGTTGCATTCAAGAAACCAGAGTGTTTCCCTGGAGTAACACTGTGTGCTTGTATTACAGTTTTCTCCCAGTGGCCTGAGACAACTGATCTATTGGAGCCCTTCTCACCCACCTCATTCAAGGCACACCAACAGACAACAGTCTCAAAGCCTTTATCTTATCACATCATTTCTAGGGCAGCCATTCCTCTAACCTCTGAGTGCATGGGGACGCATCTCAGGCTGAGATGGACCCCCCCAGCTAAGATAGCATAATCTGTTCGTGACGCATGTCTGTTACTGCCTTTCCTACAACACAGCATGGTAGAGTTTCTGAGCACAACCCAGTTTTTTTTAGAGTGTCCCCATTTTAAGACCATTTTACAGCAACCCCCTCTTCATTTATTGTGTAATTAATCTCCTCTCTGCAGCTGATGATTTAAGGGCTTGTGTGAGGAAGAGAAAAATTTCTTGAGCTAGGAGGAGACAGATTTATCTATTCACAGAGGATACAGCATAAAAGAGCTGTGGACCGATTCGAATGCTACATTAACATAGTTACTATCTCTGTAGTGTAGCAACTACCTGTCCCACCAGAGGCTGGGGCCATGTTTCTGTTCACGATACACTCCCCTTTCTAAAGAAATCAGTTATACAAAGAGAAAAGGCAAAGGGAAGAACATTTTAAACTGAAACAGGTAACAAGCTACAATTGCTTTTTATTCCTAAAATCTTTGATCCTTGTACTATTACATTTCAAATCCATTAATTTCCCAGTTAAGAAAAAAGAAAATGTTTCACAATAATAGTGGTCACGGATGAGATGCAACAAACTAACACAAGTACTCCAGTCTGTGACCCATGGTCTTGAGGAGCCAGTGTGATACAAACCACATTGAATACCGATGTGAATATGGCTCTAGCCTGCAGGCTTACCAACACATTTCTCAGCACAGCAATATACAATGCATGACACTGCTTGTAGGTAGAACACTTGTGTTTTCTGTGTTCAGTACTGCCCCTGCACTACTTCCTATAGTTAGGCACTTTCCAGATCCAGTCAGAAGTATCCTAAAAGTACATTTGTTTCAATTTTTGTATTCCATAGCCCATCAGACACAATGGACCCCAGATAAAAACTGTGATGTATCCCTGAAGCACTTCTAAATGGTCATCCTTTGTAAATCTGTAACTGCAGAAGCCTGGGCCCAGAACTGTTCCACCTCCTCCTCAGCACTGCGGGCAAAACAGATTGCTCCCAGGGCTGAAGGGCTGCTGTGGCCGCAGGAAGGGGAGATGCATCGGAAAAGGGCAGAGCTGGGAAGAGAGGGAAGAGAAAACTCTGCAGACATAGGCTTGCTGCTCCTGCTGTCACTTGAATAAAAGGAGGGATAAAAGCCACAACTGCTACTGTCAAATGAGATTCCACCCCAGTGGCAGCAGCAGCAGCCTGGCTTTACATTGCTCTGGTTTTAGGCAAAGTATGCTGCATGCTCACAGTCACTGCCAGATGCATCTGCTGTCCTAAGCAAATGCTTACTGTATCTTTGTCTAGGGCAGGACTTGTCTGGACCTAATCCATAAAAACCTCTTACAGTTGAGAAGGAGCCACTAAAAGTCCCCACTGAAGTCACGTAGTGTGTTGCCAGATTAAAAATGGGCAAAATCTTGATGATTCACAGCCTGAACTCTGGCTTTTCAATACTTCCTGCTGTAGGTGGTCTATTGGAGATCACTGCAGACCAGGTCCTAGCTGTGCTGTACATTAATTCTTAGGTACAGACAAGAGAGCTTCATTTGATAGATTTGCTGATGACAGCAGATAAAGCCACAATGGTGAAAGCATGTAAGGAAAGAATAATTTCCTGTGTAGTTACTAAGCCACAAATTGACAAACTCCAAATTGATTAAAGGTTTTGTTTTGCTTTTTCCTCTCCAATGACTACCCTACTTTTTTCCTTCTCTGTCTTAGGATTATTTTAACTGGAAGTCTCATGAAAGTTACTTCCATTTTAGCAAGACTTCAAATGCAAAGCACATCATGAAGGACTGCTTGGGTCTGTCTCTTCCAAAAACCTACAGTACAAGAATGGGTGCACCGGTTCTGTACTCTGTGAATCTAGCTGAGCCTTCATGGGAAAAGGGAGGGAGGAGAATGGGCCTGCAGGGCCACAGGCATAGGAGAAAACCATAGATGGAGTTGCACACCCTCCAAGACTTGACAAGAGCCATCTTGGCATATGGAGGAAAGCAGGTAAGAACCGACAGATTACACAAGGCCCTTGGCTCTGTTCCTCTAGATGTTAACTACACAGCGACTCCGCAAAACCTCAGAAATACTACTGCTGTTCACTGATGTTAACAAGCTGCTAATAAAATTAACCTGATATTCAAACATATTCTTTAGCATCATCTTCCCTATAATCTTCCTCTCTTTCCTTTGAAAGTTATCAGCTATAGTTCATTTGTCATGATTAAATTTGTACCTGTTCTGAGGTTTTAAATGGTGCCAACATGGTCTCTGTGCCTCCACAAAGGATGAGTTATTTCTCAAACACATCGCCGTACAGAGAGTTGCTTTCTTTGAAGCCCACATGGAGCCGGATTTTGGTTCTCGTAAAGTCTGCTGGAATTTTGCCATCCGCATCAACAGAGCCAGTTCATGTGTGGATTTCGTGTCTATGAACCCTGACAAGGCACAAACCTTCTCTACTTCTATTCAAATGGAAAAAGTTTTCATGCTAACTAGCTGAGGTTTTTTTTTCCCTTGGATTGGAAAGGAAAGTGCCAGCCATCCCACATGATACTCATCACACTGGCTCCCATATATCTCAAGTCATGGTATAATATTCAAAGCAATTACATAATAGCATTTTATATTCTGCATAACTCATTGCTATTAAAACTAATAAGCTACACCCATGCCAATGACATGATTTTTTTCTGCAGTGCAGCAACTCTACTTCAAAAAAAAAAAACCAACCTAAAAAGCACAATGAGGCCTTTTAAGAGGATGAGACTTATCCAGCAATCTCTGATGGTGCAAGATATTGTAGAGCTGCTACCGACATTTGTCTGGGAAGACTTTACTTAACTCATTCTTGGCTCCACCATCAGTGAGGTAATGAGTTCATCCCAAACTTGTGGCATGAATTTTTTTTTTCCCGACATCCTACCTCTTGATCTGCGCTATATATACACCCAGTGATACATTCACAGATGTCTAGGACAGTAAATTCTCAAATTAAGCAAGCCCATGCTGTGCCACTTTCCTGATGACACAGGATATTAGTAAGTTAAGACGAATATCAGGTTAGCAGGGTTCCTCATCCAGCATCATATATTTTCATACTCTGAAAAATGCTTAAATACTGCTTGCTTTTACATTGGAAAACAAGTCAGACCGGACCAAACAGTTTAAAAACCAACTACAGGTTGGTTTTTGTCCCAACCATTTCCTAGTAGTTGTTCATTTTGCTTTCTTAAGACTCTGTCTCCATGCTAAATGTCAGAGACATGAAGATTTGACATCAGGCCATGTTGTGCCAACAGTGCCTACAGGAGCTAACAAAGACAAAACCTTTTCTCTTCATCTGCACTCTATTTCATGAACTAGGTACAAACCAGAGTGAGGGCACTGACATGGGTTGATGGAGATTATAGAGCTTACAAGTACTGCAGCAGGTCTGATGGTGAGCTGTGCCCAGTTTCTCATGTGACAGAAAGGGTTATGCACAAATATGACTCGATGCCACCTTTGTAGTTCCTTGATCCTGGAATTAAGCAGCTTAATCATCCCCAGCACAACTTACTTTGCTGCTGCCTAGCAGTCTCAAGAGAGCTCGGGCAGCTGAGGATTTTGGCAATGTCTTAATGTCTCTAACTAAATCCATTATTCTTTGGGCTGGAGACTAGGAAGCTCCTGTCTTGACTTTACAGCACTGCACTCAGGGATTTCCAAACACTGAAGGTATCCCTTCGGAATCAACCAACCTTGGAAACCAGTTAAAGGGATGAATTTAACTAGACCTGTAATTTCTTATTCCTGCATTAAGGTAGAAGAAGCAGAGTAGAGCCAAGGATCTGCTTCACAGTGATTTGATAGTGTCAACATTTCCTTGTTTGTTAGAGCATCTCTGCACTTACTTTCTGGAGATAATATTGCAGTAGGTTGGTCTTAAGATTTAAATGAGGCATGGGTTGAAGCTTGCCAAATACATTTTGGAAGTGCACCCTGAGGGTCTGGGAGGGCATGGAGGAAAAAGCAGAGATAATGCCTTGCAGAGTCTGCCACTAGCAAAAGTTCTGCAGGGTCCAGCTGACACACCCACCACCAGACTGAAACTGCCAGACCTGATGTTCAGAAACACTCTCAAGCCCAGCTAAAGTCATCAACAGCTGCAGATGTTCTGAAAAAACTCTGCCTGCACAGAGTAGATGTTTCCTGAAAAACAGCATTGGAAGGAGGAATTCAACTTTTAATTGGGAAATAAATTACAACACAACTATTTCCCCTCAAGTCTGTGGCACAGCATCTTAACAACCTGTGGTCACAGCCCTTAAGGCTTTCCTTTCCTTGGTCAGCTGTCTATCCACACTATTATTTATTCTGTTTCATTCAAGAAGAGTAAACACAGTCTCGAAATTCTGGAACAGGAAAATGGTACGTAGCATTCGCAAACTGTGTGCCTGCATATCTGTGTGTGTGTAGGGCTGTATAGGTGGAGGACTGAGAAATTTTCTTCCTCTTATATATGTTAGCTGAAGTTAAATGATTTATTGAAAGTCACACAGAGCAGGGCATAAAAACAGTGGCCTGGGATTCAGAAAACTTGGGTTTAACTAAGTGATCACCACCACTGAAATATAGAGAAACCAGAGCCTTTGACGAACAACTGCATCACTTGTGCAGGAGAACTGACAGCAAACAGCAAGTCTGTGATAAATCTGGCAAAGCTAATTAGAAGTTAGTCAGCAGACAACTCTGCAGTAGAAAGATCTGTTTTTGTCTTAATCCTACGGCATGCTGTTACTGTGACAGCTCACTAGAAGCAGCCCTGCTACCACCTTTGGCAGCCCTGGTAACCCTACCCCGAAAGGGATCAGCCCAAAAAGTTTTCCAAAATTCATCAAATCCATAAGCCCAAAGGGCAACTTCAGTTACTTATGCAAGGGACACTCATGAAAAAGCAAAATCAAGACTTCTAGCCTGTCAGCTATAAGTCAAAGTACATCCCACATGGTATTTGCAATGAAACAGCTAGATTTTTTTTTTTTTTTTTTAATTGTTGAACAAGATTGAGATTGACTTTGGCACATAAAGGGTCAACACTCCCCCAAGGTCTACAAGCTAACTTCAGAAGCAGTATGCTAATGCTTACTGCCCGGCAGAGCACGGCCTCCCTGCTAAAGTTTGTCAATAATTAAACAAACTATCTGTTCAGTGGTAACTGGACCAACATGACCACTTAATATTATGTTCTCTCTTTCACATACAAACATGCATACCCAAGCCATCAACTGGCAGCAATGTTTAGTTATTCTTAATCTGACCAGACAGGAAAAAACAATGAAATCCCTCTTATGAAAACACTGTCTTCCATAAAATTTCTTGAAGCTGTCTTTATTTTCTGGTTTATTTCTCATTACCCTACAAGATGTTTGTAAAATGATTCATGCACATGGCAGTTAACTACAAAATACTCAAGAATAAAAGTTGAAAGCTCCCCTTTTTTTTTTTTTTTAGGAACTGCACCTTGCAAAATAATGTGGAAGCTTTGACAGTTGCTCATGGTTGTTTTTATTTCTTAATAATGCCAGCTTATTATCTAGGCTCCAGAAATATCCAAAGACCTCATCCCTATTGTGCTAAGTATTATACAAATACATAATGAATCAACAAGCCTTTCTTCTAAAAGCTTATATATGAAATTGCAATCTTCACTGACCGTCATGAGAAATTTAAAGGCATATACCAAAGCTTAATGCTATTTGTAGGTAAAACATTAGGAGGAGCCTAGAATATCTCAGCACTATCACAATCGTGTACCTTAGAGTGAACAGCAAGAGCAATGTTTAAATCACAGGAAGCAATTTGGCTAGTTGTAATGATCTCAGATACCAAGTATTCCACACAAAATACTTTGTATCCCAGCAACCCCCAAATGGCTGTTAAAAATCTTAATCCTACAGCTTTACATACGATATGAAAATTTGACTTTTTATACAAGTACATACTAATAACACCAGATGAATAGTTTGAAAGATGCAACAAAATTCTACCCTATTCATATTCAGAAATGAACATTTTTCATGTTACTAATTAAGGTCATTTTAAAAAACATGCATGTGCACTGTATGAGCATGAACGACCATGCACACACATACACACAAATACTTTTCAGTTCTAGCATTTGTGTGAGACTTAAGCTAGCTCTATCACGTCTTACATAGTAACGATATCTGCAGAGATAAAGAGTGAACCTTTACAAAGAGAAAGCCTTTAATCAGTCTTCTAATCAGAGTCTGAACTAATGAGGAAAGTCTCCGTGCAATCAAGATAGCTCTTGCTTAACTGCATCTGACATTTTGGAATAGATTAGGTTCTAATGGTCTATGGCAGAGCTTTCTCTTTAGAAACCTTGGGATGTCATTAATAAATATTGGCCATCATATAGGGACTCCACACCTCTGTAGTCGAGACAAAACATCTTATAGGAAATCACTGCCTACTGTGTCGTGAACCACATCAGTGAAGCCAGGCGCAACATCCATCAAAGATTAAAAGAGCAGAAAACGAACACTGCTGTGACCAAACACTTGAAATCATGTGCCGACTGCCACAAACAATTAGAATTCAGCAGGGGTATTCTCAGGCATTCACAAATCATGACTGCAGGAGACCTCAGGAAATGGGGCCATGATTAACCCATCCTGCTGTCCCCAGCCATAACAACAGGCTGTTATGGGGAAGAAGCTGCAAGCTTTCTTATCATGAAAAAGACTCATTTTCCTAAAATCTCACCTTCTGATCAGGATGTGAAGAATAGTCTGTTATACACGGAATCTTAAAGTTACAGAGAGCAGGAGAAACCTGAGCTTAATTCTCTGACTTTTGAGCAAGGAGGGAGATCTGCATTAGGGTTCTCATTTGGCAGCAAGGGGAACAGCTCAAAGGCTGCAGCCTTGGGGTCTCCAAGGAAGGCAGCTGCTCTTGTCTCTCAGTGTCTAGTGACAATCTCAGTGCAACTTTGTGGAGTGCCGATAGGCTCCATCGGTTAGGACCCATCTTGTCCTTATGCAGAAAGCAGATCACTACAGAAAGACAGGCTGGAAATGACATTTGCTGGTTCTGGATGGGTAAAGGAGAATGGAAAGCCCTTCTGAGCACCAAGGCATGTGAAAAATTGTAGAAACTGTAGAATAAAATTCTTAGGTTTGAATAATATTGGGCTCACAAAAAAAAACCAAGGCCAAGCTATTTGGGGTATGATGTCCATAGATACATAAAAATTGTGGAAAGGCTCCTCTTTTTAGTACTTTTTATTTTAAAATGGGTCAGCTGAACTTAGTCCTATATTCTCAGATCTGCTGCAAGACTCCCTGAGATAGCCTGAAAACTGAAATGAGAACTTTCTCACCTGCCATTTGAAAAGGACATAGAACTGGATTTTCACCAAAACAAAAACCCAAGAGGGCTGGAAGAGCTGGACCTGCTGGCTAGCACTGCCCCACTGCCTCTCGAGTACCTGCGCTGGCTTTTGCTTTTACCTGGACACCACAAGCTCTGGTGCCCCCATCCAACCATCTCTTCCGTAGCCTTTTTACAACCTCATTCATGTAGGACCTTGGGCAACGCCTCAGCTCTAGCTGGCTGTGGAGCTGTGCAAGACAGGAAATTGCAGAGGAAGGAGTGTTGATCAGTCTTTGGAAGCTTTATCTTTTTTAATATAAGTTTAGGCTTCCCAATATTCTCACATGCAGGCACATTTGCTGGCAAAGACCTGACATGCTGCCTGACTCCAGCTCGAGCTGAGAGCACCCAGTACCTTAAAGTCAAGTCTTGCACATTTTAAGGGGGCTCTCAGGGCTGGACAGGCTCAAAAGCAACGAACACCATTGATGTCAGTGCAAGTTTTCTACTGCATGGTATCAACCTGTTGTTTACAATGGCTCTCGCTGGAAGAAATGATTGAATGCTGAGGAGAAATATACAGAGAGATGTAGGAGAACAGTAATTAAATGCAGTAATTGGCTGTAGCGCAAAGGAAAATGGACAGGCTTCAACATGCCTCCTTTACTGTGAAACACTTCAGCAAGTACAGGGTGGCCTGTTTTGAGAACTGCCAATAAATACATTCCATGAATCTACACAAACTAGAAGATGACTAACTGGCAGACCCAATTATAGTTTTATAGAATTTGAAGTTTATGGAGGTAACTACTGTTTAGAGCTGTTATTCCTACAGTTCATTTATTTCTCTTCTAGGAGAGCATTTGATTTTCCATTTATGTCCTTTCAGTTCTTTACAAGCCTGCTCACTGCATTTTAGGGAACCCAGATCTTTCCAGCCCATGAAGAGTAACACATCTTCCCAGGTTAGTCCTTCATGAGCCACAGGAGTGACATGAGAGACACTCACCCTAATCAGGGAACAAGTATGATACATTGCAGAGTACTTGAGATAAGGCACCAAGACCTCATTAACTCATTTTCAGTTCTTACACTGCATAGCACTGTGACTTGTTCAGATCACTGGCAACACACTCCATGGAGGCAGAGCCCAGGATGAGGGCCAAAAACAGAGGAGGTGGCTAAAATCAGAACAAACTAAAAAGGTAACTGACCTTGATCATAGTTCTCTTAAATTCTTACTGGCTTAGCTGCTTACCTGTAGGCATCTTCATAAGCACCTTCTGAGTTATTGATTAGATCCTGTTATCTCATCAGCAGCAGGGAGATGGGACAGACACTGACACTGAAGTCAGCCCACGTGTAGTATTGCCGCAGAAGGATCACAAAGGAACACCTTGGCAACCATACCTCCATTTCCTGAACAAATCTGATAACCAGATTAACTGACAGATTTGCTCAGGCTGTTCATCCAAGAGGTACCTCTTCAGACTCTCCCAAACCTGGGATCCTGGCATAATAGACAGGCTCCAATGTGCAGGTCAGTGGCATTTAAAGTTGAAGTAAAAAAATAATTAAAATTATCTTTTTTAAAATAATTTTTTTATGCTTAAGAATAACACAGATGTTTCTGAAGTTATTACTGGAGGGCAGTGTTGAAAAAAATCTATTGCATTATATAGAGGGAGATAGAAGAGAAAAATGAACATTCATGCACACATTCCTTCCTAGCTGAGTAGGAGGAAAATAGAGTAAACATTCTTTTCAGATAGCAGGATTCACAGGATTTGGAGTCCAAACCAGCTTCCATTCAAATAAGTGAACAGATACCAGCAGACAGGATTTTAATCAGACCTCAGATTATTCTTAATATCAATACACAAAGTGATAGCATTGCATAATTAAGCCTGGTAAGTTAATAATTTTACTGCATGTGATACAGGAAAGGGACACAAATGTGGGACTTTCCAATTCATAAGTTCTCACTTCCATGCTCTCCAGACATACGTAATGAAGACATATGAAGACAGAAGAATTTGTATTCTAGACAAACCTGTGTTCCCCAGATTTGGCATAGAAAATTTGTCTCAAAGCTACAGCGGATAGCCACAAAGCTTGGGTATATATAACCAAGTGATAAACTTCCAGGCTATTCAGATACAGTATTTTGTTTGGAAATGGCCGCCAACTGGCACCTCACTTCACATCGTCTTCCCCAGTTCAGTGTCTAAACCAGTTTTTGTTAAGCTTTTCAACTTGTACACATTCATGCAATTTCAACTCCAAGGACGCAGCTGAGCATGAACATCTCTGCAACAGATACTCACATTTCTGTTATAACTGGGAGTGATCAAAATAGTTTTAACAAAGTGTTTTGAATGAAAACAAGTATATTAAAGAAAGAGCTGTATTAAGTATTTTCATTTTTTTAGATGGTTTAACAAAAACCTGTTTTTCAGTCTATTGGGATTTTTTCTTATTCTTCCCTTCATATTTTTAGCAACAAAATGATAAAAGAAAAAGTGGGGGGGTTTACAGTTTATTCCCTTTCAATGTCTGAGGGACTGGAATGGACTGAGCTCTTCAAAGTTTCATTAGTCCCCCAACAATCTGTAAACACATACACTTATTGATACATTAACAACCCATTTTCCTCTCCCACACAATCATTTGTCATCAATTATTGCCAACATGATTAACATTTTCTGTTCTCCTGCCCTAAGCCATATATCTCTTTACTTGCAACCTATCCATTACAGACTGTATCAGGAATCCACTACTGCTTCAGGAATATTCCGGAATTTATGGGGACACTACAGGACTTGTTTGCTGTTCCTGAAAAATACCACTTTCTGGTTGTACCACCATCTTTCTGAAATTAACTAAGCCAACAAATCCACTTATGTATTGCTCAAAAAAATCTTTAAACAGAAAACATGATCTAAGTCTATATAATCCTAAAGAGCATGGAGAAAATGAATAGGCAGTTTATTTGTCATTTCTCTAAAACATGAAAATATTGGGGGGACTTTATACATTATCATTAGGCAGACGGGAGAGGGGTTTTCTCCACACTGTGCAGGTTAGCTGTGGAATTCATTGCCACAAGATATGGATCCTTGAAATGTGTGATTTAAGGAAAAAAAAAAAAAAAAAAAGACAAATCTCTGGAAGAAAAAAAAAAACCTAATCAAGGACTCTTAAACCTACAGACCGTCTCAGGTGCTCCTTGCTAAGCACTGGGAGAATACAGTAGGAAAGCAGTTAATATATTTCTCTCATTCCCTCCTAAGCATCCATTACTGACCACAGAGAGACAAAATGTTGGGCTGAAAGGACCTCTGGTCTGCCCCAAGCAAGGCCATTCCTATACAAGCAGATGCCCCAATCCTAGCTGAGGCTGGGTTTAGTTTCTTTTAACAGGGAAGCCAACCTGCAGCAATAGCACAAAACTGCTGAAATTCAGAGACTGTGTTCCAAGCCAAGGATTTCTTATACGCTGCTGTTGAAGTAATGGAAAGGCCATATAAGCTAGAGAGTGTGATGAAAATTCCCAGTACAATGTGCCTCTCCCTACATCTGCCTCAGGCTTTTAAAACTCATTTCCATAGTAATTTCCTTCTCAACTTGACATTGCTTTGCTCCTAGTTCAATGAATACCTCCCCTGTTTGGTGAAATTCCTGCTAGGATACAGGATGTGAGTGCTTAATACAGTTTGCATTCAAATTACGTTTCTATGCCTTCTTCAGGATATATAGTTTTAAATTCCAAAGTACTGGTCAACACCTTAAAGAAAAACAAAATCGCTGAAGCAAAACGTCACTTCCTGGAATACAGCATGAATTCTCAATTAGATTATAACTTAACCTATGCCCATGCACATTAAGAGAGTAAACAAGGAGCTTCCCATGCACTGCACAAGAACCAAATCTCAATTGCTTGAGTACAGTCCTTGCGTGCAGACTGCTGAAGCCCAGCCATATCAATTTCTTCATGAATTCATAAACCAGCATCATTCAGTTGTCACTGGATGCATCAGGATGGATAAAGATTCTTGCAGCCAAAGCCACAGCCTACTGTCTTACAAGGCAGCATAGCTCTCAGTGTTGCACAGGGATGTAAACCCACAACATTTCAACCTAAAAATAAATTAGACTTGCTCTGATCTCTCATAGGTGCTGCACTTGTGCTTCAGACCTTACAAACTTCTTTCTTGTAGGACAGAGTTATTTGTTTCTAAAGGAGCCTGAGGACTGAGACAAGCTTGCAGAAAACTATGGAAGCCAAGAAACACCTCGCAGAGGGTACCTTGCCAGTTTGTACCTGTTTGGGCATTAGCGAAAGAATGGAGACCACGGGCTGCAAAGGACGCTACCTGGAGCCAAACTGCCTCCTGTTCAGGAGTCCCACATGTACTCATTGTTCACTGCTCCACTTTGCTGCCTCTCAGACAGTTCCTGGCCTGCAGCTCTGAGTCCCCTCAGGCACCCCCAGGACTGGTCCTGAATGGTCACGATGGAGTCTGTTTTACAGCAAAAATTGTGCCAGCGTATACTCTGGCTTCAGCACAAAACAGATCATAGTCACATTGCTCAGCATATACTGGAAGGTGTTTAGAGACTAGAAACATCCAAAATCTTAACAAAAAATAAAATATTTGGGGCTGTCTGACTGTGCTGACATGATGCAGAGAATGTAAGTGAAGTTTATGATGCTCTTATCTTAAAGTCTGTTTCTCAAAACTGTAGGATTATTTTGCTAAGCAGTGTTGTGATTCCTGGACTATTCACTAAGACTTGAATAATATGCCTGCTTACAAATAATGTACTGAAAACAGTTATAGAGGCTTCATAGAAGAAAAATATCTTGCATCAACGTACCCATTAAAGTGTGACCTTTTAGGGGATCTCAATCTATTACACTGAAGTCAGTGAAAGTGCTATCAAGCCCCTCTTGAGACCAAGCACAATTCCTTGGCTAAATGGTATATAAAGTGCAAAGAAAAAGTGTGAAAAAAAAAAAGAAAGAAAGAAAGAAAGAAAGGTTATCTATTTAAGCACTCTAGCTAGAAACAAAGAAGAGAAAACCTTAAAACTTATTCCCTCTCTTTCCTGCTCTAGCCATACAGTCTTACTCCCTTTGTGCCTGCTGTGGTATTCATTTGATTCCTGAAAGAGCTGATTTAGCTCACTAAACCAACAGAAAAACATTCCAGCCAAGAAACAAACATGTGAATAGAACTCAGACTCAAAAAAAATTAAAAATCCTTCTATAAAAGATCCTTTTGATTGGAAACTGGGTTTTGGACTAAGCACAACTTCTCGAGAGTGTCTGCTTTCTGCAGAACATTTCAGGTTTGTCAAAAATGAAGACTGTCTTCAAATCAAATGACAGAAATTCAAAGAAAACATGGAAATCGGCCCCAGAAGGGGTGGAATAGCACACTGTTCTGACCAGTCCTTCTATGAAAGTTTTCCTTCTCTTGTCTCCTAGAGCATACGTCTGAAAGGTATCCAGGTCACAAAGGCTGCTATGGCAGAGCACAGGAATGAGCAGAACTATATAGAAAATCCAAGGGACATTGAAAGTCTAAACAAACCCACAGAGGGCTTTGTTAGGAACATCACTATCAACACCTCTCATCTTCTGAGTGAAAAATCCCATTCCACTTTCTATGGAAGCTATTTCCCTGAAAGAAAGAAGTTCTACAATGATAAGAAATATGTATATTTTTTTCCATGCCACAGAGCAGGCATATTTGTCCTGAACTTGATAGATTCCTGAAGAACAACAAGGCTTATAAACACGTAGCATACAAGGAAGCGTTGATTTGATGACCACTACTGTGACTGTTAGCTGTGACTACAGGGCACAGGGAATCTCTCAAGTATACATGACCTAATGGTTATGGCTGGGCTGTGTGTGGCAATGCTTTGTAGGAAGGAAGCACTGTTGCAATGCAACATATTTAAAAGCGTCATGAGGAAATATTCCTCCTCCACAGGGGCATCTGGAGTACAGTGTCTTTTTTCCATGATAGATTCAGTGGCAGGATAAGTCTCCCAGTTGAAGGCACTGACCTGTTTTTATCTGCCCTTCTTTATGCCTTCACCCATTCTTTCATAGCTACCCAAGGACATGCGAAGAGCCAGGATGTTAAAGTAAAAGTACTTAATGAAAATAGCTTTTTCCCTCCTATCCCACCTGCCACAGGCTCAGAACAAGATGTGGTAATGGAGGAACACAGAAAGGTCAGTTTTTTGGTTGTTGTGCATGTTTGGGTTTTTTTTTGTTGTTGTTGTTTTTTTAATGATTCTGTAGCTGGAATAGCTTATAAAACGGTCTCAGGGGTCATAACTTAGGCATGACACATAAAACGTGCAGAACTGAAACAAACCAGTGATCCATCTGGTCCAGGATCTTGTCTTTGACAGTGGATAGTATTGGACATTTCCCAGGAAGGGGCACCAAAAGTGACCAAATTAAGAATTTTGGAGTGCTTAGTTAGTGGACTGCCTGCCCTTAAGGGAAAGGTCCATCTTGAAAACCACTAATTAGAGATTGGCCTCTGAGCTCAGGATCCCAGAATTAAAATATATAACAAATAAGTATATGCACTTTTTTGGAAGAGAGTTTGTAACTCTGCAAGTACTTAATATTTTGAAAATGAGGGGAAACTAAAAAGTGCATACTAGTACTCCTTTAGAGCTGCAGACAGCAGCAAAATGCTGGAAAGGCTGTGTAGGGGTATTTGTAAGTTCATCCCTGGGGCTGATCTATGCACCTGGGATAATGACATTTGAAATACAACAATAGCAAGTGGTGTGACTAGAAATATGCCAAGGAAAAGCACTTAAAGCCCCACCCCATGCTACAAAGAAGAGCAGGGTTGTTCTGTGACATCGTTACAACACTGTAACTGGGCTATATGTCTAAGGTTATATTCTTGTTAGAACATGATCAAGGTCCCAGCCATACTGCATATTTTAATCATACTGTAATTGCACCAGGGGACAACGGTAGGATAACCAGGTCCTAAGATGCAGACATGTTTGAGGTGGAGTCAGAGAGAGCAACAGAATATCCTGGAGTAGAAAAGACAGCATAATTGAAGTGCCTTAGGGGAGAAGACTCCTGTCTGCCAGAAAGTCAGAATAAAATGGGGCTTCGGTAGAAATCCCATATAGATTTGACAGTGCACAGCAGTTTGATAGGTTTACTTGCACGTATAAATTCATTAAAATTTGCTCTGATTAAAAATCAACCAAACAATATGCCTTGCAGGGGAAGCAAAAGAATTATGCCCTATAAGAACAGAGGACTGGTGAGACTTCTCAAAGCCTGTATCAGAGACTTTTTGACTTTCCTTACTACAGTATTCCTCTGGAGAAACCCATGTTTTGATAGCTGGCTATTCCCTTAAAAGCACTGGATCAACCTTTTTATCTTACCTTTACTCAATAGGCTGTTCCTAGTATACGGTGGTACCACTCCTCTCCATGAAGCTGTTTCTACAGAAAACAGTGCTGCAGAAGGGAGTCGAATCAAATAACATAGCTGTGCTTAAAAAGGAAAGGGGAAAGGAAAAAAAAAAAAAAAGAAAACGGATAGAGAAATAAGAATTTGTATTACGCAGGCTAACAAGGCTGGAACCCCTCTGGAATCAGTGGAAATTCTTCAGATGTTGGATCAGGCCAAACGTGCTTACTTTTATGGTGCTGAGGGTTTGACAGGTATCTTTATTCACTGTCATCTCTGTTGACCAGGTACTTATTCATTAACTGCTCTTCTTTATTTATGTATTTATCCTCACTCTAATAGCCAAAGGTTCCATTATTTATCAGGTTGAGATAAAAGCCAGATTTCAGGGTTCAATAAGAATTATAAATAGAGCTAATACATGACCAAACTACAGCCTTGAGAATTATCTCCAAGTTTCAAAGTATACAAAACATCAAGCAGGAAGGAGTAACAGCATTTGATTTGCCTTCATGCAGCTTTTCATGTAGTGCCCATACTATACAGCTACACAAAGAACCAAATCCAAGTAGTAATGTTTTTTTTTTTTTTATGTTAAATGTGCAAAAGTGCATATATAGGATGCAGGGTGACAGAGAATATGTTGGCAGGAACTGAAGCGTAACCATGATCCAGCAGCAACTGCTAACTTAGGAAGCCCAAGCTCCTAAGCAGGAGAGCACTCCAATGTAAAGCTCTTTTCTCACATGTGATGTCATTTCTACTATTTCTCTACAAGTCCATTATTGACCATGGACTGAGACTGAATACTGGGCCAAACAGGCCTCTTGGTTAACCCAATACAGCCATTCCTGTGGTGGTAAGTAATGTTTATCGGGATTTTAAAAGAATATGAAAAAAAGCTCTTCGCTCTACTGAACTTTCTTTGAACAAGACTACAAAGCGAGAAGTAAAGATGAGAGGTAATTCAGGGCACTTGACATCTCGGGTTCGTATTTTACAACGGATACCAGAAACACTACAATCTCAGAAGAGTCACCCAGGGTTTACACTCTCCCTAAGAAACATCTAAAATGCAGTGAAACCCCAAAGGAACTCCTGGTCATACCTTCGCTTGTTCAGATGCAGACCCAGCTGAAGACCAGGGCTCAGAAAGGTATTGCTATAGAGAAGTAAGCTACATGCAAACCATCTTGTAAGATATCTAGCCTAAGATTGGGAGAAAGGGATTGCTCCCATCCTGAACTGCATCCAAGCAGAGTCAGCTTTTGGACTCTTAATCTGAAGGCATTTCAGAGCAGGTGTCTTAAAGTGCTCATGTCCATAGGTGTGTCAAAGCTCCTTCCGCAGCTGTCCATGTCAAAGTAGGGTAGAGTCTTTACCCATGTTAGACAAACTTTAAATAAATCATATCAGATAAACCACCTCAAATTTCAGACTACTTAGCCAAAGCTTGTCTGAATGAGCCAGGTCTCTTTGGCAAGTAAAAACTGGGCTGGATGTCTTGCATCAACACCCTTTCTTGAAGCAATCAGCCACTTCCAAAACTTTTGCCCATTCCTGCATGGCATATGAGGGCAGCCAGCTTAGGAGGAGGTAAAAGTACATCTGGGAGCACCCAGAAACCAAAAGCAGAGTTATTCAAAATGATGAGCAATCATGCTGTATACCAGAATCCCATTGCAATACTGGATAGGAAACAAAAAGACAATTCCTTAAACTGAGGGGCAAAGGAAAAGTAGAAAAAAATCCAGCCTGTGGCCAGAACTGCACCTACTTTGCGTTGGTTGGAGCAGTCTGCAGCCACCTTTATCTTGAATGCTGAGGTGTGGCTCGCGTAGCTAGCACGCCCTAACATGCAATGCACATCTAGATTTGAGCATGTTTTTATCAGATCAAAATGGAGCACTGCTTGCTGGGACCCGTAGTCTCTGAAGGCCATATCTCTTTATAAAAAGACGGAGGGCCACAGGGCACATCACAGAACCCTGCAGATCACATGTGGCCCTCCCACGGTTAGTTTGCAACATCACACACTGCCAGAAATATCAGATTTGGAATCTGGGCTGCCAAGGCAACAAAGAGTGAAAATGTTACGAAGACAGATTTCTCAGCTTAGGCAATGCAGAGAAAGAAAACACCTGAGATAAGCAGGTCCTCCAGCAGGTACATTGCACACTTGTCCTTCCCCCCCCACACCACATTAACAAAGCAACAGCCATGTCTTTCATTGCAATCAGCATTAACACAGTACAAAAAAAGAAGGGTGGGGAAATACCATTGCTTCCTCAAAAACTAAACCAAGTTGTTAATAGCCATCTGGTCATCTCCTCCTTTCACAACAAAAGAGTTTAATATCACCAGTCCAGAATATTGAAGACCTGTGTCTGCCAGCCCTCTGGATCATACTTGCATCTCAACTCCTTCCTCGCCAAGTAAGCAGGCCCATCACTGTAGGTCGACAACCAGCAGTAATAAGTTCAGGGGTTTGGGTTTTTTTGCTGTTGTTGTTTTGTTGGTTTTTTGTGGGGGTTTTTTTGGTGTTTTTTTTTTTTTTTTGGTTTTTTTTTTTTTTTTAAATCTCTTAAGAGTTAAACTGCTTTTTACATCAATAGCATGACAGCTTTTGGGATACATTAGTTGAGATGGCACGGGGCTTTTTACTTGTTTTGTGAATAAGAAAATAGAAATACCTAGGGAAAGCTTGGTTGGAAGCTGTTTCTCAGCAATCACTGTTTAATGCTTAAATGTTTTTTCCCTTTAAAACGCAAAATTTGGAAACTATTCATCTTGTCACTTGAAAAGGCAATGACTTTCCCCAGTATACCTGGCATTACTGTGACTCTCGAACCACAGATGTCATACAAAAAAAACCAAAATCAGGAGTTTGCAAACTGAAAACAGAGCAAGTGAGTTTTTCCATGTATACTACAGCCCTACCTTTCCCTTTAGTTCAACTCCTGGCCTCCTCAGTTTCCCCACTCCTTCCCCTGCCTGTGGCTTCACAGAGTTTTAGAACTAGAAGGGACCATTAGGAACCAGCTGGTCTGCATGCATCTGTAATATAGGCCATAGTATTTTAGTCTTCACTTGTGCTTTTCCTTCTCTGTATCATGACTGTCATCCTCATCTGCCTGTCTGCTCAGGCAGACTTGTCACCTGAGAAGAATAATTTATTTTGTTAATGACATTCACTCCAGGAAAAAGTGCACCAGATCAACAAAAAGAAAATTCACAGCTGCTTTCTTAAATATTTGACATATTAGAAGAAAAGGAAGTCCAGAAAACATGATAAAAATACTGTAGTATAACACAGGTTATTATAATCATCAACATAGTCAATGAATTTACAATGTCACTTAAGAAATCTAGCAGTAAAACTCATTAAATAGGTGTTCATCACCCCATGACAACTGCAAGAGTGTCAGATATACTTCTAGGAACAAAAATTAGAGGCACTATCCTTACTACTTTAGGGTTGGATTCCACATACATACAATTCCTGATCAACTTTATATGAGTTGCATTCATTTAGCAGTATGAAAGAAACTTCAGTCCCATTAATAAACACCTCTGATTTGAGTAAAATGTATATTACTATTAATAATCACAGCTAGTTGAGGTAGAAGAGAAAAACCTGTGTGGAGAAGCCTACCATGCAACAAAATAGGAATAGTCACATTTATGTCACATAGGCAACTTACAAAGTTTTCCCCCTAATTTCTAAGATTAGAAAGGCTAAAACAAACATTAGCGTGTGCTCCTAATTTGGCTCCAGCCTGGTGGGCTATCCTAGCTGGCAAATGCCAGTTCAGCATTGCACAAAGGTGAGGAATTAAGTTGTATTTGTCAGGTTGCTCATATCAACAAAAATCTAAAGATGCCGCTCAGAGCTATTGTGCATTCTGACTTTGCCAAGTCCAGTCTCCTCAAAAAAACATACAAAAGAACAATAGGAAACACAGCCATTTGGAAACTATTTTTTCCAAGAAACTGGTTAAGGGAATGAGTCACAAAAACACTGACTAGTATCTCCATTTCATTTACCTCCCTTACTCCAGGAGCTCTTTGTTACACATCTAAGCCAGAGACCAGCAGCCATGAGAACTTGTTGGCTCCTTCCCTGCATGATCTCATTTCTGGGCCAGAAGGTACAGCTAAGCAGCACCAGATGACCATCGGAAGCTATCCAGACATACATCAAGGTAGCTTCACCCAATCCCCAACAGGCAATCAAGAGTTTGCTCTGGAGGAGAGGCAGGCAGAAGCAAGAAGGATGAATGCTAGCATGAAGAGCCACTACAAGAAAGGCCAAGCAGCCTACTTCAAAAAAGACCTCCTTTGCCTAATGTTAGTCATACTAGCTTAATTTCAGTTATAAAACTAACAGGTTCCTAGCTACTCACCACTAAATATCATCCCTCAGCAAATGGCACCTGATTGCAAGCACATCAGATAGTCCAGAATAACTTCTGATTGAAATATACATGAACTGCACTTTGCATCTACATTTTGCACTGTTCAGATGACAGCAGCATTAATGCTGCAGCATTAATTTATACCAACACTTTAGAAGGCTCAAGACATTTAACACATTTTAAAAATAAGATTTTACATATATATAATTATTATGCTCTCAAATCTTTGTTAAACTGTGGCCATTTCTGATAAGATGTGAAAGACATTGCACATGCTTTTAATGCTGTACTGTACCAAAAACTTCAGGGGAAGTTTCAGTAGAGAGAATATGCAAACTGACCAGGAACTCAGCCAGAAGTGCCATCTTTCCTAGTGCTCTGTATGCATCCGATTGAATAGCATATTGTCCCTCAGCATCACAATTACATGCAGTTTATAGCTTTTAGGAAAGATAAATTACAAGCAAAACTATTTACAGCATTCCAGCTAACTCATTTAAGGCTATCTCAAGTGTGTTTGTGCTGCTATGCAGCTATTTATGTGACCGAAATGAACACAGATTTTCTAGAAAAAGGTTTTCAAATTAATTGAAAAAGCCTATTAATTAATACTTCCTAATTAAAACTTTTTCTATAGCAAATAAGTTGTTTCTGGAAACGAAGCCCTGATGCAGAATATCTGTATAAGAAAAGAAAGTGTGGTCATGATCCTAATACAAGTATTAAGGCCAGCAAGGCAGAAATTGTTTTCTACAAGCTAGTGATCGACATTAAAAATTCAGTACTCAACAGTGCACACAGTTACCCAGTGGAATATAAGATAGAACAGTTATTTCTAAGAGCAAAGGAAAAACATGGTGTCTTATTATCATTTCTCAAAAGGATACTATAAAAATGCCTTTATACATGCTCCTATAAGTCCAGTAGCAGATCCATTACTTAAATTTTTTAGCAAAATCCCGTGATTTGTACTTTTGTTTAACAAACACTAATTGAATTTCCTTTAAGTTACTACAATTGCTCATCTTTTCAGATTGATAATTGTAAAAGAAACAACACATGCAAATGCCTGCAAAAATAAAGAATAATTAGATGGCTATGGATAAAGATTACAATGGTGGAAATCACAAGTTACCTTACATATTTATTAATTTCTAAAGGCTTTCTTTGGATTACTGGTTTTGGGGTTTCCTGTTTAAAAGTGTACCTATTTTATGCTGCATTTCATTATTTTCCCTGCTATGCCTTTTCTGCTGAAGATGATGAGCTATGTACCCAAAACAGCATCCCAGCATTAGGTCTCCTGCCACCTATGGTTGTAAAGAAAGATGCAGTATGCCAGGAGAGTAGGGCCAGTGCTCCCAGCAGCAGCAGTGATGTCCTTCCAGACAGCACTTCCAAGGCTGTCTCTGGAGGGATTGCACGTGGTGCCTTCCTGGAAGAGCAAAAAGGTAAGTCACTGCTGTATGTTTATTCTATGAAAGGTATCTATAACTACTGCTTTTGTTTAAGCCATGGAGACTAGTGTGATATTTTTAGTAGGAGTCCTGGGAATTTTAGGAACTGGTTTTATTTTTTACTTGTGTGCAAAGGGGAAGGGGGCTGGGGATTCATTTCTGTAAGGAAGTTCATATGTGCCAGATGTTATTGAAAAAGCAGGAAAATCGAGAAGATTAGAACTCCTTTATATACCCTATACATACACATCTTTAGCTATTCCAATATTCCCATCAGCACAGTAGTAGTAGGACAATCCAGCCATGGGTTTGGGTTTTTCCCTCTTTCCAGTGCACAAGGCAAGGGTATCCCAGCCCCCAGCTTCAGCTGGACCTCCTCCCTGTCAGAACCCAAACGCACCAGACCTGCCCGATCAACAGATCACACTCCGTCTTGCACACAGTGAGCCCATGAACAGGCCCATTGCTACAGGCCGTCACATGCCAGGTAAAACACCGGGCACTTTTAGTGTGGAAGTAAGAGTATTACGTGAGAAGCAGGAAGCCTAGAAGCCAGCAGGGCTTTCGTCCACATAATGGATGAAAGCAGGGTTGATAAAAGCTGCCACATTCACTGCAAACCATGTAAAACTCTGGCACAGGAGTCAATTGCACATCTAACGCTCAATGTGCGGGGCTTAGCAAATCTTGGCAAGAAAGTTAATAACTCACTGAGGAAAAACAACAGCAAAAAAGATCAGGGGTATAACTAAACTCCAAATATTTTTCATAAGAAAATTACAGACAGCAAAGTCACCACATTCAGTGGAGCAGGCAGGTGTTTTGTCACATGCCTATAAAATACATGGTCTTGTCAATTGGCTGCTTTGGATTCCAGGCCAGGCTCACCCCCAAAAGCAATGGTCAGTTAGTATCCACCGCAGAAGCTGCTCACATACCAGAAAGAAGAGAGAGTAAAGAAATGTACCTCCACCCAGGAAGTTTAGAGAAGTGGCAGAAGGGCATAGAAAATCCAAATAAAAGATCCTATTTTGTAGACCACTTTTCATTTGTGTATATATTCAGGAGTTGCAGCCCTGTGCATCACGGATGAAAATGATACATGAGCTTTGGAACTGAGCACCCAAATTATGATGCAGAGCTGCATTTTGCTAGTCCTTGCTGAAAAAGACCAAAACCCAACACTAAAGGAAAACAACCAGTACATTTAAAAACACCTATCAAACTGGATTTACTTTTATGCTACAGATCACCCAGCCCTTTTAAGCAAGGGCAGACAAGTTATGCAATCTCCAAAAAACTAAGTTTCAGGCTAGTTTATGGGAAAGGAGTAATGCAGTCAATGCAGTTTGATTTTGGGAAGATTTGAGGGGAAGATTTGAGAGTAAGATTACTGCAGAAGCATGTTGCTGCATCATTAGGTAAGTGGGCCGGAGCACCTGACCAAGCCCACTTTGGCTATGACAGCCATGTAAACTGCAGTCCAGCCTGCACTGACCTGTGAGCATTCTGGACCCTCCCTAGGACACAGAGACAGCACGAGCCAGAAACTCCCCAGCCCTTCAATCCTTCCTCCATCTCTTAATGCCCTTTGCAAAAGCCAGGGCACATTCAAACTGCTGCTGCACTACAGCTCTCCCCTCAGAAGCTGCAGGCAAGCAGGCAGAGGTGAGGCAGCCCTACCCTACAGGGTATCAATCAACTCCTAGTCAATCTATAAGACAACAATAGAAAAAAAGCAAAAAATATTCTCCCCACCTCTTTCCTTTCCTGATATTTTGTACTGTCCTGTTACTGCACTGACACATTCTGTAGGCTGCCTCTTTTTATTGGTAAAGGGGTTTGCTCTGGGTTTTAACAGCCCAAGCCAGGGCAGGTCATAGCAAAGCCAGCTGCCAGCAAAAAATATGTTTTCTCTAACTGTGCATTTTTCAACCTTGGTCTGGTACCTGAACATCAACCATGACTTTCATTTTTCTTGTATTGCTTGCAGTAGCAAAGGTCTCAAAGGTCAAATTATGCCTCCAGTTACACACGTACAGCTCCATGGAGTTCATACCACCACCACCACCACCCCCAAATAATACAGGGAAAAACTCAGTGGAGGTAGGGGAAATGGCATAGTGTAACAAGCTGTTCTTTGTTACTTTCTTGGGCCATGTGCAAAGCTGGCAGCCAGAAAGCCTATTTTAAGTAAGTTTCTTACAAGACCATTTACTAATTTTGCTATGACTCAAGAAAAATTCTACAGTCTGTGACGGTCAGTGTTTCCACCACTCACACATGATTTCTGTACATTCTTCTGCGTTTCCTGGGTATCGACGCATGTGAAGGATCAACTTTGCTTAGCTTTTCTTATTCCATACAGAAGGGAAAAACTTCTGCCCTTGCAGTACCAACTTGAGCTTTCTGCCTCTCAGTCAATATCGCTGTAGAGGTCTGACTCCACACACAGGGAAGAAGTGGGGTTGAAGTGAATATTGCCTGCCTTGGGGTCTGCTGAAGACACCTTAACCTTCATCTGCAAACAGGGACATCCTTGAAAAGAATTACTCTCCTAGAGCTTCTTCCAGTGGGTTTCAGAAGCAAAGAGCAACCGTACATCTCCAGTATTTGATATGAGGGCCTTTATGCACTACAAACCAGCAATGCAGTTAATCGCAGGGCACTTTTCTGGATACAATGAAGCATCCTTTAAAGCCTTTAAATTACTATAAAGCAAAGGAATTCAGAGTAAAAGCAGAGATGCTCTTCTCACCCTAAGCATGAGAGAGCATCTCAGCTCATTTCTGTTGCACAGATGAAGTCAGGCACATGACTGGGAAACACACTGGTAGTCTCCCCCAAACCTATTAGAACGCAGTCAGCTTTCTTCTAGGCTGCACAGGACGAGAACATACACTGTAATTGTATTTGGGGGAAAGAACTCTAGTTCAGATCAAAATATATACATTTTGTTGTAAAACATTATGTTCCAAGTTAAAACTGTATTACAAAAAAGACCAAGCTTTATTAATGTAGCCTAAAACCAGCAAGAAAAACCCAAGAAACCTCCCAATAATATTTATTTAGCAGAACACCCATGAAAAAAACATTTCTTTTAGGAAGAAACTATGTAAGGTTTCAAACAATTCTCTTAAGCGAACAGGGAAAACAATTCTAGCACAGTGTTAATGGTGTCCCCTTCGGTAAGAAACGTCACATGCATGATGCTTTAAAAACATGTGAATGCAAACTGCATTAGCTATTTCTTCTAAAAATAAAGCTTCAAGGATAGTTATTTGCCAAAGTACTCTGCTAGCATTTCAACCATTCTGAAGCATTATTAAAGCTGAAGATGTCTGACCTTTGTTAAAATTATTAAGGATGAGCGCTATTTTGCAGACAGCATCAGTGCTGCAGGATGCTGATTGAGACTATCAGAAAAGAGACAGATCTTTGTCAGACATCTGGTCACAGAAGTTAAGATTTCCTACAACCACTGAAATAGTTTTAAACCATAGCAATAAACTGTGACAGGGTGTACATTATTAAGCTACTGGGATGTAATCCCAAGTAGAAAACCTACTCTGGACTGCAGTGGGAATTGGGTTAGACCCTTGATGCTCTGAAAGGCACGAATAAAAAGCAAAACATTTTCTCTGATCACTTGTTAAAACACATATTTAATAATTACATTAAAGTGTAACTTATGCATTTTCAAGTCTTATGTGCATGTGAATAGTGACAGTGAGGCTAGGTAAAGCATCCTTCCAGGAGAAGCAATCCTGAGGAAAACATTAAGACAAAAGAGATAGGAAAGCAACATTAATGGATTTTCTCCAACTCTCCTTTACAAATGTCACTGGAATATGTAAACGGAAATTTCTCAAAGGCTTACAACTTTACTAAATTTGAGGGACTTTTACAGGAACAGCATGAAGTCCACTAAAAATAAAAAAAATTGCCCCTTATTCATCAAAAGATGTCAGGTATCTACTCCAAAGCATGAACACATTTCAGCTTTGCAAGAAACTATTCTAAATTTTTCTCTATGTTTATTGTTGGAGACAACAGAATCAGATTTAGGTGTTGAAAAAATTACAAGCCACTAAAACCAAGATTCTACAAGTGATATTTCAGGTCTTTCCCCAAAACTACAAGAGGTAGTAAATAACAAAGATGGAAATCAGCATTCCCATAATAATTTAAAATCAAGAACTTTAAGGTGAATATTTAATGAGGTAAAATGTGGTAACATACAAATAACTGTCTGGAATACTCTAAGAGTCCTGTATAGCTCACACATTTTCTTCTTTGTTATCAGATTTTTCTAGAAAGCAGTCTTTGTTCTGAGAGAGAAAATTAAATTTGTCTCTTAATTAAACCATATCTTAAAACCCAGTAATTAATGAAAAATAAGAATGGATAGTCTCCAGTGCATCTTTTACTCTACAATCAACAATTAACATTTAATTAACTCTTTTCTTTCCACAAATGTTTGTTCCCAGGTTCCCAATTTAACATGCTGTTCAAATTGTCTCACTCCTTCAATCCTTTTAAGCACAATTGTAAAAAAACCCACAAATATTTTCACCCAAAACAGAGAAGTTAAACATTACAAGCTCAGGAACAGCTAAAATACATAAGGCAGCATTTAAATACTTATTTTCTCATCAGGCAATTTATTCTTTAAATCTAAGTGAAGGTGATTATTTTTAGAGAGCAAGAAAAGGACGAAAATGGTTTTCCTTGCAGCAGTTATCACTAACTCAACACACATCTTTCATTCCAAGCTACCATAGGCACTGCAACCAAAGACCATAAAAAAATCTCCAAGGTCCACTTTGAGATCGTTCACCAGAAGGTAGATTTCTCTAATCTTAACTCCCAGGACAAAATCCTGGCCTCAGTGAACTCAATGGCAAAACTGCCACTAGTGCAAGAACGCGAGGAGTTCTCTCGAGTAGCCCATGGGAGACCTTTTGAAGCCAGTTACCTCTGCACCAGTTCCTCTTCAAAATACGCTTTTCTTAAGCAAAATTTGCCCCAGCCAACACTCACCTTTTTGTCGGACTGAAATAGTGCAGCTGTTACGGCTGTCTCTGGCGGGTTAGTCCTCTTAAACGCACGTATTAACAATCCATTCACACACATTCCCTTCAGACTACACTGACGGCCATATTAGCGTCTAGCACCCAGACACCCCAGGATGACACTGCACACCTCAGTGACACACACCTGTCATTCACAGAGTTGTTGCTTTGTCTAAGCAAGATTTGCATTTTCCCTGCAAACAAATGCCCACTCTTGTATGGTCTGTCTCCTCTTTCAGAGGAGAGTCCAACTGAAGCGAGTTCTCTCGCTGTCCATATATCATCATACTTTCCCCAGTCCCCTAAGACGAGACATTCCTATCATCTCATTTTACCTTCCTGTATGTTTGTCTGCAGATCTCAGCCACATCGGACCATGGTCAGCTATTCAGTACTGCATGGAAGGTGAGTTCTCAGTGGGGGGCTTTCCATACTCTATTCTGCAGCAAGAAGCCACTCAGTTCCTGCAGAATTCAAATACACCTGCAAAAGCAAGAATGTTTTCATTAGTGAAAAGCTCCTTAAAAATGAAAGAGCCTTTCCTGAGATGGTCCCAACATTGAAGGGTCTTCAATGCCATATCTTAGAAGTTAAGGTGAGCGGACAGATAGTACTTTCTGCCTTCAGATACTATATCCGTTAACTTTTTAGGGTGACACCCATCCTTGAGACAATGATTTCATGCTTGTAATGATGTTCTTACAGTTCAGTAATTTTACAGAAGTGTAGACAGAAAGGAATCTGATTTTTATGTCAAACTACATCAAAAACAGTGATGTTGACTATTAACATTCATGTTAATATTTCAACTGAGGAAAAAATATCCTAATACCTTTGCCAAGGAGTAACAGACTAAGCTAGAGTCAGCAGTTTAAAACAACTGTCTTGCAGGTTAGTCACAGTCTAGGCAAAGATTTTCTTCCAAGTTGGAATAAGAAAGCCTTTCCATTTTTATTTACAGTTTTTAAGTATTCGGAAACAGACTTTACTGAAGAACAGTGGATGTTTTTTTCCATTCTAGCCAAGAGATTCACAAGGGATTTACGAAGTTTTTTTTAAAAACAAGTAAGAGTCATCAGGTCACAGATACCAAGTTGTCCTCTTATTGCAAAAATGTAAATGCTACTGGTCTACAAGAATATCAAGAATTTCCTCACTGTACCGAATATAAGGCAAAGTCTTTATTATTATAGGACAATCAGCTACAGGGCCCTCTAGTATTTTAGAGCAAAAGCACGTGAAATTTTTAGCAGCCATTCTCTGGAGGGAAATTTCAAGGTGACTAGCACAGTCCTTTATATGGATAAAAATATTCTTATAATTAGAACAGACTTCTTATATGATCATTTTGCATTTCTTATTCATGTTAGCAGATTGCAGAAAAGGTACAGATACTTGAAAAGACACAAAACTATAATTGATGTTATTTTAATTCTCTATTATAAAGAAACAACCTACATCATCCTGTTCAGAACTAAAAAGCTACACTGCCTCCTTCTTGAAAGTCTGAGCAGCTATGGGGAGCTATTTATTAGTAAGTAGGTAAAACCACACACAAAGTTCACAAGTTATTCCTGAGTTTCACAGCAGCACTTGAATATTATCACACAAGATGCAGCAAATGAGGTTATGCAAGAATTTGAGAAGTGAGGAGGTCTCAGAGGAAAGGAGTAAGGGCAACCTCTGGTCAGTGGAATGTCACATTAAAATTGGCCATCTAGAGTTTTGAGTCATTTCTATAGGAGTTTATGACCGTGACTCTGCTGTTGGTGCAACCAGTATTTCAACTATGGAGTCTACCTGTCTAAGTACACTCAGGCAGCCACTAACAGGGGTCAGCTGGAGACAGCTGCTTTCTCTCAGCTGATAACCAAATCTCCCAGTTCCGTCCCCCCAAAGAGAAACACAGAAGATGCATCCTACGCCCTGCATTGCCCGCATACATGGGAGAGAGGGGGCAGACCCTCCATGGAGTTCTGAGACATGATTTTTATTTCACCAGTGTGAAGTTAGCCAGACCCCTGGCCAGTCTCATCCTTGAGCCTACCACCACACAACTGCTACCACCGCTGTTTCAATAATGCTATTAAAACTCACTCTGTAAGCAGAGACATAGAGAAAACTATATAGACCCTGATCAAGATGCTCTCAATTTCATTGCAGGAGGCTCTGAATTACCTTTTGAAACTGGAGCCAGTCTTCACAGATATTCACATGAAACCTCTTTGACTGAAGAAATTAGTAATAACGTACAAGCTGTATCTTCTTATAAAATTCAGTATGAAGTCGTAGAAGAAACATTTATGGGGAAACATAAGCACATATTGCATTAAGCGGGTAGGTTATTAGCAGACCTGGAGAAGGACTTGCAGGCCCAGAAGCTTATCTATTCTCCCTCCTCCAGTTATGTCAGTCTAATAAGAGAAACTGCTTCTCCCTACAAGCTTTCCCTTGCAGAAACTTAGACCTATTTTTTTCTAGAATGCTTCGGTCATTCCCTCCACATACACCCCTTTGTGGTTTGTACAGATATCCAGATTAAGCCCTACACTGTCACATTCAGGAGAGAATCAAATTTTCAGTGAACTTGCAATAATAGACAGTCCTGAAGACACAAGATGCAATGACCACTGAGTGTCATCTGAGGAAGCAGGTGTTTTCTAATAAAACTCATGGATCAGCATCTAGCCATATTAAACAGAGGGAGAAGTGAAGGATACCAGGCAGGAAAACAGAGGTTAAGGTAGAGGTTTAAACAGGAATGCTTACACTGGAAGGTGTGCATGATCTTACACAAGGGTTAGAAGATGGGAACTAGTCTAATTTACTGTGGAGGATAAAAAAGGGGACAGAGCATCAATAGTCTCTATTTAGGCTACTTCCCTTCCTTGCCCTGGGCTTGCTTTACACACTTGCAATTTAAAGAAAAAATACAATGAAGCTTTTGAAAGCAATCATATGAAACGCCTCAGTTTTGCTGCAAACCTTCTGATACATCAGCCATTACCACGTTAAGCATAAGACAGAATTCTCAGGCTGTGAAGGGAATCTTTTTGCTCTCACTGTTTTGCTGTGTCCTTCCCTGGGGCCTCACTTGGTCTCTCAATTTACTAAATTAAAGGCTATTTAGTAACAGTGGGAAGATTATTCCTATCAGTCACTGTTCAGTCCAGGTCCTCAGTAAAGTGTTACTTGGCAAGGCTGCAAAACCTGAGAGCACAAGCTGGGGTATCAGGCTCCAGTTGCCTCAACGCATGTATTGTATAAAGAGATGCAAACAAGAAAGCCTTATATCTCAGTTAGCAATAACACACCTCAAACTTGGGAGCGATGCTTGAAAAAGAAAAAAAGTTTTAAGAGAAGTTTCTCATAAAAGTAGTTATTTCTCCCCCCACACAGTTCCACCCACTTCAATTATCATTACTCTGAACTGCAGAACTTTCTAACAAAGCAAATAATTGAGTGACAGCAGAAGGGTGGGAGGCTTATTTATTTATGCATTTATTTTTTATTACAGGAAGTTCCTGGAATGCAGACCAGACAGGCATTTCAATCTAACAAAAAACTAGTGAGTAGATAGCTACTGGAAGATTTTTCAGGATTTATGAAAGCAACTGTCCTCTACAAGAGTTAGGTTACAAGGAAGAGGAGACCATCCCCAATGCAGCAGCGGGAAAACATGACTGGTGTCACTGTCACTCCAGCCTAATACCTAAGTCTGTTATTTTGCAATCAAAAAAATCAGTGACTGCAGTCATAAGCACTGTCCTGGACCTGCATATTACACAAAGTTGTCCATAAAATTACTCATGTGCATAAGCAGTCCCACATGGTTCAGTGGGTCTCATTACGTAAGTGTTAGCAGGGGTCTTAGGTCAGGATACTGCATTCCTTAAACCAGACAGATTCCCATTGAAGTGATTAGGAGCGCTCCATTTGCCAAATAGAAAGCATTCCACAGGTATTTTTTTTGAAGTATGATACAAATTCACTTTGGCCACATTTCAACCTTTCTTCATTGTTTTCAGGAAAAAGCTATTTGAGTGCACAAGTATTACTGACCAAAGCAAATTTCAGACTTATATTCACAGGTATTTGCACCGGAAGTTGTGTATGCAGCTTGTACCACACACATTAGTTATCTGACCAAATCATAACAAACCAACAACTCAAACTTCTGTCTCTCACACACAGATTTACTGATTCCCAAAAGCATGTGAGATTTTTGTTAATTTTTATACATATGAAGAAGTCGTTGCCCTTCTGCAACTGAAAGGTGGGCTATATTCAGTGCCAGGTAAATCATTTGGTTTGAGCAGTGAGCAAAAGCTGCAACAGTGAAACGCAGTAAATTAAGCAGACATCTTGCTAAATCAGCAACACAGGATTGAACCCTTAGTGCTATTCACTACAAATGGATCTATTGGATTATGGGTCATTAATTCAACCACTTTTAACAAGTACAACCAAATAGGAATGTTATTAAACATTTATCTTCAGGGGCAGATTTACTGGAGAAGATAAGGAGATTGTAGAGAGACTCTCCATTAGCACTGCCTATTTCAGCATGCATTCCTGTCATAAGCACCTTTCATTCATAAAAATATCTCAGGAACCCAAAGCATCCTACAGATGTCTGCCTTTACATGCTGGTGACTGCACCCTGGCACCCTCCAGACACTGACCGCTGACCGGTTATTTCCAATACACATTACTTGATAACCTCTTGCTGCTTTCCTATGCCATGCTGTCAAGACAACAGGGGCAAACTTTTTTGAAAAAAATACAAACTAAAAGCTGAATTTCCCAATATTCAGTCAGTCCTAAGCACACCAAGACACGAAGCTTGCTCCTAACAGCAGGCCACCAGCATTTTTTCAAAACCAGAACAATTTAGAAATGTAATTTCTGTCTCCTAAGGATTTATTTAACTCTCACCCCGGGCCTCGACGTCTGACCCCTGCCTCCTTCCGACCCTCCCACTGGCTAGAGCAGGAAGGCACAAGGCAAAGAACAGGGCCTGCCTGTGAGCCCCGGGGATGTCTCGGAAAAAATCTAGACAAAGAAATTATCCCGTATGTTTTGCAGGTCTTAATCTTGAACAGGCTCCCCAGCCAATCTGTAACACAATGGCACCAACAAAAGTGGCAGAAAGACATCTCCCTTAACAAGAGTGGTTTGTCAGGGCAAGGACAAAGAAAGAACATTAGAAGAGAAACAGGAACAATTTACCACCTTGGCTGTGGAAGGGAATGGATCTTACTAACTGCAGCTGAAATCGTCACTGACTTGCTAAGAAAGAGGGTAATTAGACACACAAAAGCAGTCTCTCTCCTTTTCCTCTGAGGTCAGTTTGGGTTCTTAGAAATTTGTACCTTGGCCCAGAAGTAACGAATTAATTAAGCAGGAGGAGAGTGCAGTTTTCACCACCCTGGTCTATTGTTTCAGCCTCTGCAGACACTAACATTTGTCATTGCTACAGTTTACACTCCACATTTGTGGTTTCACCACAAGAAATCAAAACTATTTAAATTTTAATTTAATGGTCAAATTCCAGAAGAAAATAATCACATGAGGAAGGATGGGTTGGGAGGCTTTTTGTTGCAGGTTCCTTGCAGGTTCCTTCTTCTAAGAGTGAGTCTCAGGCCTTTTTGTATCCCTTTAAATGGATCAAGACTCAAGCAAATGAGATTGTTGTTCCATTCCAAAAGTCTTCAGACCTGTCAGAGGATAGTGACAGAAATACACAAACTGCACCCTAGCCAGCCTTGTGATATGAGAGATAGCTAGCTGAGAAAGAACAAGCCAAAACAAAACTCAAACCCCAAGAATAAAGTATTGAAATTCTCAAAAAGGCAGCATATTTCACTGCTAAAAAGTGCATTTTTATGGAAGGGTGTTGGCTCTGTTATCAACTGCCATGCCCTTACTAGCTCTTAAAAGCAGAACAAATGTTAGGAAGGGTTTATGACTGGACAGGGGAAGGCAGGAGATAGACTATTAAAAAAGGTATGGGAAGGAGTTAGCACAGAGCCAAAACAATCTTGCAGCTGCATTACATTATCCCAGTGGGAAGTTGCCAGGCTGGCAGCAAAGTTAAGCTCTATGCTTATGAAAGTAAAGCACTGATACCACCAGCTACAACTTGCATTAAATGAGCTTCCCACACCTCAGTGCCAATCCAGCTTGGTCCTGATCTGCAACAATTTTGCTATTCCAGCCCTGGGCCTGTTTTACGTAAAGGCTGCCAGTCAATCTGAACAAACTGTACATCCAAACTGTGTAGTGATTTACAATTAAGCTTCTTTCAAACCATCATAATAAATAGTGAGGATTGTTATATGTAAGTAACAGCTAGCAGGATAAGTACTTCTCTGCAGTCTGCAAGCTGCTACCCATCCCATCGCAATCTGATCATAACACTTAAAATCTATAACCCAAATGAGCTCCTATGTTATTCGTGCTAATTGTTTTATAGTACCACAAACGTACACAGTACTTTTTAAAAAACAAGATAGAGACATTATCTTTTCAAGTCAGGAGAGTTTACGTTAACCCAAGATAACAACTTTGGAAAGGAGATTTATAGAAATAACTGTGGTAAGAAAAAACATCTTGGAAAAGTTTCATAAGGTAAAGCAGGATCAAGAAGCAGTACGATGGATAAATACCAAAAGGATAGGCTATGCATAGGGTAAGATATGGCAGAAAGCCTGAAACTTTCTTCATGTCCTTGTCAGCACGACAGAGGCTTAGCGTGCCAGCTGAATGCTTTCTTTCACCTGCAACTGTATCTCCGTGGTCACTCACTAGACCTTTCGACACTGTTCAAAACCTACTGCTTCCAGAGACTGCCAGAATTTGCGGAGACCTTCTCTGCTGATGTTAAAGTGAAGCCATAATGCAAACACTAGCGTGGAACCACAGAAACACAACCAACCTACTTTTAGTTCTTAACTGTTTCGTAGGGACACAGGCTATGTTGTTGGTTTACAGTTGTACAGCTCCTCCAGGTTACACAAGCTCTCAGGGAGGAACAGATGTCAAATAATACAAAATTCTGTGCCATTTAATTCAAAGCACTTTATAAATGTTAGCAAAAACAAACCCTGAGCTATAAAGGCAAATTATAGATGGGATGACCTCACTAGTGAAATGCAGCTGCCTCTGCAGTGCAAAATTGCAGCTAATGGTTCACAGTGACATTACACAACCATCCAATGCCAGGAAAAGGACTGGCTGTCAAGCCACATTCAGGAGTTAACTTTTAATATTTGCAGTTACGAGAACTATTTCTGAAAATATTTCAGATATTAAATATCATTCATTGTAGGTCATGGCTCTGAAATTCTTCTGGTCATCTTCACAGAAAACTCTACAGTTTTTGGAGGCAGCTGTCCCGAAGAAAGGAGAGCCTCAGAACTTCAGAAATACAGCGCCAGTATGTTTGGTATTTGCACGTACCATTTATGCGAGTGTGTTGTCTAGTATGTTGTCATATACCTGCATGACAAACTTAACTTGCCAACTCAAGAAAAGGGAAGCTTTCAGTTGTAAAAAACAAAACAGCAAAACCAACACACACACCACAGATGACTGAATTTTTCAGTAACTAGTGGGCTGGGTAACACATTTCCAAATAGCAGAGTGACTAGCATAAAACAGCTCTCACAACAAAAGAGATTATATTTAAGAAACTGAGCAAATCTTCTGCTCACCACCCATGTTCTGACCAGACAGGTATTTGCAGCCAGGCAGAAATCAGTTCCTTCATAGACAGCTGTTCTTTATCAGCTTTATCTGAATGCTCAGATAAAGATGTAGAATGATCATAGACAAACATATCAAAGTTGGGAAGAGGTAATACCCCAGTACTTCATTTCCAAACTAAAGTTTGGCTAGCTTGAGGCATGTTAGAAAGGCCAGATTATACTTTACCTTTTTTTTTGTTTAATATCAACAGTCTAGCCTATGCTGAGAGAAATATAACTAAAGACCTTAGGCAAGGGATCTTATAGTCCGAGGACACAAGAAAGCCTCCATAAACAGAAGTCTACTCTCATAGATTTTATTGCAGAAGCAGCGTCTGAGATGACAGTCAGAAATCCTCAAAGACAGTTTGATATAAATTTAGAGGAACGGGAAAGAAGACTAAGTCCTCTTCCTGTACTATGTACCCTCCCACAATCATATAACACTATCATGCAGCTGCACAGTTGCATCTGCCACCAGAACAATAACATTTACCACTTTCAGAATGCAAAAAGCAATACAAAACCCAGTTTATGTAATCTAAACACATGGTTAATATTCCTATGGGAAAATAAAGTCCAAAGAAATTAATACACCTTCTAAATTCCTTGCATTGACCCACTGGCCCCAGTTTAGTGCTGTTCTTGGTGTTTCTGATCTCTGAACAGTCTAGTAAAGAGGCTAGAGTTAACTCATCAGTGTTGGTGAGTGAGTTAATCAGTTCTTTAGTTATAGTTTCACACTGGCTCCAAACTAAAGTAGGCGTTGCATCACACTGGCTTACATTAAGTATTTTTTCCACAGCTCTTTAAAGTATTAAAATAGGGCTTTGCTTTGATTAGATTATTTCAGAGCAGAGTTCCATGGGAGTGAATCCATTTTGTAAATATAGAAGACGCAGAGTCCTATACACTTTGCTGTAGCTTTCTGTAATATGTTGAATTTACTGCCCTTTAAGGGGCAAATGCAAATACATTTCTTTATTAAATGTACTGACTATGGTGCTCTGGATTACACTTTCCTGACTTGACCAGTTATGCCTCCGTCCTCTCTTCCAACAGAAAATCCCCGCAAAGATGCAGAATTACATAGGCAAATTATTTAAACAATGTTCTTAAGAATCAGTAGGGAACATTTATTTGCAGACAAAAAAGGTTCCTACTTGTTTCACTTGTATCTTCATCTTTCCCTGAACAACTTTAGTATTTACAATAGACATTAGTCTCTTTGCTTTTGCTAGGTTCCATAAGGATGCACAGATTCCTTCTCAAAAGTATCCAGCCACAATACAGTAGCACTGGGGGAAGAATTTGTTGGAAAAATGCCATCTGGATTTGCAGAGCTCTATAAACAAAGATATCACCAATCTGATACACTGTAGGTCAACTCTTCCTTTCTTTAATGTTCACTTTTCAGCAACTGAAATCACAAGGCATGAAGTCAATAGATATTTAAGCTATTTAAATAGCACCAAGGATAAAGGTCATACCTCTTATGTGATTTATCTTCACAGGAACCCACCCAAATCTTGGAAACCACTGCCTTGGAGATAGGAGATTCTGGGGGTTGTATAGATAAGAGGCTGGTATATTCAAACTAGAGATAGCTTATAGAGTGTATTTAAATAGCTTAGAGCAAGGCCTTAGGTAAAAACAAACAAACAAAAAAACCCCGTCAATGTGATATACTCAGGAAAATGCCCATGGAGTTGTATAGAGTTGCTGTCTCCTGCGCTGGCCGAGAGGCTGGTGTTTTCCCAAGCCTGTCACAGTAAAGGAAATCAGCCGTCAGTTCTTCCAGTCACTGCTGCCTCATGGCCCAGCACTTGTTTTCTGTCATGCTCCTCCCTTTACTTCTAAGGTAAGAATAATTCTTTTGGGCCCTGTTGGTTTGTCCCTGGCCTAAAAAGGAGGGAGACAGCCTACCCCTTTGCAAACCTCAAGTGCAGTTCAGTGAGCCAGGCTAAACAGCTGACCATGCCAAAACAGGTACCCCACACTTGCCATCTTCCCCCAACCTACCACACACACCCCCTATTTCCCTTATGCCAAACGTGGCATTTGCCTAACTTCTCGATGAGTCCATCAGCTTGCTCACCCAGCTGCAAACTAGCCCAGGGGAAAAAAAAAAAAAAAATAATCCATCTTCTGACAAAGTAGCAAACTGGATCATGTAGTCAAAGGTCAGTCAAACATGAGAACTGACTCCAGTGAAAAAAGGGAGAAGGTAAAGTGGCTCTCCCTGAACATCTCAGGAAACTAGTTCCTAAAGAGGTAGCAGAAATAGACAACTCCAGCACCACCACTACATAGCCACATGCAAACATGTCAGCAAATAACTTGGTAAATAATAAAAAAGTAGTGAAATCAGACAAACCTAGAGAGGAAGGGCAGTATCTCCCTGACCTTCTGTGCACATTACTACACACATGTGAAAAACGACTGTTCGCATGACTTTAAAAAGTTTTGACCAGTCCTATGAATTCTGCTACAAAAAGTCTAATTTTTGTCTCAAATTTACTCTGTGAAACAGAGCTCCAGCTTGTGTAACAGAGACAGCAATAGCACAATTAAAAAATTCCACCTGAGGCCAGCTCTGTTCAGCAACCAGAGGAAAGGAAGAGAGCTAATTAAAACCATGTTCTTTAAAATCAGAAGTGGTTAGTTGCACATACCAGAGAGAACTTAGTATCTGTCACAGGCGACTGACCTCAAAACAGAGGAGGGAGCAGGGGAGGTGAATGTAGTTAAGACAAAACACACAGTCTGAAGGAAAAAGTGATTTAAGAGCTACTAGAATTATTGGTATTTGTGCTTGGGTGAAAAGAACAGCAGACATGGAACTAAAGTAGATACTAAAAGCACGTTCATGCAATCCTGGCACAGATAAAACTGGTGATATAATTGGGAGTTTTGCCTATTTTCTTCAAGATCAGTGTCTCAGTAATTTATTAAGTTCTCTTAACCAGTCAGTCCAGATAGGAAGGATTTCAGATTAATTAACTACAGGCTTAAACCTGCAAAGGGGCATTTTTCATCTCAGAGACCACCTCACACCTTGCAGGAGGGAACTGGAGGTATCTCTTGAGAACAAACATGGGGACCATTACTGTTCAATTTCAAAAGTTTCCCTGCATTGCCCAAATCTCCGTAGACTACAGCAACTATCATTTTTGCTTCTACAGCAGTCAGAAAGCTCTTGAATAATTAACATGGGAATATCAGCATTGCTATTACTCCCAGACATTTCTTTCTTCACTTTCCAATGTTTTCTCTGCGCTATCTGTCATTACCTTGTTTTCTCATTTTCCTTTTCATTAAAGATTATTATTCAAGGGAGGAAATGTACCACAGTCTGAGAATTCATTCAGCATGAATGGAGAGACATACGGTCTAGTGACTTAAGCAGAGGATCAGGAGCCAGGCTGCTTGTAAGACCTAGCCTGACAGTCTCCCTCTTGGCCTTTGTGCAAGTCATTTAAGGTCAAATACTTTTCCCTTCCCACAGCCAAAAGTTTAGTAGGGGCTCAATTCCTTTGCACAGAAGAAGGAGTTACCTCACCAACATTGACGCTCCAGCTTGTATTGTAGTTACACTGTCCTTGTGTGAAGGGCAGATACTTCCCGCAGGCTTATCCTCACCACACTTACAACACAGGAGATCATGAGCTCAAATATTTTGCGATCACGTCAATGCATAGCATGGCTTTACAAACACCGCAGGCGGGGACAAGCTGTGTATACTATATCAGCTGGTCAAGGCAAATTTGACTTGGATGAGAGCCTTCTCCCAGCATGACTGAAATAAAGAACATGGTTTTTTTCTCATCTGCTCTAGCTGCAAACTTGTGTGTTTGCAAACATCACACAAACCAGCCCCCAGCAATAACTAGTGCTGACTGGTTCACCACAGTCATTCCATGAAGGCAACTCACTGTGGTTGATACCCAGCCACCTTTCATCTCCTTCAGTCTCATGGCATTGCGATTAAGGAGGAATTCCCACAGAATGGGACTCTGCAATGGACAGTGTGTGGAGTCCAGGTGCAGTCCCCCATGAGCATCCCAGCCTTCCCATCAGGTTGCCAAGTCTGCTCTGCACACACATATGACAGAGCAGCAATGCTTCTTTCAGCCTGCTTTAGTTCTCCAACTGAATAGAATAATTCTCACTTAACAACAGAGTTGGGAAAAAGACACTAATTCACTTCAGCATTAACGTGTTTGTTTTTCTTTTTACCACACAGAAAAGCAGAACCAGACAAAGTAGGTCCTTCTCAGGAAATGAGCTAGTTAGAAGTAAGTTACGTGAAATTTAGTCTAATTCCTGTGGCACCATTTGTTGGGTGCATGGACCTACAGCTAATTTCTCCCTCATTTTTCCTCTATGAAACAGGAGCACTATTGCTGAATTCAGAGAACCACAAAGTCAGGATTGTCTCTCTGGAAGCTTCAGATTAATGCAGGATAAACAGACTAAGTTGGACTTTGGTTCTCTGCTGCATTCCTGTGACATACCATGGATACCTGAAGCAGAACATCAAGGTAACATCAATTCTGTGAAAGGTGCAACTATCATTTATATGCAAGCTGGTACATTTTCAGAGTAATAAGGGTGAAGGAATTTTCTTAGTAAGATGAATAGATCAAGTATGGATTAGACTGAATTAGCAAGACTTTTGTTCCCTGTTCCCTTTTTTTCCCCCAGATATTAGCTTGAGAGTCATTGCTGCACTTTTCTTTCCAGGTTGAGAGAAAAAACAAACTACCTATCTTTCAAAGCTTCTCCAACAGTCAGGTTTCTTTGTCCAAATTTTCATTACCGGAATTCTAAGCAAACTGAGGGTTGTCCAGGTACCTTACACCTTCAGTTCACAGTTTCAAAACATGGCAAACATCAGCACTGGCACAAAAAACCCAAACAAAACCACAGAGCAATACCTACATGCCCTCCCTCCCTTATTCCTTCTTCATGTTCTCACTCTGATGCTACATTGCCCCTTCCACATATGCCAGCAAAAGTATTAGTTTGAATGGATTTGAACTTAAAACTAACCAAGTAAAAAAAGGGAAGGTTAGTAAACCTCAATCCAATTCACTAAAAAGTGATACAAACCTTTTGGCCAGGCTCAAGTACATAGCATTTTAGTAAGTGTCAGCTGTAAAATATTGATGAAAATAACTCTCAAAGCAGAGTTACACTGAAACTCCCTGATCTAAACCCCTACACACCCAAAGCTGCATTGAGAACTGAAATACAGGGACTTTTAAAAACATACTATTTTCCTCCTTTCTAAAAAAGTAAGCAGAATCATACTTGTCATCTTTGTGGACAAAGGCAGAATCCTACTAAACATCACCCTTAGCACTAGTTGAAAGGAGGAAGTTTGGGTACAAGTTTAGAGAGCATTGGCTATTTGGCATTCACTCACCACACAGGCATTAAGCAGAACGTGATTTACTTTACTTTCAAAGCTAAATGAACTGCCACAGAGAAAGGCACCATTACCATGCGCTAAGAATATCCAAACACAGGGGGAGCACAGAGGAGTTGGTGCACTGTAAATTCATATTCCAACATATTGCACACTAACTTTCCTGTACAGACAAGCCCTTAGACTAATAGGCACCTGGGAGTCTTCAAGTCTGAGTGCCCAATAAATAAAAGGCTATTTTTTTTTTTTTATTGGTGCTCTGGAACCAAGCTCTGATGTCCCTAACTCAGACAATGCTTCCATTGAAATCAAGTCTTGGTCTATTATTAAATACCATTTCTTTTACAGCTGCAAGCTTTCCAGGTTAGAGGATAGGGATTTCATATCAAGCCAAATCACTAATCTCAGTCCAAAGGGGATTGTGCAGGCATTTATTTTGCTTTTATATAGGTACCTAGATACTGCTTGATTCAATAGACTTGCACTGATGCCTAGTGAAGTAACTCCCCTCATGTCTACCCATTCCCAACTCAGATAAACTCAAAACAAAATAAAAAAATAAAAATTCAAATTTAATCTCATTTTAAAAACTGGTCCACATTCAGATTTGTTTGGGACAAAGTTGACAACCACTAAGTTGTTTGAAAAATCATTAACACAGCTTTCAGTTCTAGTTCCCCAAGCTTTAAAACCATAATAGACCCTCAGAGCAGAAAATGGTGGGTGTTCAAATGCTCCACAGTACTGACTTCATATAGCTCTGTTCCTCAAGTTACTTTGAGCTGCTCCCCCAAACAACTACAGTGATCTTCCATACTGACAGACGAGGCTTGAGTCCACTGAACTCAGTGAAACACCACTAGAGATTAAGTTAACTCCCTGCCAAGAGTTCACAACCCAATTTATCAATTCCCCAATCACAGCAAGCAGTCCTGTTTCAGGTAATCTCATAGCCAGGCACTACTAGGAATTATTTGCAATTCTGTGGAGCTGCAAGGAAGCGACTGCAGAGGTGAGCCCTAGGCTAACAAAGCAGACCTAGCCAGCATTTCCTTGTTAGCTCCATCTGCAAGAAGCTGCTCAGATTCTGACACAAGAATCCATTTCCCCCCTTGAGGTACCCAGCCAGCACATGAAGGAAACAATCACTTACATCCATGCTATTTTAGCTTCCTTCCTGCTACACTTTCTGCTTTTTTAGAATGATGGGTCAATGACAAACATTTTCCTTCTAGGCAGTTCACTCACTTATAGTGGTGTTCATGGAAAGTTTGACAGCTTTATCTTCTTTCTCAGCTACTTACAGCTGTGACTCCATTACTTTGAAGTCAGCTTGGATTTGGGTGGAATGAAGTGCAGACATCAGTGACTCAGGCTTAGTGTGTCACCTGCATTTGTTATCTTGCAGTAGACAATTTAATCAATTACACTTTTTTGTCTAGGCACAAGAACAAGGCAAAAATGCTGATCAGCATTTCACAGGGTTGTTTCTTCGCTGCTAGCAGGCCATTTAACATCTGATAGACCATATAAAAAGGTCTTCCCAGGGGCTTAGAGTGTTTGGGTTGTTCTTTTTATAGTGCAGAAGGTCATTAATGAGCAAGTGAAAGCAGCGTGGAAATAGCTAGACAAGTCTTGTTGAGTTAATAAGAAACTGTCATTCTGCTTCAGTACGTTCTCATTAAGCCTAGCAACGTTCACGTCTAAGGAGACTGATGGTACAAATCTATTTTAATGCTCAATTTAGTTCCCCAAGACTTGAGTCAGAGCAAGTTTACTCTTCCTTTTTTTTCCATGACTTTTTCAGTTCAGCAATTTCTGAGGAAAAACGCTACAATAATTTTTTTTACAGATACAGCTCAAAAGATGAAATTCAGATTTTTTTAAGAAGAGCTAGATGTACCTTGACTTTTCTGAACACAAGACCAGTCACTTCAAATCAAATTTTGTCCTCCTGCTCTTATAAAACAGCCTATAAAGCTAGTCGCCATATTATCATACTTAGCATGTTTTCTTGGTCTAGAGTCTTACAACAGCTTTGTTGTTGGGTTTAAGTGTCACACATTATGTCCTCATTGCTTAAATAGAAGCAAGGCACAGACACCACCTTTAACTGAGTCTGTCATGCAACATTAACAATAAATCCAGAAAGCCACTTCTTGGTAAGAACTACATTACAAGAAAGCTTTATTAACTCTTTAGCTACTCTCCTATGCCTCACTTAATTTTGGTACTTCTGACTAGAATCTTAACTGAGTTCACTTGCCTTTGTTCTTGCCAGGTATCCTTCCACAGAGGATCAGTTACCTGTTTTTCAGAGCTTTTATTGCCAGATTCAAGCACTTTCTCTTAAGCAGCTTTTACTTCTGTGCTTACTATTCCAAGCAACTGACAGTAGAAGCTCAGCATCACATGGATTGCTTATGCAACAGTGACCTTCATGTCACACTGAGGTAGGTTCCCATCAGCCTTGTCACACAATGCATTTAAGTGAAGATATGGGGTAAAACATAACGTCCTTGCTGGTCAGTTGCTGATGCTTGGTGACTGCAGGGTCAGGCTCTACATAGCATCACCTCAGATTGTGCACAGAAAGCCACACTGGCACTGATGCAGCATTCGGTAACTTAGGCCTAGATTCAGGCATATGGGAGTCCAAGAGAAGAGAAAAGGAACAGATTAGAGCAAAGTTTAACAAAGGAAACGGATGGAAAAGAGCCACATGTTCCCTTTTGTACTTTACATGCACAAAACCTTCATGTGTGTATCAGGCCAGAACTGCTAACATTGAGCAATACCAGTTCTCTCCTGCTGTTTTTAACACTAAAGAAAACAGTGCAGTGCATTAGTGAGGGAGTTTCATTCTCTTATCTGTTATTCTCCAGCATTTGTTAGCTAAACCTCTTAACTCTCCCTGCTACCCATTGCTCACACCAGGGAAGTTCCTAAAGCACACCTTTTCACACAGCATGGGTTTCATCTCATAGTTGATTTCTCTTTTCTGAACTCCACACATACGGAATTTCTTGTTAGTAAGCCCATAACGACTGCACATCCCAGGTCCGAAAACTCCCTCTAGAGCTGTTTTCACAGAACTCATTTTTATGTTCGTTTCTTTTCCTTTTCTTCTCCTTACAACAACCTTCCAAAAAGTCCCTAGATCTTTCAAGGCAAAGTACTACTTCCTGCAGTGCAGATACTGTAGTAAGGACCTGAAGTTGCTGAAGGTTTGAAATCTCAAATCATTAAGGTCATACAAAGGTGAAAAGCATTTAAAGGACTGAAAAAAAGAGGTGAGAAAGATAAGATGCATCCCAACATACCAAAATACTGCAGAATTCCAGTAAGGTAAATAAATGGTTTTCATTATAGGCCATACTGTTTTTGTGGGATGCTTCAGAAACCAACTGATCTGAGATAACTTGAGAGAAGTCTCCAATTATTTTAATTCCATGAGTGCTTCCCCCTATCATTCACTGTTGCAGAAACAGTGCAAGACAACTGCAGAGTCTTTTTCCCTCTCAACTACACTTTTGCCAGCCGAGCACTGGTAACTTTCTCAGTACTAGCACTCTTGACATTAGTGCAGCTGCCAGGGAGGAGAAAAATGAAGACTTTAGTTAAATCTATAGTATATACCCCCCACTACCTTAAAGCAAATTTAGGGCTGGTGTTGGAATCATGCCTAGCATTACTACAATCTACTCTGCACCATGTGAAGACACAGTGGACAATAGCATGAGACCACTATATACTAGTATAAGTGATTGCTTTATGGTCAAAAAAGACTTTAACTGCATTTTTCTGGTGAGAGAGAAGGGGTGGCAGCAAGGCAGCAGAAATAACATAGCCACTAAGACCAGTAAGAGCTGAACATCCAGAGCAGCAAGCATGCATGCTTTGATTGTGTTTCTGATTCTTTCTGCAGCTGGTCAGCTCTGTGACATCAAGTCATTTAGGCTTACTACAATATGAAATGCTAAGAAATAAGCCTGCAAAAACAGTAGTGAGAATTCACACAAGGCTTAAAAGCTACTGAAAGATCAAACAAATGCAAAAAACACCCGAACAGTCTCAGGAAGTTTCCTTTTCTGTGTTGTGGTTGTCATTGGAAAAAAGATTAATATTTAAAGACTTATCTCCATTTTGATATTTTTATTACATACCCTGCATCATACAGGTTTGGCTTTTCTTAGCATATACTGCTGATTCTGGATACTTGAAGTAGATCTCCTGAAGTCAGTATTATGTATTTAAGGAAGGAACTCTATTTGGCAAAAGGTAGTTTCCTTGCTCTTCCATCTGCACTTCAACTTTTAGTGACAATTGCAAGATATGTCAGCTGCCATCACTGCTTCCTTCTTGCTGTTTCATCAGGGCTGGCCTTAGATTCTACAGGGCTCTACATGTCAGTATCACATACAAGCTGGTATCTGACTCCTTCCTCAATTATGATTAAGTCAATATAATCAGCCAGCATGGGGGAACTATGCAGGCGTTGCCTCCTTTCTGGAGACAGAAAGATACTGGAGTTTTTCTCCCCCAGGCAAAAAATGAGAAGTGTGAGATGTGATTTGCGATGAAATTCAGAACCACACAAAACTTGCCTGGTTTCAGATTTCATTACCCCCACACTAGAGAGGTTTGGCAAGGTAAGAGATCCTCCGCCAGTTAAGGTCACATAACATCAAGAATTCAGGAAGTTTCCAGCACACAGCAAGGGGAGAAGCTGCAGCTTCAGTCGTGTCTTCTATTGCGATTTGTTCAAGCTCTGAAGTCCTACAGGGTTTTGCTCATGGGCCAAGAAGCTGCCAAGCAGCTACACATGCCCCAACAAAAGTAAACAGACCCATTTCAGCTTTGCAAATGATCATGGGTAACAAAACAGCTGAGAATGCTGTGTTCCTTCTTGGGCTTGCAATATCAGCCTTACAGCCAAAATAAGACTGGTGCACACTCTCAGAAGGAAGCTCAAAACAGGATGATAGCAACTCCCCCACACTAAGGATGCACCATTTTCAGCACTGCTGACAACGTTGTATGTCTGAACAGCAGCTGATGACTTCAGGAAGAACAGTTCGTGCAGTTACATTGAATTTGATTCCCATCACATTTGACATAAGTTTCAAGACTCATAACTACATATTTAGTTGGAATTCACATCTACTTCAGCCCTTTCCTGACCAACATCCCATGGCACATGAGATTGCCCCCACTCTATAAGCTCTTTTGAGACAAGCTCTGCACATACCCTAGGTAAGTCATTAAAGGTTACACATTGCATAAAAAAGCAGTAGCATGGATTTAAGTCTTTAACGGTTAGGTGATCCTTGTGCAACTTTGTCCCAGTGTTGGGGGGGGGGGGGGGGCGGCTTTAGGAGGGGAAGATCCTTCTCTACAAGAATTCTTTTATCTGCTTAAAAATTTATGTGAGCTTTTACAGTAACACACTTCCGTGTTGTGCCCTGACAGCAAAGTGTACCATCTATACGACTTTTCACACATCCTTGAAACAATGGCTCTCTCTGCTGGTGCCTTCACATCCTATACCACAAGCCAGCTCTGAAGACAAAAGCACTGAATACCGACAGCAGAATGGCTTGCTTTTTTCAGGGAAAATCCTGCTCCTTCCTCTCCAGGCCTGAGGTTCATTCTTTTAGTAGGTGTTTCCCAAGTACTGTCCTTACATATACACTGGAATGACAATCTTCTACTGCTAAAGAATTGCTTACTTCTACAGTTTAATCTCTTGCACTTTCAGCAGATGCTAGCAAGAAAACTGTCTCCTAGGGCTTTGCCAGGAAGAGAGATAGACCACTGTTTACAGATCCCCTTGCCCTTTTTTATTATTTACCCAACAGTTGAGGTCTGATAATTGACAGCACTACAGCATTGATCTAGCAGCTTCAGTCTAGCTCATAGGTCACCTGCAAACTTTTAATTTAGAAAACAATCCCTTTACTACTGCTGCCTGGTATAAGGTTTCAGGACACCTTTTACTCGTCTTATAATTGGAAGGCTCAATACTAGTTCAAAGATTTGGAAGTACATCTGAACCTCAAACCTTCAATTCTAAAATACTACCTAAAAGCACCCAAAAGGGGGGAACTCCCTCCCCCCACCCCCAAGCAGTACTATTGTCATTTTTGCCTCTAGAAAGTCTTTAACCTTAAACCTAAGTTTGGAGAGTTATTTTGTTTTTTTGCTTTGCCCCTCAATTTTCAACTAATTTGAGATCGTAACCACTAGTTCTTATTTAAGCCTTATTACAACTTATTAAATCATTCTTTTTACCACCCTATACGTTGAGAAAGAATACATTTGAAAGGACTATCAGAAATCAGTAATTCAAGCCAGAAGATACTACAATATCAAGTTCCAAATTTCTCTTGGGGTAAGGGAGTTCATTTAGAACTACAGCTATTCTCTCATCCTATGGTTTGGCTACTTATTTACTGAGACCAATGGCACTGAACCACAGCTGCAGCACAGATGTTCAGAGAGGAAAACTATTCTGCACAAACTCGAGCCCAGCCTAACCTGACCAAGAGTTGATCTTCACTTTTACATATCCAGACAAGCAAATGGACAGAAAACCTGAATGCAGTATTACACAACTGGAAACCTGCTTTGACCATACAGCAAACTTTACTAAAGAGATAAATTTACACAGAAATGGCAGGTTTTAAAATTTTAACTTTTATTTTTGAAAACAAGACTCAGACTAAGTTTCCACTTCCTTTGTTTCTATTTTAGTCAGGCATCTTAATCACATTATTGTCCATCACATTGTCTAACACAGTGAAGCATCAGAGTGGAATTTCTCAGCAATCGTACCCCAACAATAGATGTCTCTAAGGCCCAGTATTCATAGCAAGAAAGGACAGTCACTGCCTCCTATTTATACAGAGGCAGATCCCCTGTCAGAATCCTCAGATTAAAATGTTTGACTGCTACAGCATTTAAGTGGTTTTTGGAACTTTGAGACCTTTTAAAACTGGGACTGAGGAAAAAATAAAAGGCTACATGAAGTTTACTGCTCAGGTGTAAAGCCATTCATTCAAGTTAAACATATAACCATACATTCCAGTCTAGACAGATTCTAGAGTAAAACTAGCAAGTTGTACAGAAAATGTATACCAGAAACAAGCTGCATGGTGACACTGCAGAAAACTTAATCAGATCGTTAAGTTCCACAGGCTTTGTGCTACATGGATGATACAAGACAACTATAAATTAGTCTTAAACAGCCAGCTAAGCCAGGTTTATGACTCTTCTGCATGGTGATGTGATGCTAAGTACCAGGGACTCTAGAAACAAGGGGAGAAGATACATACTTAACACAGATTGTTCTCCACAACTCTCTACATTGGTCTGGACAAGTCCCTCAGCATGTATTTACAGTAGGTGCCCAAGGAGAGGATCTTCAGTGGAATTTACACCAAATGACCTCAAAGCAGAATGAGTTTTTAAATCAAAATGAAAATAAAACTAATATCCAACTACGATTAAGAAAGACTTTTTTTGCCTTCTCTCTCACCCTAGTAAGTGAAATGAGGTGTTTTATACAGAACTTGTGTTAAGCTGAATGTAATAGTTATTACATTCCATGCTCAGAATGAACATTTTTTTAACTACTGTGATATTCTGGCAAGAAGAGCCAGGCACCATGATAGTGCTAACTCTTTCATACAAAATCCTTACATTCAGGTCACACCTTTCAGAATCAAGTGCCTCCTCTAGACCAATTTACCCTAAGACAAGAAGCAAAATAAAGCCTCTCATTTTGTCTTTTAATTATGCTATTGATTTACAAATGCACCTCTTAGAGCCGTATTCAGGAAATGCACTCCAAACAGGACTTCACAGAACATTCATACAGAACTTATTGAAATGTGGAATATGTCACTATTTGTAGCTTGATCTTCAGAGAAACTGAGCACTTACTGCTGCTGCTAAAGTCACTGGAAGCTATGGATTCACATCACTCCTAAAGTAAAAAATCAGACCATGAGTTTCTAAAATACTCCAAGATCTTTGGATGGTAAGTGTTACAGAAATACAACTGTAATTATTAAAATATTCACCATTATTAAATATGCAAGGGACCTGCAAATGAGTCTTTGGATCTTCACTGCAGCATAAAAGAGAATGGGACTCTCTTTCCTCAGTAATGAGGACACAAGTAATCTCCAAGGAAAGTAGCAGCTACCTGCTAGGGCCATTACAATTACATGAGCTGTTCATTATATAATACTGGCAAATTATTCTGAAGAATTTCAGGGCTTACAGATGTGCAAAACATGATGAGAGGTTAAGGCAGGAGCAAAACCAAACTCAAGATTTTTCTACACCTTCCAAAGCTGTTTTTTTAAACTGGAATCAAGTCTAAATTTTAATGGTTAATTTTATTGTTGCTCTCTCACATCTCCCAATCTTTTAAAGACAGGATATAGAGCCTGAATGTGGATCAAGAGTTTTGAGACCTCCCAGTCATCAGGCAACGCAGAAGATGTCTGGAGTAGAACCAAGCAACCCTGAAAAGCAGTATGCAAGAGAAGAGATTTCCAAACAGAGAGCAGGAAAAAAACCGTTGGCAGCAGCTTTGATATTGTAAGTCCTATGGCAGCAAAACTTCCTGCCCCTTCTCCTGGAATGTCTTTGACTATATGTTATAGACTGGTTTCAATCATGGTTCAGACACCAAATGCAACACAGTAAGTGCTGTCTGGCTTGTAGTACAGATTGTCTGCTTCACACCATCAGGGTAAAGTTAAGGTGGCAAAACAATCATTCATTTGCAGATGAAATTGTATATAGCCAACTGCTAAGTGACATATATGTACACATAAGTATAGACACTACTGATTAATGGTAGAACACCATTCTTCCTTATAACCCCTCATAGGCCAGCAGCACTGAAAAAATACAGCTGGAATAGCAGAGGACAAGTTCTGACTCAAAGTATGTTCTGAGATCCCATCTATTTTCCCTCACTGATCCAACAGCTGGTCTTAGGGTAAAATGAAACAGGAGGACCCCAGTGCACAGTAAACAGCCAATCTGACATTAGAAGGAACTACAGGAACAGTTATATCAACAGCAGATAATAGAAAAAAACAAAACCCAACAACCCACATAGAGCAAATAGCAGTTCTTTATGCAATCAATAGACATTGGTTTAGCTTTTATCATAAATCCTAAACTGTAACTTATAGAGGAACATATTTTCCTTCATCTTTTCCTCAGCTATTCACCATCGGTGAGTACACAGAGCAACTTGAAGTTGTCTTCATGTCTCAGGTATGTTTTCATGTAGAATTTTTAGACCTGGTAGCACAGGAATAGATTTCATTCAGGGTGCTTGTACAACAGCAGACTGCAGCAGTTGTGGTGAAGTCCTAGTGTGCAAATCCTAAAGAGATACAAATATTCTCTAAATCAACAACTCTTGTGAGGTAACTAAGAAATCGGGACAATTTCAGCATTTGCTCTTTGCCAGGAGATGAATCAACACCCCTTATCACCATATATCATGAAGAGCATCAGACAGAAGTTGTCAAAGGCGGATCCAGCATCCAAAATGCAGAAAAACAGCAATAAAGACTGGCAACACAAGGCAGAATTCGTTGTAGGTAAGGTTAACAAACAAAAAGCAGATTTTTTAGCATCGTGCTGAACATCATTGTATGCACCTTTCTAGTTATTGCAGTGGGAGATATAGCAAGGATATATAAAGGATTAGCATGTTATAGTCAATTTCTTCAAAATAGAATGAAAGAGACAGTCCAGCCAACTTTATTTTTGTGCTTTTGCTTGGTAGTTGCTTACAGGATCAAAGACCAGGGAAAATTCATGTATTTAGGGATTATTTTGTAGTTTTTGTGAGTAGTAATAATCAACTGTTATTAAAACTAATTTCATTATTATTAAGCCTCAAACAAGATACATCAAGCATCACTAACAGTCAGAAATATTTTAACTACACTTAAAGTGTAAGGGGTTTTTTCCTTTTTATTTTATGTCAAAAGTCAAGGATTACAAATTGTATTAACAAGCAGACACAGTAGCTAGATTTTTTTCCTCTCTAGACTGTGCCTGTAAAGCAGATAATCTCCAAGTATGTCTGCTAGAGCATGCACTTACAATAAACATGGTTTGAGGTTATTTAGGCATGCCTGTTTGCATTAGGGTGGTACCTCAAAACAGAAAGTTGGATTTTGTTGGGTCTTACACTGTAGGCAGCAGACTTTCAGAAACAGAAAACTTGTGCAAAATTAACCAGCAGGCCAGAAGCAGCACAAAGCTCACAACTCACCTGTCTCATATTGCAGCTTCCCTCTGCTGGATATCATGGCCTTCTACCATTTGCCCACAGAAGAGGCTAAGTTAGTGTGAGCGTTTAATCTAGACAGACAGACAAGAGCCTCAGCCTTTAGGAGAGCAGTCAGAGCAGCAGTACCATTGATTAGGACAAGATAATTTGTTATAGGTTAATAGTTGTCTGCATCAAAGTCTTAACATTTTCCCCCAGTTTTTCTGTCTGAAGTTCACTACAGTCCTGATGATGCATTTGTTGCACCTTTTTGACCATAACAATGAAGATGCAAAATAAGATTCTTGGTGTATTTGATTAACGCAGGTGAAGCAGGAAACAGAATAGGGAGAAAGACCAAGAATAAAAGTTTTAATTTCAAGAGTCACCAAGTTATATCATAGAGGAAATTCTCACCTAGAATGAGATTTAGATGAAAACACAACACTCATCCTACTTATGATTTGTTCTGATACCTTCCCCCACCACAAAAATACTACATAAATCCAAAAATAAACACATTAACAGAAAGAACAGGTTTACCTCTAGATTGAAACATTTGAACGAACAACCACCACAGTATCCACAGAACCCAAAAGCAGATCAACAGCAGATCCAAACCCAGATCAACAAGGTACTGCTTTGGCAGTGATTTGGCCATATTAGGTTTGGAAAGCTTTGTGTTGTTCCAGGAAAATCAAAAGAGAAGGGAAGTACAGGGAAGAAAAAGACCCGTACAGAGAAGGAGCAAGGCAGAGCAAGGTGACTAGGGAGAGGGGAGCTGGCAAGGTGGCAATGGCCAGCACACCCACTCTCCTCCCAAGGAGGACAAAGCCCTCCTGACAACCAGCCCCATGCAGATGACTGGGGCCTTCCCCCTGGCTTGGGCTCCTTGCCTCCAACCATCAACCCAGCCAGCAGCACCCACACAGCAGCAGGCGGGAGCAGTAGGGCCGTGGAGGTGAGAAATGACCCTTGCAGGTACGGGCAAGGACATGCGCTGAAGCAACTCCCATGCAACAGGGATACAAAAAGAAGAATAAAGACTTACCCGGCATGTCCTTACCTGCTACTGTAGGAGGGCAGCTCTGCCGCCAGCCTCCACCACCACAAGATGGCTGCCTCCTCAGGATGCCCATGCCCAAGCTCTGAGGAAGAGTCAGGCCCCTTTCTCCTCACAGGTGCTTTCCCAGCCCCACAATCCCCTCGGCACACCCTGTCATCACCCTGGCTAGAGGCTTCCCCTCAGAGGGAGCAGCACGAGGGGCTCCCTCCCAGGGCACGGCACCAGGGGCTTATATCCCCAGCTCTCACCCCGCCAATCCCACAGCTTCACAGGGCAGCACCTCCCCACACAAGGCCTGGCCCCTTGGGCTGCCCCATGCCAGACAGAGCTCACCAGCAGCCCTGGCTCATTTTTGACCCCAAGCACAGCTGTAGCCAAGCTCAGGTCAGCCCCACACTCATTTATCCTCATTAGCAACAGGCTTTGTTTTGGTTTGGTTTTTATTTGCCTGAGCATCATCCACACAGGCAGGTATGGGATGAAGCCATCACTCCTGGAGGCTTTCTGGCAGGTTAACTTGACAAGAGAAAGGAAAGGAGCAGCTCCCACCTGCCATGTCACAGCAGGCTAGGGCAGTGAGTGCTCCATGACAGCCTGGCTGAGGGTGACAGGAGCAGTGGGTGAGCCCAAGCAGGCCCCCACTCCAGCGCACAACCAGCCCACTCCCTCAGATCCTCCCCAAGGGCTGGTTTCTCACCTAAGCCAGCAGACCTCCTCCTCCGGCCAGGCAGGCGAAAAGCTAGTCTTCCTGTCATTAACTGGAGCTTCCCCTCAAGAAGCCCTAACAGACATGGAGCCCCCTGCACAGGCGGGCTCCTGTTCACACCCTCTCTACTTCGCCCCTTACGGTCCTTCGGTAAGGGCGTTTTCGCTCACACAGCCTATCCGTGGTGGTTTGCTCACCTGCCTCAATGTGAGCGGAGATGCTCCCCCGCCAACCGAAAGCGGCAGCAGCGCTCGGAAGGGCCCGTGGGGAGGCGCGGGAAGCAGGGCGCTGAGGGGAGGCTGGCGGCGCCTCTTGCCGGAGGAGGCAGCGGGGAGCGCGCAGCCCCAGCCCGCCCGGCCCGGCCCGGCCCCACGGCGGCAGGGCACGCAAAAGCCGCGATTCCCAGATCGTAAATCTTTAAAACCAGGCTCAGAGAAAACCTGGAGCACACAGGCGCTCTCCGATGCCTTCTTTTAAAGCGACAGCTCGGACCAAGTGTCAGATACGCTCCAGAGCTGCATCTTAAATCCCTGCAGCTCCTGGAAACATTCTCCTCAGTCCTACTTTAGAACTGGAGAAATACGGACTGTTTGTAGGCTTCCCATTTCACTATAGCCTTCCTCTAGGTGACAGATCAGCTACCAGACTTTTAGGCTTTTTTAGACTTTACCTGTTTCCTCAAAATGCCCTCTTTTCTGGGGCTAGATTGAATCCCTGTACCTGCTCCCTCATATATTACAACTTCAAAACATTTAGAAAAAATACAGGGGCAATATGAAGTTGGCAGAAGTTCGGAGAATATAGCTTAATTAGCAACTTATTTGGACACTAAATACTAGGAAATTAACCTAAGAGTCATCAGGTATCACAAAGGCAAGTACCTACTGGAAGAAAAAAATAGTAAAACATTTACCATATAGAGAAAACAGGTACTGTTGGCCACAGCGACAGGAAAAGTCCCACATAAGGCAAATTTACTTTAATATGTGCATAAAGCATATATCTTTCAGGAATTTAAAATCTCAATTAATAACAAATAAATCATCATTCACAAAATGTCAACTTTAAGTGCATTATTAATTATATTCCTGTTCAGATTCCTCCTGGAAAATGGCAAGAGAAATCTGCACAGGAAAAAGTAAGAGCAGAAAAGGCAAAAAGGTGGCAGCTACAAGTAGAGAAGAGGAAGGAACAAGAACAGCAATGGAGAAAAAGAACAGCAGGAACAAATGGAAGAAGTGAAGGCAGATCTGTAAAAGGAACAACAGAGGATCACAGAGGAGATGCTGTTAGTGAGGATAATATTATTTGAGAAGGGAACATTTGAATGGAATTATGACACAGAGCTACTGTAGTCTTTGTTTTGCTTTTTGTCAGCCAGGCATATGCATGCAAACCCATCAATGTTCCAGCATGAAGAAACATTTATATAACAAAGCATCTTCTAATAGAATAGAAGACTAATAACGCAAAAGAGCATAAAGGAGCCAGCAAACTGATCCAGTACTCCCGGGGCAAATTCCAAACTGGAGTATAACATCAGAGACCTTTTCATCTGCAACATGTGCATACATAAAGTTCCATCTTTTAGTAGCATATTAGATTTTTCCTAAGTTTAGTATTGTGTGTATGTTTACTAGTTTAACTTATTTTTTAATACATTTTAATACATCCATTTATCATTACTCTGAATTCTGAGTCTGTCCTAAAGTTACAATTTTCTACTCAATGAAAAATCAGTGAATCGAAGTCATTAAACAAATTCAGTTTTTCAAGCAATTGTACCTAGCCGAGTTCATGAAGGTGGTATTCCACACTTTCCACAGAGCACCAAAACCACTACTAAGCATCTTCCCTGGCAAAAATCTCAGCATGGTTACAACTACACGGTTATAAACACATTTCATAGCAATGTAGGTTATTCCTTAATGATACAAGAGTTTTATACTACAAAAAAATGCAGTAAGAGCACTTCTCCTCTTTACCTCTACTGACATAGCTTTAGGAAAAAAACCCAACAAATACTTAAGGCAAAGCTCTGGGAAACCCATCAGTATCAGAAACAAGCTCCGGTATAATATAATTATCACATTTCTATTCACTTTTTGAAATGTTCTGCTTACACAAAACAACACATTCTGACACCATCTTATTGTTTTGCTTCTGTTATACTGACTTTTTCATAAGAATTGTATTTACTGGGGAGAACAGCGACCTCCAGGGGTGATTTTGAAGAGCTTACAGCCTACCTAGAAATCACAGAACCACTAAGGTTGGAAAAGACCTGTAAGATCATCAAGTCCAATCATCAACCCAACACCACCATGCCCGCTAAACCATGTCCTGCAATGCCACATCTACAGGTTTTTTGAACACCTCCAGTGATGGTGACTCCACCACCTCCCTGGGCAGCCTGTTCCAATGCTTCACCGCTCTCTCAGTGAAGAAATTTTTCCAAATATCCAGTCTAAACCTCCCCTAGTGCAACTTGAGGCCATTTCCTCTAGTCCTGTCACTAGTCACTTGGCAGAAGAGACCAACACCCACCTCTCTGCAACCCCCTTTCAGGTAACTGTAGAGAGCGATAAGGTCTCCCCTCAGCCTCCTCTTCTGCAGACTGAACAACCCCAGTTCCCTCAGCCGCTCCTCATAAGACTTGTGCAGAACATGGAGGATATCCCCCTGGACATGGGCATTTGTAAGAACCAGATTTGTAGAAGCAGCATCTTTTAATCAGATGGTTGAAAAGGACGGGCAAATCTGACTTATGAGGCATTTTTCGATATTAGTGCCATGCTCTGCCTAGCTTTATTTCAGGAAAAGCAAGTAGGCATTCAAGTCAAGCTGCTGGACTGAGAACCCAGAGTAATTTGGAAGCTATTTTAAATAGCACTCAGTGAAGCAGAAGACCTTTAGTTTGATTGTCCTTAGCTTCCCATTCCCAAAATAAGGAGAATATTCCTTCGCCTTATGAACCTGCTTGACTTTCTTTCATGCTTCTTACTCACAGTGTGAATCCTCCTGCAAAAATAGCCCATTTGACCACCATTCTGTTTACACCTAAACCTCAGCCAAGGCTTTCCATTGCCACCTTGCTTGTTGCATAGCCTGTGTTCTTGTTCTGGGTTTGTGTTCTTGTTCCACAAAGACACATTCCAATTTTTTCTTCCATTTCTCGTTCTCTGAGCTTTCCTAGCTGTCCCTGTGCTCTCCTCCATCCCTTGTCTCCCCATCTTTGTTTCCTGTAAACCACATACCTGTATCCCATAGTCCTCACATCCTCCTCAAAAGCACACATGTAAAAATTATAATTCAGGTTTTTGCCCCTTACAAACAGTATGAAGGAAAGTAGAGAGTAATTTTTTTTTTTAAAAACTAATTTGCAGAACCAACCAGACATATGCTAAGTATCACTAACCAGCATCTGTTCTCTCTTTATTCTAATTTCTCTCCCCTTTCACTTTGGCAATCTGCTTAGCTCTTTGGGCTAGAACTTGCTTTTCTTCCGGCAAGAATGTTCAGCAAACCCAAGGTTGCTATAACAATTAATAATCATTCACATTATAGTTTACAGAAACAAAATCTAGAAGAGTGGAGACACCAGGAGGAGGCAGCAAAGAAGTCACAATTAGAGAAAGCAGTACGAGAACATTATTTGGCAGCAGCAGGAAGATTATCACAGAAAGCTTCTGCAGTTCCAGAAGAGACAGCTATAGGAACAAGAAGGAGCAGGTGGTCTACAGAAAGGCTAATGCTTACTTTAGCTGCAGATAATTAATCTGAATAGATGATTTCTGATAAAACATAGACTTAGCCTGTGCATCTGCCATGGAATTCCTGTGACACCAAGTCCCAAACGTGCAGTACCTCAGCTGCTCTTCCTCTATTAAATAGATATGGCAACAATAGTCCTCTCTCCCACAGTCCCTGCAGCCTGAAGAAGAGAAATTCCACAGCCTAGCTACAATGCAACTGTGCAAGATGCTAACAATAATAAAATTAATGCTACACCTGTTCACTTCTTGATGTTGTCATTATATATCCTCTCTGAAAGCCCAAATCCCAGTGGCTGCACAGTTTAAAAAGTCTATTTCTAACAAATAGTTGCAGAGGAAGGCTTAAAAACATAAATGTTAAGCAGATTTTTTTTAAAAAAATCCAATTACAGTTTAAGACAAACTCATGTGTTTGAGACAATATTAAATACTGTAACGTCACTATTATAACAGTATTTTCTTTCTATTTGTCATTGATGAAAACAACATTTCCTAAATAGGAAGTACATGAACAACTACTAGTTGTTGATGATCTGTTTCTAAGAGGCAGAAAAACGCAGACAGAAAGAAGGAGCAACATGGTTAGAGGAGGAACACCAGCAACTGACTGGAGATGGCAGAAGAATGCCTGGAGCATTAAAGAAGAAACTGGGAGAAGACTAGATATGAGGCTGAGGAGCAGCCGAAGAAAGAGTAAGATGCTAGACTAGCTCTAGAGGAAGCCAAGACACAAGCACAGCTTTTAATTGGGTATGTAGCTATTAATCAGAGAGCGAAGTTTTTTTTTTTTTTCCCCTCAGTAACAATAATACATCTTTACACCTAGTGCCAGACTAGACAAAAATACTTCTGTAGTCCAGAGTCCTATCAGTGCAGTTAACATTGAAGAGCAGCATTAGTACCACAGGAATTAGTTAAGCTGCCTTCAATTCAAACTCCAAGACAATGCATTTCTTTTGCTATTTAACCAGTTTTCCAATGTTTCCCCAAATTCCATCAGCAATTCACGTACATCTTATCTGTATTCTTTAACTGTTCTAGAGTTCATAACATCCATTTACACTACAGAAAGAAGCCCAACGAGATTTCTCCATACATCTGAAACTATGATTACCTTTATGCAGTCCCTCGAAGCAGACTCCAGCATAATGTGCTTCCAGAACTTATTCCTGCTAGCATCTCAGAACACAGGAACTGGGAGTCTGCATACCACATACTAAAACACTGCAAATAGCGTAACAGGCCTTCTTAAGGGAAGCCTAGATCAATTTGTCAGGCACAAAGCAGTGCCAGAGGAAAGAGCATACATGAGAACTACAGCTGAGGAGTAACTATCTCCTGCTTGCTCTATTCATACTGTTGTGACAGGAGAACAAGAAGGTATTAGCATAAGCCAACATTTTCTCCCCCAGCCCACTCCAAACCCTGCTCAAAGCTAACTCCTGGGGGTAGTACAATCTCCCATCCAGGCTCAGTGCCTCAGAAGGCACTGTATGCACTGTGGCAAAGTCAAAGAAACTGCCAGTGAACCAGCAATGAGCTAGATGACTGTGTAGGTTTCAAGTCAAAGCACTAGCTTTCTAACCCAAGGAGGAATTCTGTCCTGTGTCTGAAATTCACTTTATTAATACTGTTTGCAGGCAAAGAGCAGATCTGGAACAACATCTGCAGTTCCAATGAGCACTACTAACAGAAGCTACCAGACTAGAACACCCTCAAGATGTTCCTCATCCATGGCTGTTTCTTGTTTTTCAGCTGCTTGAAAAAACTATGCCTAAAAACCATACAAAAGCATAAATGCCTGGTGCCAGGAATGGGTCATTTTAGTGAGCTGTTTCAGTTCCAGTCTACTCCAAGGTTCCAACCCGATTCAAAAAAGGAACAACATTCCTTTTCAGGATAGGTGCTACACTCATTCAAAAATTATTTTCCCAGACTGCAACAGTAGTCTGTGCATACATCCTATTGACAGGAAGTAAAAGCATTCATGCTTTATCAGCCAGTAGAAATGAATCCAGATAGACCTCCTGAGGTGCCAGAACACATTTAGTTTATCTTTCGCTGTTTCATCCCAGATTCTTTGGTCCATTTTGTGTTAAGAGAAAACAATGGAATTGTCAGTTTACAAAAGGTATGAAGACCTCAGTGCTGACTTTTGAAGGAATCCTCCAAACCAATAAAGTGCAATAAACATGGTACTGTTTAAGAAAAGGCTAGATTTCAGTATCAACACTAAGACAACAACAGAGAAACTACAGCAAGATAAGAACATTTCTTCTTTGTTAAATAGGTTTATCTTATTTTCTGCTTCTCTAATATTATCTAACGTAAGAAAACGTAACATTTGTAGATTCAACTTGTATTGCAGTTCCTGTAGAGAGTCTCCTGTGGAGAAGAGCAATCAATTTTTGCAGTCTCTAAATTGAAGCTGAACTTCATTAAATTAAATATGCATTAAGTACTGGTTCTAAAAGCAACACAAAACCAGTTTACACTACTTCCAACTTGCACAATTCCTACAGTTCTCTGTACGGCGTCTCAGAAGCTAATCTTTTCATTTAAGAAAATTTACCTGAACAGCAATAATTCAAAAGTGCATACAGAAGATGTGCAGGTCAGCACAGATATTTTAGTATTGCATTCTTAAAAATAATTTCCATTTAAAGTAGGAAAAGTTAAAAAGCTAGTATACAGTTGTAGTGCTTCTAAAACAATACATGGTTAGTCAAAATCTGTGGCAGACTTCAAGTTTAGCATTATCTGACATCCTAACAAGTTCAAATCCTGCCAACATTTAATTAAAAAAAAAATCTCATTTTGTCAAACTGATGATCATGTAGATATATTTATAGTTAAGAGGATACACAAATCCTTTAAACACACCAGCTTTAAGAAAATCTGTTGAGACTGATAATTTTGTAAAGCGCTTATCAATACAGCTTTTATACACCACCATACTGAATATTAAATATATTAATCTCACAATTTGAAATAAAGCAAGGATTAGCTTCTACCTTCCACTGCATAACTGACTCAGTGAAGATGGTTTCAGTCTCCCACCACCACTTTTTTTTTAAACACTTAAAACCAGCCATCAACAGCTGAACTCAGTTGTTCTACTATACAGGTAAGCAAGTAAACAAAGACAAAGTTAAGTTGCAGGAGGAAAAAAGATTCTTTTCTGGTTTTCTCCAACATATGAAGGCCAATCTGACTTCCAGTCATGTGCTTCAAAACTACGAGTGGTTTAAAAATTCCACTCCAGACCACCTTTTCAGAAAGAAACTCTTTAAAAAGTATTAGTTCTTCCAGAGAAATGAAGAAAATTCAGGTCTGTCTACTCCTTGACTTCAAAATTCAGGTTTTATTTCAATGTACAGCTTCCAAGAATGAACTTCCTTAAAAAGGGTACTACTGCATCTGTGTAGCATCTTATCTTCTTGTTTTACATGAAGCTCTAAATACTAATCTTTGAGACAGAGCAGAGTTTTCCTGTTATTACTGTTCCATCAAGTTATTACAGTACAGACATTGCTTTAGACCAGCAGCTCCATTGAGGCACTAGCTCTGAAGCTTCACAACAAGTCAAATCAATGTGTCACTGGTACCATATTCATTCTATAAAGAGATCATTTTAGGACAATGTTACACAATAGAAAGAAATCTTCACCTTGAACTTCAGCCTACTGAAGCTGCATTCTGCAGGAAACCCTCCTCCATAGTCTCAAGAGAACTAAATACAGTGCTTCAACTAGAAAGCTGATATAAATATGAGCATATAAAACAGATTTGGAAGAGGAGAGCGAACACAGTAAGAAGCAAATAAAGTTGGTGCAGCAACTAGAGTACTAGCATCAAACCCAAGGGATCTGGATTCTGTTCTTAGCTCCACTTTCAGCTTCCAGAGTGACCTGAGTAAACTACCATCCCCTGTGCCTCAGTTCCTAATTTGCAGAAGAGGGATAATGGGAATTTGTCTACTAACAAGAGCATTATACAAATTTAAATTAGAAGATGATCTGATAATAATCACAAGGCTGTTTTATTTTTGGCATTCTGAAGCAGATATATTTAGTATTCTAAAAAAGCAATCGGAGATAAGTGCAAAGAAGCCATGTTGTTCTACATCACAGTAGCAATCCCTCTTCCCCCTAAGAATTGAATTACATAGAATACTTCAAGAAAACCCCATATTCTGACATTTTGTAAACAAAAATTTTAATCTTTAAAATATTGCTTAGTGCAACTATGGGTACAAAAGTATTACTAAATCAGAAACAAGACACAAACCGCAAGCATGAAAGAAAAATGCATTTCTAGCTTTACAGCAAGTGCCATGAAAACTACTTTCAAAATCTGCAATTTCTTCCAAGTATGCCAGTGCTAAAATGTGTCTTTAAATGAAGCTGACTTTCATAGCGAACTTGATTTACCAAACCAAATCAGAAACAAGGCTGCAGAAAGGCTGAAGCAAGGACAGTACAGAAACCTTCTCTCCACACTACCCTGCCCATAACCTCCCATCTGAACTTTCATTTCCAGTAACACATTCTCAAACTGACCATTTAGAACCTGCAACTAGCTAGAACACGAAGTGGACCCTCATAATGATGCCTGATGAACTATGATGACACTGCCATGTCATCCATAATAGAGATTATTTAATGGTACCACAATCACATAAAACGTAGACATTAAAAACCATCTTCGTATTTCCTTCCAAGTTGCATTTTCAGTTTACCTTTTGTACCTGAAGTGAAGCTGTATGTAATTGTATGTGAATATTCTCTAACAAGAAAAGAAACATCTAGTAGTCTCACACAGTCACCTGCAAACCAAGCAGATCAAGTATTTTACTAGGGCAAGTAGAAAAAAGTAATTTTGTTTTAAAAATGAGGTACATTTACAAAGCACTTTTTTTGTGGCTTCAACATATAGTTACCAGGAAAGCAAGCCCTAATTTATAACTTTTTATGGTTTTGCTCATTTCCAAACATTTGAAAAGAAAATGCAAGTTGTTTATAAAATTGTTTTTCTTGTTTATTTTAAATGAAGCTGGTACAGACAATGTCCATTCAAAACCCACGTCCCAGGCCAAAAGGTACAAACAAGAGTGTCAAAGTAACACCGGTTGTCTGCTGTGAACATTCTTGCATGAATACCTGCATGTACTAATTGCTATATGAAGTTAAAATGCTTCTGGGCTCTTCTGGCAAGACTTAGGAATCATTAGGGTTTTCAATTTCATGTCTTCAGCAAAGCCATCTCTGGAGCAAGGTACAGATGACAACAGTTCTAGCTTTTCCATTTCCAACTTGGTAATCTTCTTCGTTGGGCCATCAGCACAATTTAAGCAAAATAGCTCTGAGTTATGGATACACAATTTCTCCACAGTTTAGTTCTCTGAGAAACTTCATCTTGCACTGAAAGTTATAGTCCAGGAGTGAAACAGTCACACATCAAAACTTCAGGGCAGATATGGAAGTCATTAAGAACACTCGCCCACCCGGCAGATCTTACAGCCTTCGTGCCTGAAATGCACGAACCTAGTGAACATACAAATGCATGTGTGTACGTGTATTTCTAAAGGGGAGGGCAGAAGGGAAGAGGGGAGCAAGGCTGCAGCTGGATCACAAAAGTTCAGCACAATGAAAACAGAAACAATAGTGTATAATGAGCACGAGAATTCAAAATACCAGACGCTTGAAAATAAACTCCCAGAGATGGGGTGCCAGTTTCAATTCAGTGTTGAACACCACATTACAAAAGAACTATTATTTAAAAATAAAAAAGGATTAAGGGGGAAGAAAACAAACAGAAGGATCTAAACTGTTGAGTGACCCCCCGTCTGTTCCTGATAAACTTCAATCACATCTTCCTCCTCCATCCCCAGCTGTGAGAACAGAGAAAAACAGCATATAATTGTTGTAAATCTGGTGTACTGAATTCAGAGCAGGTCCTAGACAAGTTATACAATGGTTTGTTCCTCTGTCCCATCATAATTCAAAGGGGTGAAAAAAATTTCAGACACCATCTCACTAGCCAACACATGATTTTTAGTCCTTTTCCTTCAGTCTTATACATCTAAGTCCAAGCAAAGGCCTTATCAGTGAAGTCTAAATCCACTTGTGGAGCAGTACACATCAGCCTGGAAGTTCCTAACTTTACCTTTCTCTAAATCCCTTCTTGGGCAACAGATGCACAGGAACATAACCAACATCATAGCGAATGCACCAGCTGTACAGCCATGTGAATTATATATAGCACACTACTAGCTCACAATACAGCTAAGACCTACAGCTTGCAACTCAAAGCCTGTTTACAAACGTTTTCTCAGAGGGTAACTTGTTCGATTTCACAGTACACATGTTTGTCTGATTTTTCAGAAGGTCATTATTATAACAGTGTTTCTTCCTGCTTTGTCATAACAATTGGTGGAAGTCACTGGACAGCAGAAATAACCTGTTTTCTGTTTATTTACGCCTTCATCTAATAAATGTGAACTAAATACATATTTATTCCAAAGTCGCACTGAAGTTCTAGTTCAACAACTGGGAAGTTCACTTAGTTTTTTTTCTCTCTGGTAAGCAGCGACTACACCCTCCCTTCTGAGACAACACTACACATGAAGGTCCAGTCAGTCTCTTTCTGAACTGCATATTGGCCTTATTAAAGATTCTAGTTAGACAAATATAGTCAGACTATAACAGTCTAGCAGAACAGAGAAACTAACCAATTTAGTATTTAGTTTCTCCAATGAACTACCTAACACTTTTTCTATAAAGAAACTCACCTCCTTGGGGGTATGATTATCAGTAATTCTCTGACCCTCGAAGAGGAACCTGAGTGAATTCATTGGAACACCCTAAAAAAAGAAACAGATATACAAGAAAAAAACTTACTGAAACTTGTGTGCATTTACAAGAAAAACATTTTTAATAAAAACAACACATGCGAAAGTCAAAAGAAAGTGTTAGTTCCTGTTACACAGAGATCTCACCTATTCTGTTGTAACCATGTAGACTACAAAGAAGTGACTCAAGGAGCATGATAGTGCTGAAATGCGTGTTTATTCCAAAGTCTCACTCGATTTCTAGCTCAACAACTTGGAAGTTTCCTTAACTTTTTTTCCTTTGTGGTTTTTTTATATTTATTTATAAAGTACTGACTACACCCTCCCTTCCAAGATGACATTATACATGAAGGTCCTGTCTTTTTCTGAACTGCATATCAGCCTAATTAAAGAGCCTAAGACAACAGAAGGAAAATTATGTTTACTTCATTAATTCCTACCCTTGCTTTCCCTATCTTATATCACCACAGGAAGGAATAGCAACCTTTACCGTCATCAGTTCTGCAAAAACTCTACACTGGGGACAAGAAAGAGCAGAGCTGAAGGGGTAAAAAAGGAACACCAATCAAACAGGGAGAAAGGAGCATCCCAATGGTAAATAAAGTTAAGTTGCAGTATGTCTATTGTACAGTGTGCCTGTGTTACAGCAGAGTATCATACTTCACCCCAATAGATGAGGCAAACACCTCGTCTTTTTCTTCTCTTTCAAGTTGTGAGCAAACACACACAAGTGAAATATGACCTGTTTTGTGCATCAATTAGATCTCAGAAATATTGCTTGCAAATCACTAGGCAGAAAAATTCACAGGAAAGAACAGCTCCTCACACTGTTCCAACAATCCCTCTGGCCAACTTGGAAGAAATGTTCATGGTCCCTTTACCAGAGAAAGGCTACCCAACACCAAAAGCTGTATTGACTGCTGATGAAGGAAATCATAGACTCTCCAGAATTCAGCCCAGGAGATATAGCTGTGTTCATTTAAACAATTATTTCTTTCTTCAAAAAGGATTCCACACACATACACTTTCATCAGTCAGTAAGACTGCTGCATGAATTATTTCCAAGATTTTATTTTTAAATTTCAAGTTTTTCAAATGAATCACAATTTTAATCACTTGGATTTGGCTACAAACATATCTGGTGTTTGATCTTTTTTTTCCTCCTACTCCAGAAGGATAGCAAAAAAGAACACATTCTGCAAAAGAACACTTCAACTGACAAGTTCAACTTGTCTCAAGGTATCAAGAAAAAACACAATTATTTCTTATGATTATATTTCCTAAAGTGAACTCCAACACAGATACTCAAGAAAAGGCTACACAAGGCATCTACCCCAAAGCTGGGGGTAAACTAGGCCAGGGCTTCTGGAAACAGCAGCAGTGAATCCACAGTATCTGCCACAGGATGTGGAAATGAAGATATGTTTTTGTCCTGTAACAGTAGTTACTATTTACCTACATCCACAATTAATGTTGCAGATTTCTTTAACTTAGAGCATAATAGCTAATGTTAAACAATTACTATATTAATGGCTGTAATAATGCCTAAGGCTGCTCTCGTCCTAAGCTGCAGTATTCTACAGCTTTAAGGGAATTTCGCTTGGAGACAGGAGATTTTACAGTAACTATAAATGCATGCCTGGGCATTCTAAAAGGTAACTTCTGTGTCTTCTGAGCAGCCACTATATGTTTTCAAACAGTAATTTTAACTTACTACAAAATTCACAACTGTCTTAAATAGAAAAACTTTTGCTAGTCAGAAGAAATGAGGGGATCCATTACATTTGTACTGTCAGATACCTGTCTTGCTGGTAAATAGACAGAAGCTTGACTGTCTCAATAAATGTCTTTATTTGAAAGAACAGTGAGAAAAGTAAAGCTGAAGTGTTTGGCTTTTTTATTTTCTTTTTAAAGAGCAAGTGTCATTGTTTCACAAACCTGTCTTTGACAGTATGATTCTTTGAGTTTCTTGAGGTGTGTTGTCATTTTCACCTTGAAGTGAATTTCACTGCTGTCCTAAGAACAGAAAAGAAAAAAGTTACTCTCTTTTTAGTAACTGCTCACTTTATCTATGCTAATTTTAAGACTTTCATTAAGAAAAAATTATGTAAAACTAACATGAAATGCAGTTTAACTATCACTGTGCATACCTTGGTGCCTCATAACCCGAACCTCCAGGATGACTTATCAGTCACTAAATTCATCATGCACTTCCACAGGAAGCTCTATTTTAAAACAGATGGCATAGTATAGCCTTAGGCTCACTATGGAGGTTTTGGATTTAAGAGTATAAAAACCATACATGATTCAGTTGGTGCTCCCATTTTTACTCAGCTGATGTACTTATGAAATACAAACGTACATACGCAGGGGACGTCTGCTTTAAGATTCCAAAAGAGACAAGTTAAAGCTTGCACTTCAAAATATATATGAAACCTCATTCAATTAGAATAATAATCTAGAAGTAAGGATACAGGCAGACTTGGCAACACAATGCAAACCTGAGGAGAAATCTTAGGTCTCATTATTCTATAGTCCTTCCTTCCAGCCATAAGATACAAGTAACTAAAACTGTCAAAATGGCTACAGATAAAACAGACTGCAAGAGGTTCTGGCAAAAAGCATGCGGGTCACATTTAGCTTTTGAATGTGTTCTCATCATTGCCGGTTAAACCAGCAAGAGGTAAGCTACTTTGTGTTAGTCCTACTTTAAGTCATCTGTCTCCAGTCAACAGCATAGCAATCGCACTAATACTCCAACAAAGAATACTGAGTTAAGTCATATAAGCTAGGGGTTCTTTGCACAGAAGGACTTCTGTTCAAGAAGGATCTCAACATTCATGTTCCAACACAATTTTAATTCAGACTTACAATCCACCATTCACATCCACCAACATGCCAGCCAACAGAAACTTCTTCCCATCCTTGTCCAAGGAAGCTGACCTCATGCTTAGTGTACTACATGAATTCTGAAGGCCTGAATTTATCTATTTTGCCGCATATTTCATTCATATCCTCGGACAAATTAAGCCCTCAATGCATCACGTCCCCTAGTTGTAAGATGGGGATCACACTCAAGCTTTAAAAAAAACACACCAGACAATATACTAACACACATTACTGGCAATTATTAAGTAGTTTATGGCAGGGGAAGAACCACATTGAAGAACTGAAAGTATCAGCTTTCATTTGTTCATTTATACAATACAACCTCACACCTCCACCAAATATCAATAAGAAATTATGTAAAAACTCACCTGCCCAATGACTTTGAGTTTAATGTATTCCCCTTCTTTCTTATCTCCTAAGTCCTCAGCTGAAGGTTTTGCTTCCTGCAAGAAAAACATTAAAACAACCTGATCAGTTCAACATTTTGTTGTTTTCACTGGACAGTATGACAGCTCTCATCCTCATTATTACATGAAATCAGTCTATCCAAGGCACCTTATTTCTTCCTTTCTGTGTGTGAAAATAATAGCAACATAGCATTATGAAAGGCTGCCTGTCTGCCTGTGAAAAGTTTAATTAATGACGGAAGAGAAACACTGAAGAACATAAGAGATGAGAGAAGGATCATTTGGAAATAGACAACAGATGCAAAAATGAGAAGTATGATTTTATACCACTAACTCCTAGTCAACAGACTACAATAAAGAAATACAGGAAGTGTACTAAGAGGATCAGATATTTGACAGAAAATAGAACATCGTGAGGAGAGTAAACAGAAAGCACTTGTGACACCCTATCAGTATAAAGGGAATGAACCATGAAAACATTTTTCAGTCTATTGCATCAGCAGTAGTCACTACTTCCAAAGGGATGGTCAGCCACCTTCTTTTCTATGATAACAAAATAACATCAAGTAACAGCTTCCTTCTAGCATATTTGTTTTAAGACCACAATTCTTAAAAGTTGCAGTTCTAAGAACTATGTGTTTTGGTATCTTCCCAAGATAAGAATTAATTGTACAGACAAGTTTGATTCAACAACTTGAGCACAAAAGCTCTTCAAAAGGGTTTAAGTGTTATGTTCTATAAGACATGAATTAAGGACAAAGTTTTCATGTTAGCTGCTGATAAATAAAACAAGTGAGAGGTCAGGTACTATTAACCTCATCCCTTGCCTGTCACTACATATTCTGGATCAGGCCTTTAGTTATGTCCCACTGCAGCACCAAAGGATTTCACACAGACACTGCCTCAGGTCCAAATGATGCCTGATGAAGAAGTCTTCCCAAGTAGTCAAAAACAAGAACACCCTGGCTGATCACGTTTCAAATCTTCCTTCTATATTATTGCTTAACACAGTAGACAAAACAAGCAAAATATGTACAGGTGCCTACCACATAAGTTTTCCCTGCCCTAAAGGGACTTTTTGCTGAATTTACAGAAATATCCTTTGTATGGTTGGACTTGAATTTTAGGATCAGGTGCCAAAAACACATACTAACCTTCTGTATTAAGTCCATCCAGACAGGTCTCTAACTCCAGATTAAAATGGCAGACAAGCTTTTTCAAGTTTTTTTTTCCTTAAAGAGGTTAAACATGCACAACTTCTTTGAATGTTAAAAGGAAGGGCAAGGGGGGAAAGTCTGCAGACACCTTCCCTATCTATACCAGTCTCAGTCTGGAAGAAAGAAAGAGAGATGAAGTGCTCTTTGTATCAGTTTGACTCACTGCCTCAAGCCAGATCCACTCCATTTCTGAGATGACAAAAAAGTATGAGCCAGAGACTCCACCTGGTTTGAATACTTTTTTTTTTTTAATACCCAGCTGCGCACAACCTAGACTGTTGGGACTGATTCATGACCCTTCAAGCTCAAACCCAAAAACTGACCCCAAGATTTCAAGAAACTAGACACTTAGCCTCAGGTCTCCAAGTAAGTCACTTTTGAAGTGTGAAAGGAGCCTTCACGGGTAACACAGTCACAGCAACTGTGCTCCCCTCCAAAATTTTCCCTTTCTAACATGTCTGAACTCTAACCTCATGGGACTACTTGCAGGAATAAAAATACACTGGTTTCCACTCCTGACTAAAAAGAAAGAAAAAAAAGAACCTGCAACTTGTTTTAATAACTTGCACAAACAGCATTTTGAATGTCCACATGCAGGATTATTAACCTCTAGGAATCAGAAAGAGATTCAGATCTCTACAAATCTGAAGTCTGTAACTTCAAAACTATCTCCTGTTTTGCTATCACTGAAAGAATCTGAAAGAACATCCTGTCCCATTACATGATGTTTCAGGTCAGCCACCGTCTTAGTTTACTTTGCGTAAGAACGAAATCGCATAGCAGCATATTATCCCAGCAGTAGAGGCATTTGTAGTAGTTCATACAGTTCTGTGCATTTTAACAGATCTACCTAATTAGCTTTCCAAAACAAATCATCCTGTACAAGGTATGACAAATCGTCACTGCTACTATGACACTGCCTCTGGCCAGTATGAGTGGAAAGCAATGATTCATAAGATGCTTGATTTCCACCCTCAGGGAAAGGGGGTTCTAGCACTAAAAACAAATAGGGGAAGCAGCAAACAGTAGAAAAAGCAGAGGGAATTGGAGTCTTGAAACATCATACCATAAAGATGCTTGTTTAAAGCCCCAGCAACCTCTCACCCACAAAATAAGAGCAGAGCTGTAATTTCAGGAAAAGAAAAATAAGATCAAATCAATGTTGACAACGCCAATAGTTGAAGCTTGAAAAAAAAAAGAGCAAAATATTTGAAATCAGAACACAACAAGACCCAGCAAGTCTGAAACAGCTCTCTGTATTTTGTCAGTGAACTATACTGCCATTCAATGCCAGATGGTAAAGCCAACATAAAACCAGTTAAGAACAAAGAAAGCAAGGAGAATGCAAAGTTACTAAACTATAAGCATTCATTAACAAAATCCTGGATCAGCAACCTGCAAGCAAGCCTCCAGACTTTTACTTGCACTGTGAAAAGAACTGATGTTTAGGGTATCTCATGAAACAGTACATAAAAAAAAGACTACCATACAAACAGAACAGGAATACCACAACACTCCAAGTTCTCACTTTTCATTAGATGCCTGAAGTTTTAAAGGCTTCATTCCACAGTTTTCCTAAAGAGCGCACAATGAGGCTCCTAGTACTGTCTCACATTTATATATCAACACTAAATTCATGACCATAAAAAGCACCCAAAGTTTCTTGGATGAAGCACACTGGTATTGCTATTGCAACTAATGAAACCACAAAACAAACATTGTAAGGCAGTATATTGCAAGCTTCCTCCTCCAATTTTCTGAAGTGCTCAAACTTCAATGTCCAAGCCTAAAAAACCCCCCTATACTCCACACAGTTCAGACAATCTTTAAAAAATTAACAAAAAAATTACTAGAGGAATAGAACTACAACACACTTCCTAACACAGCAAATAAACTCTTATATTTGTTATAGAAGTGGAAAAAATGCATACAAACTATCGCATTCTTTATTAGTAGTGCATGTACACATAAAAATGTCAGCATCTAGATTCAATTAAAGCAAAAGCAGCCTGAGACCCTTGAAGGGAGGGCAAAACTGATTCTTTTTGTTTCTGCTTAGATACCACCAAGCAGCCATGTGGTTTTTGAAGTCTGCCCTTTTTGCAAGTATTTTCACTTGTCATAGAAGTTAATTACTTTATTTCCAATAGGAAATTAAATCAAGTATGCTTCTTTATTTATACTAAAAAGACAAGCCAAAGTTATCATAAATGGTGACAAATTATGTCCCCTTAACTTAATTCCAGGGCCAAAAAGACAGACACTGTAAGCAATCCACAATTTTGGGTAATCCAATTATTCCTGTAGGGTTGATAAACAGAGGAATGAGATTTACAGTGCTGCATTACTGTATGTTATACTGTTACTTAAGCATCTGTTTAGCTCTTGTTGCACAGTCGCCCCAGAAGTGAATGACACAACATAAGAAGGTTTAGTTTATCTATTAAAAAAACCAAACAGGGTCCTTATTCAAAGACCCGTAAGACATGTATCCAAAAAAGGTTATCACATACAATGAATTTTACATACTTCAAGCAGTCCCAAAGAACAAACATGTATGTGTTTTAGCAGAACTTGCCTGGAAAAGGAATTACCTAATGAAAGCTGCTATGTGTTAAAACATGCCTTAGTTCACAAATGCAGAGAGCTACAAAGCAGGTCACGTGAAGATCAGGCTACAAACTCTAGTTCAGAATTTGCTTTTTTTTTTTTGATGCAGCCACTTTCACAGATTTTACTACACTGGAAATGTGTCATAATGGGTGCCAGCAATAGCTGTGCTCCTAGCTGCACTCTCACAAGCAGAGATAGGCAGCAGCACCATCCTCACCAGTAGAGTTGCATGGTGCTTGAAAGTCAGGGGCAGGGAGGAAGACCACCAGCACATACAGCAATGGTTTCTATTCATGGGTCATAATGTATCAAGGCCATTCCTCAAAGCAGACACAGTATATAATAAGTTTAGCCTTGTCACTGGATACTTTTAGCTAGTACTATTGACTTCACAGCACCACAAGAAACATTTGTAGACACTGACATTAATTTTTCCAAAGTCAAATCGTCATGACAAAGTTAGAAAACACTACCATATGAAGGCAATATAAAAAATAAAGCAAAACAAAACACAAATTAAAACTGGAATGCTGTTTTAACTTTCCACCAGCAGGTCACATAGCCTAAAGCAATAGTTGTAAGCAGAGGACTGTATACATGCCACGCCAAGCAAGCCAGGAACTTGCAGTACAAACAACTATTTAAGTCCCCGGTTGAGAAGTCAGAATTGACAGGAACGTAACGATGTACAAGAAGTGAAAGCAGGACAGAGTCTTGGTGAAGAATGGGTGTTTAATACAGGCAAGCAACGCTCAGCTAAGGAAGTCTGCGTTTCCCCCCCCTCCTTTTGCATCCCTAGGGCAAACAGAGGACCTGGCAGGTCTAGCCTAACCCGCACAAAGCCTGCTCCGGGGGAAGAGCATCCTACCACACACCCGGGAAATGGAAAATGAAAGGAAGCAACTGTTGTGCAACACAGCTCACCCCTCGCTCCACTCCCGGGTTTCCAGGGCCGGGGCTGCCCCGGCGACGATCCCGGCCCGGGGCCCCGCGGAGGCGCCTCCGCCCCGGCCGGACGCCGGCCCCGGCCTCCGAGTACCCCCCGCCTGGAGCCCGCCCCCGTGTTCTTCGCAAAACACCCTCAGGGAAGGGGATTAAAATACGGGGGGCGGGGGCAGAGTTTGGCCGAGGTCGAAGACTGGCGCACGCACACACTCCCCGAGGGGAACATTCCCCCAGCGCCTCCCCGGCGGCCGCGGCTCCGCTCGCCCCGGGCCGCCCCTCACAGAGCGCGGGGCCGGGCCGGGGCTGCCCCACGGCGGGGGGAGGAGTGGGGGGAGCCGCAGGCAGCTCCTCCCGCGCCCCCGGGGCTGCGGGGCCTGCCGCTGCCGCCCGCCCTCCCGCGTCCGGCGGCAGCTCCCCCCGGGGTGAGCGGTCGGTCGGGGCCGGCGGCGCCCGTACCTGGTCAGACATGGCTCGGCCCCGTTGCGTGCGGCAGGCTCGGCTGGGCCGCTGCAGGCGCTCCGCTCCTTTCTCTGCCCGCAGCGCAAACACAGGCCGCGGCGCGGGCGGGATTTCCTGTGCGCCTGAGCTCACTTCCCGCCCGGCGCGGCGCGGCGCGGCCCGGCCCGCAGCTCCTCCCAGCCCGCCCCGGCACCCTGCGGAAGGCACCGCCTTCGGCCCCCCGGGGCCCCCCGCCCCACGAACGCGGAGGTGCCGCTGCGCCGCGCTCGCCCGCACCGGCCCGTCCCCGGCCGGAGGCGGGGAAAGGCAGCCAGGCCGCGGTAGGGACCGCGGCTCTCCCCGGGCCCCACCGCCAGGCCCGGCGTCTGCGAGCACAGCCGGCCTCCGAAGACCCGGCCGCAGAAAGGCACCTAATGGCCTGCCCAAAGAGGAAAAAATAGGTGTGTTCATAAACTCCGCCAGTTATAGGCAGTCTAACGACTGAAAGGACGGGTCTGCATGGCCGTGTTGTCTTGCCCCGGAGGAGCTAGGCGAAGTCACATAACCCTTTTGACATCAAAAGTCACTCTCATTACACCTACCTGTCATGACTTGCTAAGGTTTTTACTAAAAGATATATTTAACAACAAAACTCACTTCTCTATTTCTGCGCTGTTGGCATTTCTTTTTAATCATTTCAACCATGCAAGTAATAGGATCCGCATGTATTAAGCAAAGTTGCACTGAGGCAGTTGCATTTACACAAACTTTTAGTGATACACCATACTAGCACAGAACGGATGTCCTGCTTTACATCAGCACAGCACAGCTATTTAGAGGTTTGCAAAAGAAGCAACACCTACACCTGAAAAAGATTACATTTAGGCTGCAAGCTGCTTGGACTGCAGTATGTAAAACTAACATCCCTCTACAACAACTAAGGCAACTCCTTCATGGCATCACTGCTGGAATCACCGCATGCTTGGCTCTAAGTGGCCAGTAAGCAGAAAAAACACACGTGATAACCGTAAAATAACATTACTGTAAAACAAATGGATCAACAGGAGTCAGCCCCACTGAAACAGGAGACTCTAACCTGGATGCTACTAGATAGGTTTTTAACTTTACCAGCTACCTTTGGGGAAGGGTAAGAAATCTCTCCAGGCAGAGCACTTCCATCAACACAGTGTCTCTAACACTCTGCGTGCCATGTTCCTTTGTAATAACACCAAACACCAAAGCAGCTGCACTCTGTGCCTGCACTGCTGCATTTCACTAACTGAATGGCATCTTACAAACACGGCTACACCAAGGGATGCACTTTCACTAACCAATGAAACTATACAGTATCTAAACTCATGTGAATTAGTTTTAATCACAACTGTTAAAACAATTCAGAATTACCAAGGGAGGAAAAAAGCTAAAGAGAACCAAAACATGCTACACAGAGCTACAGAACTGAGATGATCTTTCTTAGGCGAGGCCTAGGAGGCAGGAAAGCCAAATGTGTTCATACTATGCCAAGCTCACAGTAAGAGCTCTTTATGAGCTTAATAACACTACACAAGCCACCAAAATAAGCCAATTCAAGGGCTTCACAGCTACACATGATACTAACAGAACAGAAAATGATAAATGCTTATTCTGTCTTAAACATCACTGCTATTCACAAATTAAAGCAGTTTTAAGAGCAGGGAGAGCAGCCTTATAATGATAAGGCTAAAGTCTGAGACCCTGGCATGAAACCTGCGTGTAATTCTTCATTTTATCAATTTTTGTATACAATTTTGTAATAAAAGCTAAGACTAACATGAGTCAGAAAGCAGTTAACTATGCCTATACACAGCAATAAAGGCACAATGTTGAAACGTGCACATCTGCATACATGCTAACAGTAACACCACCTCTCCTTACTTCCTTCTTACTCAGTTGGTTGTGGACGCATTACTTCTTCAAGATACAAACTACATTTGTGCAGCATCAGCAGAGCTAGTCTCTGTTCAGCCCATGAGAACTATGGAGGTACAGCAGCAGAACTCACACTTTTCTTGACAGCCCAAACTCAACACACAACATACTTAAAATTAAAACACAACAAAAATAATACTGTTTTAAAAAAACTAAACATACCTACACAAGCTTCTTCCCACAAAGCCCAAAGTCATCCTTGCTGCTGCAGCCACCATCAAGGCTACTTGCCCTAATAACCTTACTTAATTCTCAGGTGTTTTATAACTTCTCTCATTTCCCCATCCGCAATTAATTTCAATCACCTGAGGTCAATAAAGGTCACCTCTGTTCCTTCAAATTGCTACTAACTACATTCTCCAAAGCTGCATATATGATTTAGAAGCCAAGAGCTTTTAGTGGTTTTCTCAAAATTATTGGCTCGTGTAGTCTGTGCAAAGCCTCTTCAGCCTGTCAAAAACAAATTTCTTATAAAACCAGACCTAAAAACAATCTGTAATCTCATAATGCCAACATATTTGCTTGAGAGCAGTTAGTGCTGGCAAACAGGTTGACTACAATGTTTTAAGTCAGACAACTACATAACTTTTACTCTTAAATCTGCTCTTCACAATAGTAGTATTCCCCCTGAGCCAGCAGCATCAGAACCCCGTTAAAACTAGGGGGAACCTAGAAATTCTCTTTCTAGCTGAACATAATTTTTTTTGCAATATTACCAGTTGTGGGACTTCAAAAAAATGTTACATTATCCAAAGCACCACTCTTTCCTTTTAAAAAACAGTAAGAATAATGTGAACCCCTGGTGGCTATTGGCTTTCCAGCATATTCCTTACACAAGAAGCAGGAGAGGAAACGAAGGCGTGCTGACTCATACCGATGGTTGCATAAAATACAGCAACTAACGTCTGATATTAATCGAGCCCAAGCATCTCTTGGAGCCTCTCTTCCTGCAGGCAGGAAAAACTCTGTTTTAAGGAAAAACTACTTCCTGCCTGTATTTTCAGTGCAGGTAACCCTCTATGTGAAGTAAGCGGGAATTTGTAAAGGCAAGGACTGGCGTTTTTCGCCTGTACTCCAGCAGCACGCAGCTCTTCAGTTGTTCAGTAGGGCTTGGACCCAGGCACCGAGTAGGACAGAGGCAGCAGCTCGCACAAAGACGCTCTTTGCCAAGGCAGAAACCAGTAGGTGGCACAAATGGATGGCTTCAGCAGCCTCCGGCCTCTGCCTTCCCCCGGTCAGAAGTGCCTGTGCCCTGGGGACACTACAGCAGTGTGGGGAAATAAGCAGCCTTTATGTTTTAAACGCACATAAGCTGGCACTTCTCTGTCGGAGAAGCAAACCTTTAAAATGCACACCACTGCGCTTAATCACAACCAATTATTTACGAAAAAGAATTGTATCTGTACGAAGATCTGCAGACAAGGCTTTGGGAAGAAGCCCCAGGAGCAGGAGCAGAGTGGGCGGAAGAGGATCCACGCCGGTGCGTGGAAAGGGCCGGGAGCGCCGGCTGAACCCCGGCACTGCAGGCGGGCTGGATGCAGCGCCCCAGTGCAGCTCGGGGCCACTCAGAGGGCCACCAGCTCCAACCTGCGTCAGGATCCACTCGGAAACAAAAACACCAACATGGGCACCTGAGTGCTCGAGCACAGACCCGTTTCTAGTCCCAGCGGCTGTCCCCCCGCCAGCTGCTGCCGCTGCAGGGCCCGCGAGGCGCTGGGCAGGGCCCGCTGCTCCCCAGGAAGCAGAAGTTGGTGATGCCGTACCCAGCGGCCAGGCCGGCACAGAACACGGGCGGGCTGCCACAGCGGCCCCCCCGCGCACCGGGCAGCCCTCTGAACGCTTACAGGGAGGTTTTTTTACACCAAGAGGCTCGAACCTTCACGAACACGACGCAGCGGGACAGCTGATGCCAAGCCGCCGGCCGGCCGGCCCGGGGGCGGGCAGCACCGCCCGCGGCGGGAGGGCCCAGAGGGACAGCGGCGGGCAGGCCGCAAAGGGGCGGAGACTGGCGGTAACGGCAGTTAACGGACATAGCACAGGCTCCGCCCCCCGCGCGCGGCCACGTGGTCCCGCCGCCCGCCACGTGGCTCGCGAGAGCGCGCGGGGAAGGCGGCCCCACCGCTTCCCTCTGCGCTGCGCGCACTTCCGCTGCCGCCACTTCCCCTTCCGGCGCGCGCGTGCTTGACCGGGGGTCCCGTCGGCTGGCGCACGTGGCTGTGCCCCTCCGGGCCCGCCGCTGGTCCCGGTGCCGCCATGTTGGTGCTGTTCGAGACCGCCGCTGGCTACGCCATCTTCAAGGTGAGGGGTGGAGGGCCGACCGAGTGCGGTGCCTCTCGCCCGGCCGCGGTCCGCCCCCGCCCGGGTGGGTCTCAGCGCGGGGGGCGGCTGCCGTCCTGCGGGGAAGCAGAAGTGAGGGCTGGGGCGGGGGGAGCGCTCCGGGCGTGCGCTGGGCTTACAGGGGGAAACACGGACGGGGAGCGAGTGCCCCCGCGCCGGGCGGCTCCTCAGGGAGTTACTCCGCGCGGCGACCGGGTGCGGTGCCTCTGGGGCCGGGCAGGAGCCGGGGGGGGGTGTAGGAGCAGAAAGGCCGCGTTGTGAGGGATGCCTCGGGCCAGAGGCGCAGGGAAGGGGCTGCAGCTGGAGTCTGAAGGCGCTTGGGGGGAGAAAGGGGGGCCTCCTCGGTGGTCCTGCCAGGCATCACCCGTGGCGCTCGTTTTCCCCCCGCGTAGGGGTGGATTTGGTAGGAGGGCGTCCATCCGTGGCCGTGCCCCGTTTGGAGCCTCTGGAGACATCCGGGTTTGGGCACGTTGACCGCTTTCTCTTCCTAGCTGCGCTCTCGTGGCTGATGTTCCAGCAGAACCTTGCGGATGCAGGAAGGGGCGTGTGGGAGACGGGCAGCGTGTTCCCAAGCGGGTGTGCAGGGTGCCTGGGCCTGAGGGCGTTTCCAAACGCGGGGCTCGTCTGCTGGCTGAGCGCGCGGGCAGGCTGAGCGTGCCTGCAGGTGGAGCGCGTGCTCTCCCTGCCCGTGCTCAGCGCAGAAGGAGGGCTGGAGGGACAGACCGCTTCGCAGGGCTCCGCCAGCCCCCTAATGAGGTGGCTCAAAGGCGGCAGTTTCATGCGGTTTGAACACGTCTAAGCTAGAGCTGCTACAGTGCCATGCTCCCCTCTGGCCTGTTCTCTTGCTCGAGTGTTGATGCCTGTACAGTTCCACCCGCTCGTTCATAGAGTTTGATCATAAAACTTGTATTTTTTTCCCTCCACCTTAGTCGTTTTTTCTGGGTTTAGCTTGTGTGAACACAAGTGCAGGTGCGAAGAGAGCGAGGCTCTGGTTTCTTTTGCCCTTGCCTGCTGCAGAACTACACCCTTGGTGCTCTACAGAGCACTATGTTTACTTCATCTGTCCTGAGACCCTCATTGGGGTGCAGCTGTGCAATTCAGGCAAGGAGGGTTTCAAGATGTAAGCCTCAGGGAGAAGACAGAAATAATTCTAAAAGCACATAGCTTCTGTTCTGTGCCTTCTCCACCATCTCTAACACTTATACCTGGGCAACTAACACATACGGAGTCTTCCTGAAGGTTTTGCTCACTGGATGTTCACACTGGCGAGTATGTTGCACCTTCCAAGTTACTAAAAAGAAAAAAGTTACCTCTTGAGCAGGCTCAGACCTCTTGTGGAGTGAGCCAAGGCCTTTTAACCTTTCACAAAAGCCAGGAAGGGCTGAAAATAACCCATATTTTAATTTCTGAAAGCAGGGTAGGCATAAAGCGAAGGTAGGAGGAGGAGCATAAAGAGAAATTAAGAAGCTTCTCTGCAGAAGTGCTGCAGCAGTCCCCTGCAGGTGTCACCAGCTGGGGTGTGGGGTCTGGCTGTGATGTGTGTGCAAAGCAGCTAGAGGGCACCAGGCATCAAGGAGCAGTGTTCAAAGGCAGGCTGTTAAACACCTACTCCGTGGGAAAGACAGTGGACTGGACTGCAAATGATGTCTGGGCTGGATTGGGAGAGAGGGGAAAGCTGTCTGCTGGAACTGGGCAGAAGTAGTATTTTATTAAAATACATGTTTTGAGACAAGCTTTGGTTTTCCATGCCGATTCTGTTTACAGCTGCTAAGGCCAGATACAGCAAGCCCCAGCCATAGTGCGCATCTGCAGGGCAAGGCTCTCAGTCACATAGCTTTCCTTTCCTAGACACAGTAGCTGTTCAGCTGCAAACTTGTGTCAGTTCATTCTGTATCAAAATATTCTCTGCAGAGTTTAGTGCTTTTTGTTTTTAAAGCAGTCTTTAAATGTTGTCACTGTTGGGTTTTTTGGGGAGTTTGGGGGGTGTTGTGTGATAGGGGGGTTTTTTTGGTTTTTAGTTACTTGACAGTTGGACAGAATTTGTACTTTGAATTTTGGGATACAGTCAGATGTCCATTGCCAGCATAACTGTGCTCTGCCTTTATGCCCTGGTGATCAAGAACTGTTGTCCTCTGCAAGCTGTGTAGCTCGCAGGTATTCTGTTGTAGGTGTTGCTCCCATCAGAGAAGCAGTCTAAATAGTGAGGGCAAATGGGACATAGCCATTTTCTAGATCTTGGAAGGCTTTTTCCAGTGAGTCTTACTATCTTGCAGGACACAAAATATCCATAGGCATGTAATTTCTATATACTAACAACCTTGATTTAGCAGCTTGTCTATCTTCATTTTTCTTTATGCACCCATGTCTGTTTATAGAGGCTGAAAATTCTGTAGGCCTTGGGGTAGGAAAGATGAATTGGAGGAAAGAATCAGCAGGTTGAGGAAAAGAAGAGTTGCTCTGAGGTTTTTCTGTGCTTCAGTCCCGTGGGAAATGAGTTACTATGTTTATTTGCTCAGCTGCTAATTGAGTTTAAAAAAGACAACCTCCTTTGACCGGGATTTAAAAATCTGCAAGGGAGCAAAAATCTCATAATCCCAAGAACGATTTCTGCACTGCACCAAGTTGAATAGCAATTGTGTTGCGTTTGAGTTGTGGGGACAAAACCGCAAGATTTTTGAGTGAGGTGTAAAGAACATGATGTTTTGAAGATCTTGACCGTACTGTTCCCCTGGGCACTTTTCTAGGAATTTGCAGTACACTCTGCATTTTGTGAAACGAGTGTAGACTCTAGCGGTGTAATTGTTAATCTTGTGCTGTTTAAAAACTGAGGGGGATCCCCTTTGTACAGAGATGTGATTAAGCCATTGCTGCCTCTTAGGTAATTCTTGACTCAGTTGATTACCAAGCTGTGGTGAAAAGCCTTCTTTATAGAGACGTTCTCTTTCTTCCTTGGGCTAGCTCAGATTAATGAAAATAACTTGTGGGATCACTCCTTCCTGGTAGGTGTCCCAGACATGTTCGCATTTTCCCAAAGTAGTGGCAGGTTTGGTTTTGGGTCACTGAGGTTGTGAATGAGTCCTGTAGAGGGGGTGGAGCAAGCCCAGTTTTGGCAAACAAGGAGGGGGTTTTGCTTTAATGTGCAGGTTCAGAAGGCCCCAGCCATTATTGAGCAACTTCTGTAATTCAGTTGAAAGTAAAGACACTGTAATATTGTGTGTATATTAGTAGGATAAAGCTGCTGAGAGAGAATGATGAAACTGGAGATCGCCAAAATTGAGTTTGTTGACTCAGTCAGTATTAACTTCCAGTGGTTGGATACACTGGAAATCTGCTTTAGGTCTTCTCTGCTGAATGCAGGGTTGAAGGTTGTTCAAAAGTGCTTTAAATATAGTTGTGTGGTTTGTTGTTGTGGTTTTTTTTCTTCTGCAGGTTCTGAATGAGAAAAAGCTCCAAGAAGTTGACAGTTTATGGAAAGAATTTGAAACTCCTGAAAAAGCAAACAAAATGTAAGCAGCTTTGTGTGGGGATAGCAGCCTGGCTTTTGGAATTATGTGACTGCCTGTCATTATGCACATACAAAGTTCAGAAAGAAGTATTGATTTTCATTTTTCAGTATTGTAGAACCTAAAAGCTGTGAACAATGATAATGTGAAGTTAGATACTCGGAGAAATTTAAAATGGAATATCAAAGTGAAAGAAATAACTTATTTTTCCTTGCAGTGTAATTAAGCTGTGAAAAGCATTACTATGTGTCACCAAAGCAAAAAAATTGAACGATATTTTATGGAGATCTGGATGCTTTGACAAGAACATCCAAGCTTGTAATGCTGCAACTGGCTGAAATCTCAGGGCTTTGTGCTCACAGGAAATTCTTAAAAAAAAATTAGTAGTTTAATACAGCTGAAACTAATAGCATATGAATCACTGTGAAATGAGAGTTAGTGTTGTTGCCCATGCCATCAGTGAGCGTTAGCACCACTGCATAGGGATTGCAGCATCCACTGACCAAGCTGGCTCTTCTAGCAAATTGCCCTAAAGCTGGTGACAATGGTGGATTCCTTTCAAGTCTGTCTAGGGTGTTTTTATTGGAAGATTTCTAACCAGCTTTGGTTATAACAGATACCTCTGAACAAGCTATGCGTTATGATTTGGATTTATCCTGCATTGTAACAGCATTTAGAGGAGAGGCTGGAATATCCCACATCTGCCTGTTTGTAGTGTTGTTAAATCTTGTCTTGAAAACATCATCTTGGCCACTTGCTAGACAGGATGTGGCTCTTAGTGGATCTTCACTCTGATCAAAGTAATTCCTATCTTTCCTGCCTTTCTGAAAAGGCGTCAGTATAAGCCTGGAGCTTCTGTTGGGCTCTGCGAATGCTTAACTCAAGCATTCAGCTTTATCTGTGACCTTGCTTCCTTTGCAGATACTTGACTCACAAAGAGCAGTGGTTAATCAGAACTGGATTAGTCAAATGCCTGTCCCTGACAAGGAATTTACCGGATTGAGATAGCTTCTTAACTGTAACTCTAGATATCAACACCACAGACTGTGTGAGGGGGAGAGGGAAGCTGGGCCTAACAATCTGACATAGTGTGGTTAAACACTGTCCATATGATTTCTTGATTCTGGTCAGCAGTTAGGACACGGAAGAATTTTCTGTTGTTTGTTTTGAGCTCAGCTCAGAACTTGTATTCTAACATATAATTACAGGGACGACTTGAGGATTCATGGGCAATGAATCAGTTCAGTTTTAAAGCATTTGAAGATGCATTTGATGAAAAGCGTGTTAAATCGGAGCTGTGCAGGCTATGTATACCACAGAGGCAGAAGGTTCCCTTTTGAAGATGAGTGGGAAGATGCTATCATCAGTCAATCAGCAGTGACACCTAGTTAATCAGGGTGCAGTGCTGAAATTTAAATGGATGAATCTGTCCTTACATATGAACTAAAAAACAAAAAGGGGGCTTAGGTTTTCTGATTATGTTGGTCCTAGTAATACTGAATCAAAATTCCTTCCTTCTTTTTTTTTTAAAATAGAGTTTGTGGGACCCAGCTGAAAAGTCACATCAGGCTCAAACTTAATCAGCAGGTTTAGTGCTCTTCCTTCTTTTTGGGGATCTGGATATTGATCTCTGGTCTCTTGCAGTCTTAGGAAGAAGAGGGGAACTATAATAGCGGAGGCAGAAAAAAAGTAATATGGTTCTAGTGTCTGGTTTATGTAAATTCATTTACATGTTTGTATTTTTCTTCTTTAGAGTAAAGCTGAAACACTTTGAAAAATTTCAGGACACAACAGAAGCACTTGCTGGTAAGTGAGTTAACACCACTCTTAAAAAAAAAAAAAATAAAAATCCCTGTCATGCACTAGTTCACTCATTACTTACCTCTGTCCCTGCTCTGTTTATTTGTTTGGTTTTTTAAATTACAATTTTTTCTAAGTCAACTGCTTTTGTTGTTTTTTGAGGTCATCCACCCAGTCTATAGTGCAGTAGAGACGTAATAAAGTCTATTTTTTTCCTACCATGCTTATTTCCAAAGCAGCTCACTAATGAGCACCATATAGAAGGTTTTGACTGGTGTATGTAGCCTGTTGTCAATGATGGATTCTTGTTGAAGCTGATTATAACTGATTTGAGTCAACGTTTCGTCACTACCACTGAGACAACAGACAGATATCAGAGTACATATATTATTACAACTGCCGTTGGTTTATGGACACATAGTATGCCTGTGTTTTTTCAGCTTTAAAAAAATGCCTGTATTCCACTTAAAAGAAATTCAGGAGTTTAAACAAATGGAAAGCCTTATATTCAATAATTTTTACTAATTCAACACTTAAATGCTTGATGCTGTGGACTAGTTTGAACAGAAATTATAAAAGTTCTAGCTAATCATTCAGAAATGGTGTGACTGTTACTGCTGAATGTGCTGTATGACATCAGCAGCTGGATGTTACAGGTCACATTTACGACTAAAGAACGGATCTTCGTATTCTGATGTGGTAGGGATAATTTATAAAGGAAGCTAAGGAAACAAGAATGGAGGAGACACTGCCATCATACATGAGATGCAAGTGAAACAACTGAGATTGAAGCTGCTGTATATTCTTCTCCCTGGCATGTTTTTTTTTATTATGTTGCTTTTGCATACGTTTAGGTTCAGATCATGTATAGTTAGGCTGATTTAAAAGAAAAAAGAAAAAAAAACCCTGACAGAGCAAAAGAAAAAAAAAAAAAAACAAAAAACCCCCAAAACTTCTATCGCTTTGCTTCCAGTTTACTTATCTGTGAAATGACTATGTATGTGGCCATTTTAGGTGGCTTAGGAGCTATTGGCCAGCTTGAAAGGTAGAAACTTATCTCCATTGGAGAAAGGTTGAGAGGAAACTCAGCACAGCACTTAGATTTTACCCTTACATTTCATTAAGGTTCTGGAAATCAAAAATCATTGTCTTCTGCTCTGTTTACTGTGATGAAGATGTTGCATCAATCACAGAAGTTCAGTGGAGCACAGAGCTGACCTGCAGAGTGTTGTATAAGTGCCTGCTTAAAATACATTGTGTGGGATTGTAAAGCTTTTACAGATCTATGAATACTTGAAAATGAAGAATATCCTTTTAAAATTCTTCAGTCTACATGCTATATTAAAAGGGTCCGTGTCTGACTGCCTAGCCAGTGTGTTTGGCATCATTCTTTGTTGGGCTTTAGATAGTACATTATCATCATCAGAGGATGCAAGTAAGCCATTACTCAATTTAGGATATCATGGTTGCTGACTAAGGGACCTGGAAGATGGCTGGTTAATTAAATGATACATAAAATGTTTCCATATAACCTTGCTTTTGGAAATGTTAAACATAGATCTAAAGCATATGGCATACTGTTTGTAGAGATCCTTAAACAAAATTGACAGAAATAGAACTGAAACCACATGGAGAAAGGAGAGGGAACTGGGAGAAGGGTTTTTGGTTTAGGCCTTCAAAGGAGCAAGTATATAATCTTATATTTCGATTTTAGCCACTGCGTGGCGAAGTAGTATTGCAGCTCAGGCTAGAGCTACTGTGGGCAGTTAAAATAAAAATACCACGTTAGGAGTACTATTTTTACAGGTTTTAGGAGGTGAAAGAAATGGCATCTTTGGTCTTTTTGTTTTATACAGCATCCACAGCTCTTGTAGAAGGCAAGCTCAGCAAGAACTTGAAGAAAATTCTCAAGAAGATAGTGGCAAAAGATGCCCATGAACAGTTGGCTGTAGCGGATGCCAAACTTGGAGGTGTCATAAAGGTGATAATGGATTTTGCCGTTCTTCCTTTTGTCTGATGCTACTGAAACATTATAGTCAGGTTCCAGAGATTTTGAAATTATTAGCTTTGGATTACGCTGCCAATGCTGTGTTTGCAGTGTGGAAGATATCCTTGTGATCAAACGTGTACTGCATGTATACTGGGAAGATGTTGACTTGAGTACACAAGTGAATGATATGGTAAAATTGCACTGAGGTGTTCAGGTTTGCTTGATTTCTCTCTTAAATATTGGTTAGAAACCCAGCAGATTAAAAAATTAATTTCCCTAATGATCCTATCCAGAAAAAGAGGAGGGGAGGAACCAAACAAAAAAACGTCTGGGCAGATATGCTTATTTCTCACTAACAGATGCAGCAATAGTGGGGTGATGACTTATTGTCTTGTTGGGAGTACGCATCGTTCTGCCTTCCTCAGTCTACAAGCAGTAGTGCACATCCTTCAGTCATTACCTACCAGAGGAAGGAAGAAGTACGGTAGAGGTGGACTGCTTTCTCCAATGTCTCCTAGGTGTCAAATACCAGGTTCTCATCTCGTGTCTGATTGCTCCCTGTTCCAGTGGTTTTTATACTGAGCACCTCCTCATGCTGTCTTAGGAGACTGGTGTAGGCTGCAAAATGAGGAGGATTTAGTGTTAAAGTGATAGTACCAAGGACTCTGAACTAATTATTCAGTTTTGTTCTCTGGAAAAGAGCCAAAGCCCATAGCCTTCTACCTCTGAATTTTTCTCTCTATGGACGAACTGTTTCTAGTAAACTGCAAAATCTTGACTCTTTGGTTCCAATGTCTACATAGCAGATAGAGCATTAATTATAAAATCTCCTCTTCAAACTGGAATTGTTACTGTGTGGGGAACTGGGGGTGTCACTACCTTGAGCATCAAAGACGACTGAAACTGTTGTGTGATCACAGGATTGCAGTGGGAAAACCAGGTATAATGAGAGGCTACTGGAAGAAGGGCTTTAGAGGAATGTCATTGTCATGCCTGACTTTGGGCCATTGATTTTTATCCTGCAGGACAAGCTGAATTTGAGTTGTATACACAGCCCAATGGTTACAGAGCTGATGAGAGGAATTCGTTCACAGATTGAAGGGCTTATTACAGGCCTGCCTTCTCGAGAGATGGCAGCTATGTGTCTGGGTCTGGCGCACAGGTGAGTTCCTAGAACAGCTCTATTTAATCCCATGTCTGCCCCGCTCCTGTGTCCTTGGCTAGGCTGTGCTGCTTGAAGTGTCTGAGTATGTGACATGGTTTCATACTCGGTAAGTCAAGACACTTTTGTATCTGAAATCTTGGTTTATAAAGGAAGGGCTTTCCAGTTTGCACCCACCCTGTAGGGAAAGGCTTCATCTTCTCCTGAAGTTGAAGTTGATAGCTTTCCTTTGCATGTTATGTACTTTAGGATTTGGTTTGAAATGTCTCTAGCAGTCAAATGGGTCATTTAAAACTCCATTGCCACTGGGAGACAAGGTGAAGACTATGATTTGCTGATTTATGCCAGACTAAATATCGATATAATACATAATGTAAATGTTAAAGGCAGAGTTGTCTTCCTACCTTGCTATCACTGCCTCTTAGGTTTAGTGGAGCAGTAGTTAAATATAAAGTTGTTGGATCAGCATGGGATCAAGCATTCACTCATGAGTAACTTTTAATCCATATTCTGACGTGAGCTTGTCCTGTCAACAAGCCATTGGCAAGTTGGAGAACTGCTTTGCTGTAGCTAATTCCTTAAAAGTAGATGTGTGTTTGCTTAGAAAATGGGCATTAATATTGAAAAAGGACTTTGAAGACGCGAGTCCCCATTGATGTCAAGTGTCTTTTGCTGTAGCATACTGAGAAATTTTAAACATACATTAAAGCCAGATGGTAATGGGCTTTCTCAGACACTGAGAATCTGTTCCAGGAAGTTTCTTCTGTTGCTTCACATTAGCATTGCTGATATTTGCTGCTGGGTGGGTACAGTTTTGTGGATTGCCTCCAGCTGCTGCAGAACTGGAAGTGCTGTTGACAAATACTTTTTGTGGGGATCTGTGCAGAAAGAAAACAACAGCCAATTTCCTGCCACAGCGCTCATACTCAGTCTGCTGCACGTGGTACAGATAGCCTTAACTTTCCCTTTCACCCTGGTCACAGGGTAAGTGTATGTACATGTGTCGGAGTTGTTGTGAAACTTCTGTCAGTGTGGCTTCTGGCCACAGCTGAGAGCAGTCAGTGGCATAAAACTGAGCTGGTATGAATGAATATATGGACAGCTATATTCATGTAAAATAGGAGCAGGTGGGACATACACTCAGCAGCATGTCAGGATGCTGATGAAACTATTTCTGTCTCCTCAGCCTTTCCCGATACAAGTTGAAATTCAGCCCAGACAAAGTAGACACCATGATTATCCAGGCAATTTGTAAGTATATTTAGAGCTTAAATTATTAATGGATTCAGTTTAGGATAGCTGACTTATTTACCTTGGTTACAGAAAAGTATTGCTGTTAATTTCCTCCTAACATGTTTTGGTAAATTGGGCATTGGTGTTCAGCTAGGCGTAAGGTGTGTTTTCTTAATAGGGTTTACCACAAGCAGGAACATTTTTGGGATGATACAGTATACTGGTGTCCATTTTTTTCTTAGCATAGAGATCAGCTGAAATACAGGCAGTGTTAGTTCAGTCCTCTGAGGACTTCACTTCCCAACATGCCTCCCTTCTGAGTCGTGTTGGGAGAGTGGGCCCCATGGGACAGGACTTTATGACCTTTCATTTTTGTGGTATCTTGCATAGAGGGCAATGTGGAAATAGACTCTTATGTTAGGTATGTAAAACCCACTGCAGTGGGTAATGCTGCATTCTATCTCCTTGCTTTCTTAATGGAAAACAGGCTGAAATTGTAAACGCGGCTAGGAAAGCCCATTCCTCGTTTTTCGTTTAAGACATCTACATCATAATCATCGGCATGCTTGCTGTGAAGCAATGGTGAGGAATCCTGTTTGGAATATTAATTCCCAGACTGTTGTCAATGATGAAACATAGTTAAGCTGAAATTAATGATTTAATTCAGTTCCTTCGTCACTACCACTGAGACAACAGATGGGAATGTTGCTATTGCGTTAGCGGGAAATATTTTAGCCTCAGGGCTCTGTAGCAATATATGCAGTGGGTGTTACACTCTTGTGTTGTAAATCTGATTATTGGTCATATCTAGTAAATGGTGAGCCTGTTAGATTTGTGTTGGGTATATTTATATTATAAAGGCAACTAAAGGGCTTAATAAAATCTTTTAAATCAAGTAATTGAATACAAGATCAGTTTCTCACCATTGAAACATTTTTCCTTAAAGTTTATTAGATGGCTGAGTTTTACATCAATCTTGTGTGTAACACTTTGGCTGACTGAGAGGAAGAATAACTGGCTGCTGCTCCGCTTCCAGGGGAACGTGCTTTGCAGCTGTTCAAGGAGTTAGTCCAAGACAGTCCCAGTGATGAAACTTTCAGGCCACGCTCATGGGAATTCTAATATTTCTATAATACCGTGCCTGGGATTATGCAGTTCTCTGAAAAGTAAAGACTTCTCATGTACTGCAGCTTATGTTTCATTCCAGCCTTTATGGGATAAAATACTTCAGTTTATCTCCCTTTACACTATTTAAATTTGTTGATTTGAGAGTTTTCCATTTTTAGAGTACCTTTTTAGAAAAAAAAAGTCCATTCTTCTTTCTCTTAGCGCTTCTTGATGACTTGGACAAAGAACTGAATAACTACATCATGCGCTGTAGGGAATGGTATGGTTGGCACTTCCCTGAACTGGGCAAAATCATCACAGATAACCTAACGTATTGTAAATGTGTGCGGAAAGTTGGTGAGTAATAAGGAGGCATGAGCCTGGAAAATGTGGCATGTTAGTATGCAATGCATTAATGGCACTGATTTGTAGACCAAGCGACTCGCTTATCCAGCTAGTCATCATGACCTTGTATACAAGCTTGCCTTCAGCAGCAGTGTAAATAGGGCCAGTAGAAAAGTAGTGTATGCTTGCATCTGTATGTTGGTGCAGTTTACCATTTTAAAGCTTAAGAGAAAGCTAATACCATATCACCAGTCAGTTCGTCATGGACCAGCAGCATATCTTCTTAGAACCAGAAGAAATTAGCTGCCAAAAAGTGATGTAAAGAGAATTGCTGCCTGTTTGCGGGTGTTCTTGGAGACTACAACTGCTATAATTATTCATAAGAGCAGTGACCACTGTAATGTTTTGGACACTTGCTTTGCCTCTTAGGCATGTGCTTTGTATTGATAATTTTATGTAATTTTTTTTTTAAATAATGAAGTTTGCAGTCCAGAGAGACTTGTGGTTTTAAGGGAGCTTTCTTCCCAATTGTAGGAAGAATTACATAGGTTTGGTTAGTGGTAAGTGACTGCTCACTTCCTGGAATTCTTCCTTTGTAATCTTGTGACTGAAAATTTTGCAGCAAGCAGCTATTGAAAAGGTGAAGTATGCAGTGTTACAGAATAAGGGCTTTTTTTTTCTAGTTTCAAATTTAATATTTCCAACCATTCTCAGCTAGTATAAACATGAAGTCAGAACATTGACATATATTTTGGGAGTTTGGAATAGGATGACAGCAGACTTGACTCGCAGTTGTTATTTTGGCCTTTTATCTTTGTCTGTTTCTGTGCTTTTTTAGTAGTTCATCTTGTGCCCAGCACAAACATGCTTTCATCTGTCCCCCACAGGAGACAGAAGCAATTTTGCCTCCTCTGATGTTTCTGACATCCTACCAGAGGAGATCGAAGAGGATGTGAAGGCTGCTGCTGAGATTTCCATGGGGACAGAAGTATCAGAAGAAGATATAAACAACATAATCCATCTCTGTGATCAGGTATGTACACGTGGATGAATAGCAATAGGAACTCTATTTAGTTAGCCATGTCAGAGCCTCTTCTACCAAGGAGAGGTTTTCCCAGGGCATTGCTACCACACTTGTGATGGCAGTGATGACTCCTATATTGTTGCTCTCCTGATGTACAGACATGAGGGTGCACAGTCACTACCTCATCTGAGCCATCTCAAACGGTTGATGTCTGCATAGTCTTCTGAAAGTGGCAGGCTTACTTTTGGTTGGAATTTTGGCATCATTGTGCTTTTATGTCCTTGAGATAACGCTACTGTATAGCCTCTTTTTAATCTGTCACTTTTGAAGCTAGATGATAAAGCCTGGGTTAAAAGGGGAGCACTGAGGCCCCAGAAGAGTTAGGAAACTTACCCTGCTTTCATCTAGATTGTTATGTGAACTCCTTCTGACTTCAGTCGTGCCAGTTGGATCCCTTTGTGACTTTACCAGGGAGTGGCAGGGTTAGGAGTAGTGAGTTCCTGTTCTTGGTCTAGACTGGGCTGCTTTTTTATGTGCATTCTAATTGTGTGTATTTGTATGGAACAAGTAAAGAGCATTTATCCCATTTCAAGAGAATGGTGGCAAAGATTTATGTGAAAAGTGAATGTTCCAGGGTTTTGTCCTAAAGAAAATGTCCTTACTAAGTATTCTTGTTCTGCTTCGCTGTCTTTGGCATGTTGTCAGCTCCTTTATCAGGAGCTTTGCTGAGAAAATAAGTTGCATAAGGGAATGAGCAATACAGAACCAATATACTTTGTGGACGGAGCTCAGCCCTGGAAATATGCCCTATATAAAGCTTTCTATAACTCCAGCTCATGGTTGTCTGTACATTTTGCATTTTGTTAGTCTCCTGTGTTGGAATTTTCAGTGCTTTCTCATTTCAATATATTTAGCTCTTAATATTTGTTGGTCAGCTAATACTGATTCCTGTAACCAAACTCGGTCTGTGCCAGGTGATTGAAATCTCTGAGTATCGGACACAGCTCTACGACTACCTGAAGAACAGAATGATGGCCATTGCTCCTAATCTCACTGTCATGGTGGGCGAACTGGTTGGAGCAAGGCTCATTGCTCATGCAGGTGGGTTACACTGATCAGTGTAAATAAAGCTTAGATGACCTCATCAGAGGTTTTCTCTGAGGAGCTGGTCAGCTAAAAGCATTATGCGAGGCCCTGATATGAACATCTCATGGTAAAGGGGGGGAAGGTGGTTCTTGAGGAATCTGAGAATACCAGCATGAGCTTGGTAGTAGTCTGTGATGATGAAGTTCCTACTTGGCCTGAACTGTTTTTGGAATGTGAGGGCAACTTAAGTCACTACCTCTTCTGAGACACTTACTGAGCCTCCTGCTGATAGTCCAGTCAGTTCTGAGGTAAAATGCTGACAAGCTGGCCTTAGGCTTTTATAGTCAGATTGGCTCAAGGTAGCAACCTTATTTCAGTTATCTGTGCTGCAGTTCCGTGATGACACATTCTTGCTGCCAAACTTTGTCAGGAGTCGGCATTACTCCCGTGCAATATGTTTTATTGAGTCAGCCTTCTTTCCTGTTGCTGAAATCAAACCAAGACAGAGTTAGTCGAAGCATGAAAGACTGAAATGGCTTACTTGTCCTTCAGGAAGTGAACATGAAGCAGCTCTCATAGAAATAGATGGCTCTGAGCTTCCTACTTCTAAATAGTGTAGGAGTCTAGCCTCCCGCTTCTCTAGCGGCTCTTCTGACAAATTACTATTGCTGTGTCACCTCCTTCTAGGTTCCCTCCTGAATCTGGCAAAACATCCAGCTTCAACAGTTCAGTTACTGGGTGCTGAGAAGGCACTCTTCAGAGCACTGAAGACTAAACGGGACACACCTAAATTTGGCCTTATCTATCATGCTTCCCTAGTGGGGCAAACCAATGCCAAAAACAAAGGAAAGGTGAGTTGCAGAATTGTTTACCAGCTTGGCTTTTTCCAGAGCATGAATATCTGTTGATGAGATGGCTTGAGCTTCACAGTGAGGCTCTTCCCATGCCTTGCTTTACTGTATTGCTTCATGGTTATGCAGAAAATGCCACTGTCCCGTAAATCTTTGGATGTCATTCATTCCTGTTCAAAAAAGCGAACTGGATTGACCATTCAACACATCTGAGTAATAACAGATGCATTCTTGCTGAGTTATGATGTAACGCTGGCTTTCTCAAAGGCTGTGTTACTACTTTCTTCTATGTGATAGTAAACTAAGCTGTTACAGGCTTTGTCTTGCTTGAAAATCTGACCCTTGTTGTGCTAAAGCTAGTAACTTTTGTGGCTTGCTTTTAAAGAGCTTAGGCTTTTGTAATGCAGGTGGATCAATATGTATTTGAGTTGTGGAGAAAGCTATCCATCTGGAAATTACACCTCAAACAAACCTGATCTAAAGGTTGAGGTAGAGTGGGATATGTATAACTAACTTGCTGTCTCAGATGTTTCCCTCTATTTATCAAGAAAATAAGGTGTTACATTAACAGTATTTCAACGTTAAAAGAATGATGTACTAATTGTTTTTTGGACTAAACACTGCTAGTAAATGGTTACTTTGTCCTTTTATTTGTGGGTATGGTTTCCAGATCAGAGTGAATCATTGCCTTATGTTAAGTCTTAGCTTTTAATACTCTTTTTGGCTTTTCCAGATTTCTCGAATGCTGGCAGCTAAGACTGCCTTGACTATTCGTTATGATGCCCTTGGGGAGAATACCAGTGCCGAAATGGGAGCTGAGAACAGACTAAAAGTAGAGACGAGATTGAGGCTTTTGGAAGAGAGAGGGGTAAGTCTAGCAGAGGACTGCATGAAGCTGACATTCTTGTTTATGGTATGATTTTCTGATGCGCTACTTTCTGAGTCTTTTCCCTTCACTCAGTTGTGTGATCTAGTGTCACTCTTATTCTGCAGTTTCTCCCAACCTTGGCTGGAGCAGTAGGGTTTGTAAGCTGGCTGCATCCATTTGTTTGTATGTCAGTTTTTCTTGTTTTACATTCCTGTCTTCATTTTCATTATACTGAAAAATCTTGATTCTGAACAAGATGAATAAGATCTCATACCTTTACATTCTACTACATCTCTGGATTAATTGCAAAGATATGCTTGTTACTTCATAGCTGCTTTTTTTTCACCTTAGAAGAAAGGGCATTTGGGTTTTGTTTCCCCTCACATTTTCCACCATGGTTCCTCAAAATCTGAACACAGGTGATGCTTAGTCTTAAGGAGCTTTCTGTGTAGCTAAAGCAAGATATTATTCTGCAAGTTGCTGCATTGCCCTCCTGTTGCCTAATGCATATCCTGCCTCTCTATACCTGCTGTTCCATTTGTTGCCACTGGCACAGCATGCTGGGAGAATGTAGGGTTCACTTTCCTCTTTTAGGTGGCATGCATGCTGCATGTGATCTTGTAAATGATGACTAGGTTTAGCCTTCCAGGCTAGAAGATCTGATACTAATGCTGTAGTACTGGCATCGCTAGAACAAAAAAGAAAAATCCAGAAAAACCTGCCTGCTCCTCCTTGAGTATTTCATGGGAGGTGATACTTCCCATTGAAACAAAGGCAAGGAGACATGTTAATACCAAAACACAACCTGATCACCTGACCAGTACAAATTTAATTCAAATCCAGTTTGGGGACTGTATTGTGGTTTTACAGTTGGCTTTATGCCAGGCATAGGATGATACCTGCCCTGACATGCAGTTATCCTTGCAAAAAAAGAAAGTGTGCACAAATTTGAGGCTGGTCTTGGGAATTTAGAGATATGATGTTGTATGTCACATGGCTGTGGTATGTTTGATCCAGTACTAGATGCCCTTTAATTGAATTAAGCTTTTGAAGAGCAATATTAGAACGGCACATGTCTTTCTCATCTCAGTTACCTCCCTGTCACTATTCTGCTCTCAGGTGTAAGACTCATATAGGTATAGAAGAGCCTGACCAATAATATATGTCTATCTTTCCATTTTGAATTCCTTTCAAGAGCTGTAGAACTTGTGTTGTGAATTGTATTTTATTATGAGTAATTTGTTTTTAACTTCTAAATTTTTCTTGTAGATAAGAAGAATAAGTGGTACTGGAAAAGCGTTGGCCAGGACAGACAAGTATCAAAACAAGAGGTGAATAGTTTTTCCTTTCAGCTTGGCTGTGTATAAATAACTCTCCATGGTTTTTATTTCTGAGAACCTTTTTGGTTGTGGGCTGAGTTGACTTAAGATCCAGAAAACATTTTCTGTGCTCTTAAACGGTGATGACAAGTCCCATTGGTAATGGGAATTTCCATTCTCCCCTCATTTTACAGTTGTGGTAAAGCCAGTAACTGGAGAAACAGTCCTGATTTTTCTAGTAGCAAATTACTGACATCATCAGGTAACAAGTATATTTAGATGCTATCAGCATCAGCCCAAAAAGCTGAATAGTTTGGGGAGTTCATATGTAGCAGCTTTATTTAATGCAAGTCTGAATAAATGACATTTGCAAAAGTCGGGGTTTGAATGAGTTTCTTTGACATGGAAGCTGTACTAGAGAGCTGCTTAGTCTTATTCTTAGAAATGAAAAAAGCACCACTTGTTTTAAGCAAAGCTTCATCTCCTTGTTTAGGTCCCATATGTGATAAGTAATATGTACCTTAAGCAATAGATAGGGTCTGTACTCTAGACACTGTTAGAGCAGTTTCTGGTGCCCAAAATGACACTGTTAAGTTGCAACTGGGACAGCTGAACATCTAAGGATTGGAACAGGTTATTATTAGTCTGAGCTGTGACATCTGGGTTTTTCACTTAATTTGGTTGCAGGCTTCTTGCTTAGCTTGGCCTGCTTATTTTGCTGAACCTTCGGTGTAGAGAGGGCAAGTGTACAGCAAAACCAGGGCTGGGTGCTAGTTCTGCGAGGGGAAAAAATAGCACTGTTGCACCCATCTGCAGTCCCCAAACATCTTTCTCAAGCCTAGCTGTAACTTCCGTTTCCATATGCTAGGCATTTCAAAGTGTAGTGATAGCTATGATTTCTGGAGCAGCTTTTGAAGTCAGTAAATGAAGTATCAGAGTGTGTAAGGAGGCAGTTGAGGAGACAACATGCGTGTAGGTTTTTGACCTCTTGAAATGAGGAGTCATGAATTCCTGCCAGGACACGTTTCTACTGTTAGACATGCTCTGCAAATGTGTCTAGGCTTGGGGGACAGACTGAAGATAATTCCTGGCTGTTTGGCTTAGTCTGGCTGCCTAAAAGGGAAACTGACTCAGTCCCTGTCAAACTGTCCTTGCAGTACAAAAATGGCAGTATTGCTGCTTTATGGAGATTGTTTGAAGGGCTAAACAAGTGTTTTAAGGAGATTAGCAAGAATCTCTTTAGTCTTGTATGGAACTGTGGATCCTGTATGAATTAGTTACATCAAAGTAATGTTTCAGAAGTTAATTGTGAGATAGTTTTTAGACATGAGGTTCAAGTGAAGCATTTCAGTATACTTCCAAAAAAAGGTGTGAGAGAGTGCATTACTTATCTTTGGCATGTTTATTTGCTGATTATTTTTTATTATTTTTTATGTATTAGTAGTATTTTGACAATGACAAGGAAGCCAGTGAGCCTGGGTTTAACTGAAGCAGAGTCCTTTGTTCGCAAAAGGCTATGTAATCAGTTTCTGTAAAGCAATGTGCAGTGTTCATACTCATAAGAACAATTTCTGATGCTTAGAGAATGAATTGATGGTACTGTCTGCTAGCATTACCACATGCTTCCCAGTCTGGTCACTAGTCTCAGTTGCTTTTGTAACCTGTGCAAAGTAGCTACTTCAGATTCCTATTTTAGAGAAGTTCAGAAGCTCAGTATGTGGCTGGAGGGCGGAATAGTTTAGGCTTACTGTTTTAAAACTCCTTTCTCCTTCAGCAGGAATTCTGTTCTAAATGAGTAAGAAAAAAATTGCTTCATTGCTATTAGATGATTCAACTGCCCCTGAAAAGGTCCAACTAAAGAGCACTGGGTTTCAGCGTGGCTGGTTCTCTGCAGCCTGTAGAGGAGCTTGGGACTGGGCAAAGGAGCATGTAATTCTCAAAAAGAGGCAGTTTCAGACACAAATTAGGTATTCACGTGTCCCATGGTCAGTGATATAAATGATGCAGAGATGACCTATAGCATTACCCTGCCTTGTGAGTTGTGCCCTGTGAATGTAATGGTGGAGAGGCAGTGCAGAAAAAGCAAATGTAAAGCTACATCTAATTATATATATATATATATTTTTATATATATATAAAAAAACCACCCTTAGGGTATGCTTAAATGGACTTACCAAATTGTGGGGAGCTATGTGCTTGTGACCATACACAGCTATGATAGAAAGGCTTTCAGTGGCAGAGATGCTTTGTTAGCTGAGCAAGATTGATTTGCGAATATTCTCGGGAGGTTGTGTTGGAAAGTATGTATTCAACTACAGGATCTTACCTGGGGGCTAGCTCTTCTTTTTTGTTACTTAAACTGACTTGTTTTCTTCATTACAGCGAAGTAAAAATATTTGACCCATCTGGTGACTCTACACTTCCTGCTGTTTCAAAGAAGCGCAAAATTCAGGAGGTGGAAGAACGAGACGCAGAGGTTGCTGTGAAAGCAAAGAAGTTCAAAGCAGAGATGAAAGGTTAGTTGCTGCATCTGTGCTGCTGGCATGTTGCTGTGTGTATCGTGCAGTGGGGCTTAACATTTACAGCCAGCCACAATATCTGGTTATTCTCCTTGGGTATGACAGTGTATTTAAAAAAACCAAATAATCCTTAATGGACTGACCCCAGACTGCAGTCAGTTTACTTTAAATATCTGCTTTTGCACAGTTGTAAGTGTGTAAGAACATTTACAAACAAAGCTCTTACTCTTCTTGGAGAATTCTTGCTCAGCAGGTTTGTATTTAGTGGGTCTCAGTATCTTGCAGACAAAAAAGCGCTTCTCTGAAAAACCAGAACTTGCCCGATTTTCTTTAAAGAATACTTCTTTATTCTGTATAGGAATGTTCTCTGGCATGTTTCAACATAAAAACATTGAATGTCAGAATTTGAGGTGAAATGACACTTGGAAATTTCAGTCTGAATGTACATAACACATGAACAATTGTTATTCTCTGGAGAGCTAAAACTGAACTATGGCCACAATTGTTCTTTCCTTCTCTGGTAAGTTACTGTGTGAAGAAAGATCTTGGACTGTGACTTCAAAATAATCTGGGTTTATATTATGGTTCGTTTTAAGAAAAATTCTCTCTCTTCTCTCCAGTGTGCACTTCAGCACCTCTAAATGGCTGGCCTAATACTTGCTATGATAGTGGAGTACCCAGTGTGTAACTTGGGAGGGGGGAAAAAAAGGAAAAGGAAGATGACTTTAAGTCACTTCTATGAGACCCTGAGCCAGATCTGGGCATGCGCTACTCCAAGCTTTGTCAACTACCCGTGCCTGCAGCAGGTGAGGGTGGTCAGAGACTTCCCTTTCTGACCTTCTCTGTGCTGCTGTGTTCTAGTGTATCAGAGTGTAGTTACACTGGTTCTGTAGCTCTTCATGCTCAGCTGATGTTGATGTGTGATCTTTCCACATGCCGGTTGGCTCATGGTGTCTGTGTACATGGATGGAACAACATGTAGGAACCTAAACTTAGCTGAGAATTAAAGTTACACTGGAGGGAGAATCCTTTGTGCTATAAAGCTGAGATCTGTGCCCCAGCTTGTTGTCTTGTACTTATCATAATGAGACAAAGACACATGAGTAGTTTGGAGGCTTGAACTTTGCCCATTTGCTTTTTTGAGAATGTGGGTGTTCTCACAGCTACTGCTTTTGATAATCTTTTGAACTAACTTCCCTTGTTACAGTCTCAGAATTGTTCCCTAGGGCTTCCTTTGCATTATCAAAGCAAGTGTTGACATCTCACAGGTGTGACCTGCTCACAGGTGAAATATTACATTCATTTCCAGCCTGGTCTCTTCCGGTATGAGGAGGATGTTTCTGTTCATAAATATATTATTCAATGGTATATGCTTTTATACACAAAACGTGCTTGCATTTGCTATCTTTGCTTTATTGAGCATTGATACCTCCTGGTTTAGGGGTTGGGTACAGCTTAGCAGGTATCCTTGAGCTACCAAGAGTTATTTGAGTGGTAGGTGGTGTTCAGAATACTTGTGGACTACTGAAATCTGTGTTGGCTGGTTTGTGTTGGTTTTTGTTTGGTGGGGTTTTTTAACTTACCACAATCTGAAGTACAGGATTCAGATGTGTTGCTTTTCTTCCTGAAAAGATAGGGCATCCTTCATATGTATTGTTCATAGCTCTTGCTTTTTCCCAGTTCTTCATATCAACTGGGTCATTTTATTTGGATACTTGGGCATTAGAACTAACTGTGCCAGTTGCTTCAGATTATGGAAGAAGTGTTTTCAGAGAGCTTATTCATCTCATATCACCTGTACGCAGAACTAATCCCTTCAGCCTATATTCTTGTACCCTTTAAAATAGCACTGCCCCTACATTTGCAAATTCTTGTATTTGACCATCCAGTAAAGTACATGTATTTCCCTGACACAGGCTAGACAGGCCATGAGCTTGCCTTGAGTAGTTCAGTGAGTTCCATAATACACAGGAGAGCGCACAGGAGGTTCCAGCATTAAGATTTATGTTGCATGTCCACTTGAATATGCATGAACCTTTAATTTCTGCTGTTCTTGGCTCTATTCTTTTTGATGCAGTGCTCTATTAAGCTTTCCCCTGGTCAGAGATTACACATCCAGACATAGGGTTGTGAAAGAAGTCTCTGCCCCCTCCTTCCCCATGCTGTTTGTGCACCTACATGATAAATGGGGGTGGTGGAAAAGCAGTCCAGGAAAAAAAGGAATTCTTCAGCTAGATCAATTTTGATCCAGTTTGTATTACACGAGGAAGGTAAGGGACAGGAATAAGCTGGGAAGCTGTCACTGAAAAGTGATTTGTCAAACTATTGCTCTAGTATTTGTTGTAAAGGGGGACAGTATTTTGAATTGTGCTAGCCTGAAATGTAAATGTTACTGCAAGATGAGATGTGTGGCGTTTTCTCTCTCCCTGTTTGGGGTGCAGGTATGGCAGTACTTCGGATGGGAACTGGCAGCGGGGCTGGGGTGAGGCATGACTTCAAACCACTTTCACCTTTTACATCTGAAAAGAAACCAAACAGAAGGATAGTGCCTGAAACAAGTTATAATCCACTTAAGGAGTTATCTGTTAAAGCCTGGTTTAATGGTGGGGGAAGGGAAATAGGACAGCTATTTTTGTGACTACAGTCTTTGAAGGTGAATGTGGCTAGACAGAATGCATACCACCAACAGGGCTAGCCAGTGCCCCCAGTAAGGTGCTCAGCTTGTATTTAAGCATCAGGATATAGTAGCGGCTAGTCACTTGGAAAGATATCTCCCGAAAAGAGAAATATCTATCATCTTAATTTAATGGAGTGAACCCTGCAAGACACACAGCCTTAAATGACAGCAACATCATGACATGGTGTCTTTATTGGTAGGCAATGTGACTTGACTCTGTACATGTGGAGCATCACGTGGCAGAGGGAGGGTACATCAGGCTGGTGTGTAAAAGCTTAGAGAAAACTGGTGGAAAGTGGGTGAGTGGAACTACTGCTGGTGATCTCCAGCACTGCACAGGGCCATCAATCAAACTGTGTTCCGGGTGCTTCTTTCTGTGCCTCAGTGCCTGACAGTAAGAGCTGTTGGCTTTCTTGTCAGCTGCTGTGTATCACAAAGAAACCCCACTGGGCTTGAGTGACTTAGAAGTGTTGCACCCAGAGGGAAAAGACCAGCACCCCTGGAGCCTTTATCCTCATTTTACCTAGGTACAAATACATGAAGTCTTGTGATGAGCTTTGCTAGAAAGCAGCAACTGAAATCTTCAGGAAGGCATCTGCTGCTAGCTGTGAGAAGTGATAGTGCCTGTGAGTGCACAGTGCATCATCTGCAGTTGTGAATTGTGACAGGTTCCACTGCCTGGTATGTCAGACTTGATGACGTGTAGGGTAATAACAAGAAGTTATTTTTCCAAGGTTACCACTCAACATTTTGCTTGAAAATGCATAGCTTACCAATCCAGCTGAGTGCAAATGTGTTGCACAGCAAAATGTGATGCATATGCTCCTGTTCTACCGTATGGCTTTAATGTTAATGTAGTTTATGCTTATTTTTCAGCTACTTCTTATTTCCCTATGTCATACATAGGGACGTGAGGATACTTATTTTTACACATTTTGAATGCCTTATGCTTGCACACTGTTTTCTGTGAATGATATGTATGGCAGAATCCACCTACAATTATATTTACCAGTTCCTTTATCTGGAATCCTTTGCTGTTTTGCTTCTGGCATTTTTTTATGTCAGAAAACTGCATGTGTTAGTTGGCTGTATTTTCCTGTAGACATGTCTAAAAATTTTTTACCCTGAAGCCAATTTTTTCGTCTGAAGCTTATGTTAGAGGCAAAGATTGAATTTTTTTTTTGACTCATATAATCCTTCTGCTGCCTTGAGGAACTAAACTTGCGACAAAGAACAATCAAGATGTTAGGAGGTTGTGTGTTTTGGTTTTTTATAATTGCACTGTTTTGTTTCTGTTCTTTTTGTAAGTGGTAAGTGAGTGTGCTTCAAAATGAAATTGATTTTTTTGGGGGGGGAGTACAGTGAGAAAATTACTTCTTGAGTCACACTCTCAGTAGCAACTGTACACACCACAAACACCGCTGGTTTCAGCATCTCAGTTTTGTAGCTACTGAAGGACAGTGGTTGCTATGTCATGAACTTACTCATGAGTACATACTGAGAAACTTGGTATCCAGCATTGACTCCATTGTGCAAATAAATTTAACTTGGGTATGCTCCAGTAACAGCCTGGCTACTGCATAGGCTGTCAGCTTAGTAATGATTTTGCTTGGTTGCTTTACGTAGAGATAACAAAGACTGTGATACGTATTCTAGAAAATGAGTGGCAAATCATAGTGCCTTTACCACTGTGCTTAGATAGGCTAGCTGTTGATGAATAGTTCTGAAAAATAGATGTAAGAGGGCATTAATAAATCTTTCCTTGGGTTAACATTCCTCTCAGCTTATATAAATAATTCAATTCCTGTCTTCCAGGACAGGAAAGAGTTCCTGCTTTTGCATTAAGTGCTTTATGTTAGCTCAGCTTTGAGAGATCTTTGTCTTTGCCAGTCTAAACAGTTAAGAGAACTGTTCTGCTTCTTAGCAAATTTCCAATGTCACGACAGGGAAATCAGTTGCAAACAAGCTACTGCTAGTTGAACACATTTCTAATGTGGGTTTTAGAGTCCTTGCACTGCTCTTGTGATGCTGGTAAAAAGATTTGCCAAACTGTGGACAGTCTGTTTTCAGAAAGAGTACTTAAAGATAATTTGACAGACAAATGAAAGCATGCAAGCTTGTTTAATACTTTGGGAGCAGCATATAGCAGTGGTGTTTGTACCAGGAGATATGAATAGTGCTGTCTGAACAATCACTTGTGTCTCAGATAGTTGTATATTTTGATTATAGCAGGGAGTTGTCATGCAGGTAAGGGCAAAGTGGAGAAAAATAGGTGTAGAGAGATGTAAAGAAGGGGCAGTGTAGTATTCAGTATTTTGCATTCTTACTATCATCATTGCATCGTCTCACATCTCACAGAAAGCTTTTCCTTTTTTGCCTTTTATACTCTTAATAACTGACAACCTTCCTTTCGTTTCTTCTTCCTTCCGTGGTGCAGAAGAGACAACTGTAGAAGATGATGAACCTGTCAAAAAGAAGAAAAAGAAAAAGGATAAGGAAAAGCAAGCTGAAGAAGAGGAGGCACTGAGTGAGGAACCTCCCACGGGCCCCACAGTTGAGGTAAGGCAGAATTGCACAGCTTCCTGATCCTTCATGGGAATGGATTCTCTCCAAAACATACGGAGTGTGTGTGTGTGACATTTTCTTATCTGTATAACCCATGGTATGCAAGGACAGTTTTACTCTAGTAACTTTATTTCATTATATCTATCACTGTAATGTCCAAGGTTTGCATTACAAAATAAGGTCTGAGAAATTTGTGACTAATGCCTCCATGTACCAGGAGTGTTTCCCCTCCTTTCCTCTGCCCACTCCCAGCTTTAGTCTTCTCTCTTTCTGCATCTTTTTCTAGTGGGGAGAGTGTCCCTTGGTGCTGACTCACAGGCATCTGTCTGGTGTTTAGGACTCATAGGGAGCAGAGGCTGTACCTGCTGAATTGATGAAGCATCATTTGATGTCTCTAAGCAACAGTAGAGTGGATAAGACCAAACTAAACTAATTGCTCAGTTTTGAAATGCTGTTCTTAATGTGGGATTTCATTTTCTCCCCTCCGTTTAGGGCGCTTATGCTGCCTAAAGCTGTCTGACAGCAGTGCTGAGCTGCCAGCAGTGTGGCAGACAGCACAGCTTCCCTTCCTTGCCCACTGGCCCCACTGTGCTGTAAACATTAAGTGCATTTAGCAATAGAGGAAGGGGACATCTCTTGGGTTGTGCTTTGCTGAGTATGGTAGCTGCTGTGATGGTTTGAGTGTGAGCTTGGTTGCCTAGCTACATGTGTTGCTTTGCTTCTCCATTATGGTTTGTTCATAGCAACGTTTGTTTGTTTGCAGAATACAGAGAAAAAGAAGAAGAAGAAGAAGAAGAAAATGAAAGATGAGAATGAAGACTGATGAGGAGCAGGGGAAAACATTGGCCCTTGGACAGCTGCTTCAGAGTAGCATTTCTTGACATAATTTCTTTAGCCTCTTGCTGAAAACTGTAACTTCCCTGTGTTGCAAGAGGGCAAGGAGATGGATTTGATAGGTGTCTTCTGCCCCTGAACAGGATACCCCAGTGTCTCTGCTACTTAGGAGGATTGCTATTGCTGTTTCTTTTGTTGAAAAGCTCGCAATAGATCATCTTTTCATACGCAGTCTCCACTGATAAGGAATAAAAACACTTTTATGGAGATTTTGTGCCTCTGTCTTTTAACTCGTTTGCTAGTTTTCTAACTATTATCAGGACTATTTCTAAGATTTATTGTTTTAAAAGAATGAACAGAAAAAAAAATTCTGCATGTGTTCAGTTGCAGTTTATTCTCTAAAGAATTCAAAGGTTGTAACATTAAGTTCTCCATAAAACTGATACAACTATCTCTGCTTAATATCAAAGATGTGTTGAACAGCTGAGGTGCATTATTGAGTCTGTGCTGTAGTTCTCCTGAGAAAGCCTTTTTTTAATAATCTTTCAAACGTTTTGGTTTTGCTGCACTGACTGACAAGATTCAGATGCATGTTTTGAACTAACACGAGTTAGCTTCCAAATTGCTTGTGTGGCGATTGTGGCAACTTTCTTCACTTGATTTTTAAAAAACAAACAAACAAAAAAAAACCCCGGGGCAAAATTACTTCTTCAGCTATCTGATAATCAAGCTGAAAAGACAAGGGTTCTTTATTAGTAGCAGAAATCAGCCATTTGCCAATTCTGCCATTCTCTGTAGGGGATACAGATGTACTGACGTAGCATCATATGATCAAGACACTAAAGCTCTTGAAGCTTTATGGTGGAAAAGGAAACAATTTTTGACTATGCTTATCACTCAGTTTATTAATTAATATGAAAAAAGTTTTTTTTTTCTCGGTGTAGTGGTAGACTATTACCTAAACAAAATAGCAGTGTCTTTAGCTGGATAACATTTGCTAACTCTGCAGCCAGTGTAGCTGGTGCTTTTCTGTGGAATACAGCTTGTTGACCAGCTCTTGGTCTTTAACTGCCAGTGGCTTATTTATCTGTTAGTGTAAGTGGATATACTGAATCCCTAACAAAATTGGTAACACGTTTATTAATGCAGTTCTACCAGTATCAAGAACATGAACTGCATTTCTTTTTTTTTTTTTTTTTGTCCTTGGGAAGGTTGCAGTGAGTTTAACTGCTATAATTGAGGGGCTGGTCAAGGAGTGTCCTAAAACAGCATGTTGGGACTGTGCTACTGTATTGCAACCATGTCTTCTAGGTGTTATATATGAATCCTTCTGTTGCACTGTCTGCAGTCACAGATGTTTTACTATGCAGAGCTCTGGATTGCCTGGGAATACTGAGATCTTTCCAGTTCATCTGCTTTTTGCTAGACAAGTAAGATGAATTCAAGTTGAAATGTTTGAGCGGGCAACAAAGGTATTAAAAATTATTCATAATGAGATGGAAGACTTGGCTATTAGTGCCTTTCGTTTTTTTTTATTTTAAATGCATTTTCAAACAGAAATCCTTACAGACATGAGAGTTCAGTTTCCTCTGAACTATTAATGTAGTCGCTTCCTCAAAAGTATCAGATAAATTATGTATGTGCTGCTCAGAAACTGTCTTATATAATTTACCCTAATCAGAAAATTTGTATGAACATCACTTGCTTAGTAAGTCTAACCAGTAGGATCGAAATGGAGGGAAGTTATCTTTGCATGGCCACATTTTCCTCCCTTTTGCTTATTCCTTTGATAAAAAGGCAATGAGATTCACCTCTTTTCTTACATCGCACATTTTGGTGGTTTATGATTGCAAGCCAATGTCCGGTACAGGCCAGCTTCCATCTCCCAAGGCAGCCCATTGGCACTTAGTCATGAAGCAGCATGTCTTTGTCTCTTCTCCTGCTCCAGTGTTGGGAGTGTTGATTTCAGTATCAAATTAACTAGAGCTTCTACTTTATTCTCTTTCAAAATTTCTGAAATGCTGTAGGTTTTTTGGTTTTACTGGATGAAACTCCTTTGAAAGAAAAAAGCATTGAGAGCTCAATGTGTGTGGCCCAGAAATACTGGGTGGAGAAAAGGAATCAAGTTTTAAGCTTTTCAGTCCTGGATAGACCGTGTACTTATCTGCCACCACCTCTTTTAAGCAGGTAAGGAAATAAGTACTCTGGGTTCTGGTTTGAACTGTTAAACTCCTCATCTTCAAAACAGTAAGCTGCATATCCCAAAGAGCTGCTGCTGAAACATTGCTAAGTGTATTGAACTTCAGTGCTAAATATGATCAGTGAAAATAAACAGTGGTGATAGACTGCAGTCATTGTAAGCCAGGGTCACCGCATTTCAAGTTGCTTATCAGTTCAAGCAGATAAGACTGGTTTGCTCGCACATGGTTTTCTACAAAGGTCTGGGCATTTGTGTACAGTCTTGCACCTTAAAATAATGGTAATTAAACCTACAGGTACAGTTGGGAAATAGCATAACCTCTTTGTACAGAGAGATGGTGGTTCTTACCCAAGAAGTAGGACAGGCCCTTAATTGGGACTCGAGCCTTTTGATCTTTTTACAGTAGAAGTTTAAATCCTGAGGCTTGTACAGCCTCTCTGTAAGAAATAATTGTGCAACAGGGCACTTGTGTAGCGCCTGTACTATCGGTCACTAATCTTTGAGGGAGTTGGTCCATCCAAAAATGCATCTTTTATTTTGTCTATTGATTAAAGCAAAAACAAACAAAAGCCCCAAACTAACCTTAGATTGAGGATAGATGCTTTGAGTTGCCTGAATGCAGAAAAAACAGCTAGCCAGATTGATGATGGCCCTTCAAGCAAAATGGTGAGATCAGTGGAACAGAAGAATCTAAAATGTTTTAATATGATCCTTAGAGCATTTTATCAGCATGGGTTTCTCTAAAACAAAGCTAATGGTGAAAAATGGCTGATGAACTAGGGCTAAGCCTAGAACGGGGTCAATGAAGATGATGTGAATGGTTGACACAGTTTGAAAGCACCTCGCACAGCTTCCTTGGGTGCTTAAACCCTCTGTCCCCAGGTCCTGCTGCCCTGGGACGTAATGTGGGCTGTGCTCACTCTACTTCTGAAAATCTAGTCCCATGTTGATTGAGAGCTGGAGAGGCAGCCTTCCTTCACAGCCCAAGTTACTTCTTAATCAGTAGCCAACAGTCCCCTTGACTTGTGTGGTTACAGACCCAACGAGGCGAAGGCTGTCCCTCCCTCCCCGGGAAGGGGTTACACACATTCTCCATGCTGCAGGGGACACAACCACCAGCCCAGCCTCTGGGAGCTGCCAGGTGCTCATCTAGTGACTGTGTGGCTCTTCTGTCTGGGCTGGTGACAACCCTTCGTGTTCCCTCTGAGGGTGCCAGTTTTGTGAAGTACTTTGGCCTGACTGGCTTCTGGGCTGAGGTCCTGGGGGGGGTCTCCTACCTGATCCTCTCCCCATTGTTCACTGAGCCCCAAAGGAAAGCTGTGCTGGCTTTGGGCTTTCAGTGGCAGAATCCAAGTGGCAGAGTATCTGGCAAGGTTAAAGTGGTTTGTTGTGTTGTTTGGGGGTTTTTGTGGTGTTTTCTGCTATTTTTTTTTATTGGGGAGCTGTGCACCGTGCCCGCTTCCCTGCTCTGCAGGGAGGGTGTCAGCAAGTGCAGGAGCTGCTTGCTGTCTGCTCCTGCTGGGGCACCTTCTCACCAGAGAGATGTCATCGGGCTTTTTTAGTGGCTACTTGCACTGTGAAAGTTGTTGTCAGGAAAAGGAATGTTCTCTTCAGGCTAAGACTGTAGTCTTTTGGAATTGGGATTTTTTTTCTTTGCTACTTGGGGTTTTGCCTGTGCATGAGGATTTATTTGCGTGGGACCACAGTGGGCAGGTGGCTGCAGCCCTGCCCTGACCTGCAGCAGTCCCTCACCCCAGTGCCTTCTGGCCATGGATGTGCGCTTTCTTCCAGGCATCTCCCACTGCCCACGGGCACCCTGCTTACTCCAGCCATCCACAAATTGTTCCTTCCACCCACAGACACACACCCTGTGCATGTCTTCCCTGTGTCCGTGCCCATGTGCAGCAGCTCTTGTTGGGCATCAGAAGCCAAGTGGAGGGACCCTGTTTTTCTACACCACAGGGAATGGGATGCACCTCTCTGTGCACTGGCCTTCCTGCTCTGGAGATGAGGAGCTCCCCAGAGCCATCCTGGGATTTTGTGTGCCCCTGCAGTGAGAGGTGCCTGCTGAGACAGGTAGAGACATGGGCGGTGAGTGCTCAGGGGCTACCAAGCCTGACAGAATTGCTGCTGTTTTTCAGGTAAAACCTCCAGCTCGCCCATCCCTCTAGAGCCATTTCTGCACATGGAAAATCCTGCGAGTTGGCTTCCTGCCGTCTGTGCCACATCCTGGTGCCTGTGTGCTCCTGCAGCGAGGCTTTACTTTCTCTGGAAAAAATAATAATTTTATTCTAAATGACAGCTCAGCAGTAGCTTCCTGTCCTCCCCAGGGAGAAACACAGCAGCATGTTGTCTTTTGGAGTAGCTTAATATTTTGAAGAGAAATCTTGGTTGCTTTAATCGCCAGGCTCAGACCCTGTGCTTCTCCAGCTGCAGGGTGTGATGTGCAGCCCTCCGTATCAGTCAGCCTTGCCCCTGCGGAGCTGGTGGTGCCCTGAGCCGGAGGCTGCCTCCTCGAGCTAGCACGGAGTACTGCCAAACGCTGTCTATGCTTACACTCACTTATGCTTAATTAGGCCCTGTTAGAAATCCAGGAGCTGCTGTAGTGAGCGGCCGTCCTCCACAGGTGAGCCTAGCTCTGAGCTTTCATTTTCTGTTCACATTCTTTGTGCTCTGCCTTATTTCTTAAGCAAAAGGTTATTCCTCTCATAGCAGTGAGCACCTCTATGTTCAATGACTGTGTTTTCAGTAGTATTAATCTACGATAGAAAGACTTTCTGATGTTCAATTTCTCATCCCAGTTAATGGCTAATGGGAACAGCAATTTTGTCTCTACAGACCTCAAGCAAAATACAATGAGGGACTGATGGTGACGCGCTGGTGCCAAATTTGTAAGCTCCCCTGGAGACAAAAGATGGGGTAGGACTCAAGTAATGGGACGGAGAAGTGGGAGAGCTAGGCCAACGGCAGGAAAGCCAAGAAGGGCTCCAGATCCAAGGGAAATGAGATAGAAAAACTCCTGTTGTTTGGATCACAGCCCGTTGGGTTTGCCACCTTTAATCTCTGATCTTCATATTCCACCTCTTAAAACGGGAGATAATGCCCCCCAAATCCCATAAGTGTACAGGGCTCTCATTATCGCATTATTTATGAAGCACTGTAAGAGCTCTAAATAGGATGTGATGTAGAAGTGTTGTGAAGAAGAGGAAGGAAACCTGTTTGACAGTACAATGGCTGCAAGTGAGGTTGTCTAAGTCCACGATGAAATCTCTCCTGATAAAGCTGCAGCCAGTCTCAGGGCAGCCATGCTAAATTCTTTCTTCTCAAAGAAGGAATTAAAACCAGCTGTGCCAAAACACAAAACACTTCCTTTTCCACAGTGGCAAATAAGATGTTTGCTTTTGTAGCTGTGTAGAAGCACATTTTAAAATGATCTTTTTAAAACTACTGGGGTACCAGGCGGGTGGAGGACAGCACCGAAACCCGAGCTCAGGTTTTATTGCTGCTCTCTGCTGCAGGATCAGCAAGGCCATGCAAAATGGAAGCTGTTGTGGATGGGAGACGGGCTGGTATTTATGCAGCTGTGAATGTAACACCATGACACTGGAGATAAGATAAATGCAATATAATTGCCAATTACTCAATCAGTGTATTGCGACATGCTGAAGCAATAATGGGCAGCACTGTGGCAAGAGAGCATGCTTCCTCCCTGTGGCCAGCCCGCCTGCACCCGCCTGGGAATGGCGGGACAAGGTAAAAACCGTACTTGCCCTTTAGTACCATTCTCCACGTATTTCCTCGGTTGATAGCAGGCGGGCGTGGGAAAGAAGGTGCCAAGCAGGGTGAGGAACCCCAACAGGTCTCTTGTGCTCGGACCCAGCCATGCCTCGAGCAGCAGGAGGGGGCTGCTTTGAAGCTTTGCACCAGCGTGTCGGGTGCTTTCCTGTGTGACCCCTGTGCAGGAGCCCCTTGCACTCCTCAAATCCAGCTGAGGTTTCTGAAGCAGGATTGACATGGGGCCTAAACCACACGTGGTCTCCCCAGGAGGCAGTTTCGGCTGCGGGGATCGGTGCAGCCAGCTCTTGGTTCCTGTTGCTGCATGACAGCGCATCCATGCAAATACTGATACCCATCCATATTAACTCCAGGGGGTATAGTACCTGTAGGCTGCGGTGGTTACATAAAATAACCAAAGATGCGTAAACCATCCCCAGCACGTCCTCGACACATGAATCTGTCACAGGTAGAAAGAGTGTAAAAATAGAAATCCAAGTTCCCAGATCTGGACTGTAGCATCTTTTAAAAACGTCATCAACAACAAACCAAAAAAAGAAGCCTTTGTCTAGACGCTTGTTTCCTAATGCCAAATGCCAGGAGTTATTGCTTCTGTACCTTTCTGGAGACTTTCTGGCTGGGGAATGTTCTCTTTCCAGAGGAAATCCTTTTAACTTTCAGCAGTTCAAGACTCTAATTGGGTGAAATAATAGCTTGGCACTCCCCCAAGCAATATGATTTTTATCTTTTTTGTTGTCTGCAAAAGTCTGGCTTGTTCCAATCCTATGAGTCATGGAGGGAATATGGATGTCGGACCGCCCTGGTATCCAGGGATGGGCTTCTGGTGAGATGGGCATGGGGTCCTGGGTCAGAGGTGACTATGGGGGTCTGAGACATCCTCCACAGAGCTGGGGTAGTGCTGCCTGTCCCCTCTCCTGCCTTCGCCAGGGCTGATGTTGTCTTGCCACTGGTGCGTGTGTTTCTAGGCATCTTCGTTCTCATAAGTTATTCAAAGGGGTTTTTTTGTTGGCTACTGCTCTAGTTCCTCCAGGTGACTCATCTTACAATAATTATGGATTTGTGCTTTGTCTTTGCCAAATGCTAACTATTCATTAGCTTCAACTAGCATGTTTTGATGTTTTCAGCAGAGACTTAGATTTTGATGGTTTATTTAGCCCAGAAATAATCCTGATAGAGTAAACACTGGAGCTTTGAACCTCTCAGGATTTTGTTTCTGTATGGAGAATTAAACAAACTGAGGTATCTAGCACAAGCCTCTCTTCCTTTTCCTGGAAAAAAAGACCTCAAGCCTCAGGGTGCAAAGCAGCAGCCATGGCTTTTGCTGTAAGTACCCTGCCTCCCTTGTGTCCCTGGGGCTGCGCAGCCACTGGCATGTGGCTCTGGACCCTCCAGCCGGGCCCTGCTGCTCCTGCGCTCGAGGTCAGGTGCGTGCCAGGGACCACGGCTCACCCACATGGGGTCCAGGCAGTGGTTTTACTTGCGAGATGCATCAAGCAAACAAAGCGCTGCAGGAAGCTGTGTGGATGATCTCGTCTCAGGTATCGTTTGGCTCATTTGAGTTTATCACCAGCCAGTTGAATACAAACAGGACTGCGCTGGTCCTGACCCCACAGCTCCTCCCTGTTCTCTCAGAGGGACTCCCGAGGGGCTGCAGGTGCTGGTTTCAGCCTCCAGACAGCAGAGAACCAGAATGACACATCGTGCATTGCTGTTTCCCACCTCCACCTGGAAAATCCAGCTGCCCCTGGGCTCCCCACCTCACACCGTCCTCCAGCTGGGGACTCCATCCTCCCTTTGTGGTGGCTTGGGGCAATGGGGAAAGGACCAGAAGCAGGTGGAGATATGCAAACCAGGAAACTACGCTGCATAAAATACCCGCAGGACAGGGCGATGCACAAGGCTGGGCTGCGCAGGACTAACTTAAGCTAAACTGAAACCAGGATTTCCCCCTGAATCCTTGCCTTGCTTAAAGCAAGGCATCCAAGCAGCAAAACCTCCGTTGAGAAGTAAGTGGTGGGCCTCTGTGGACCCTCTGTGAAGGTCCTTGTTCTTTCTCCACATCCATGGAACAGACTGAATGCAGGGCCTAACCAGGTGCAATAGGAGGCTGAAACAACCAAGCAACCAAAACAAACTAATGGGACCTAAGTGCAGATGTGTCCATGTTGCGCTCGTTTTGCCAGCAGCAGGGCCCGTGCGGCTGCAGGGCTGGCTGTGCTGTCCTTCATCTGCTGCCTCTCTTGCAGGGGCAGCATTTAATCAGCCTCCAAATTGTGCCACCAGATGCGTTTCCTCCTGCTGCCACTGTGAAATACCTACCAGGTCAGCAGCTGGTACCTGCTTGGGAAGCACCAGCCCCCACAATTTGTCTCCTAGGTAGGTTTTGTGACCGGGAGCAAAGCAGCCCCCGGTGCAGGTGGCCTCGCAGCCTGGCTGCTTGCGTGGGACAATTTGCAGGTGAGGTGAGCTAGAGCAGCTCCTGTGCAGGTGGGCTGTCCCCCCTCATGCCAAGGTCCCTGGCGCCCTGTCCCAGCACTAGCTGCCCCGGGAAGTGCAGAATGGTGCAAGCAAGCGGGGCGAGGGGGCTTCCTAAGGCAGGACATGATGCTGTTTGACTTGTGCTGTTCACATTTGTCTCTGTTTCTGTGTTACTGTGCCCTTCGCTGAGGAGAAGATCTTGGTCTCCTGTGCCAGCGCTGCTTCCCTTGGGGCATTTTTTTCCCTTCTCCTTTTACCATCTTTACAGCTTGTTTTCCTTCCTGCATCTGCAAGGCTGCCTTCAACAAAACCCTGGCAGACAATCTTATCTTGAAGCACAACCAGTCCCGCTCGTTTCACTACAGTATCTCGTCCGCTCAAATGCTTGGCTGGAGCAAGGGCCCCGCTGGGGAGCACGGCCGCTCTGCACGCACCCCTGCCCGCCGATGCCGGTGGCTTTGCCCTCTGGCAGGGGCACAAGCAGAGCCACATCCCGGCAGGGAGGGCAGGAGAGGGGCAGCTGCAGGAGCTCGGCTGTAAAAAGGCACTTAGAGTGGTTTGCGCTGTGCTTGCTGTTTCTGGAGACAAATGCTATTAATTAAATGGGTAGGAGAGATGACTGAGTCCATTTTTTTTCCCCCTTGGCTTATTCACTTGATTTGAAAGGCCTCTTATCTTTATTTTTTCTTGAGTTTGTGGTTTTAGTATTTTGGCAATCAAAATAGTTCTGCTCTGGAGCATCTGTGGGAAAGAGCTTTGCACCTATTTCAGGAGAATAGGTTTTAAAACCCTGCAGGGGAAGACAGATTGAGAACTTTCATCGCTTATGCCTTGAAACAGATATTCCTGATAATTAATGCACCTGAAACTATTAAAGAAAGTGCAGATACAAATAGCACCAAAATTAAATAAAGAAAATAAACCATTCCTTTTCCCCAGCCACACCCTACAAACCAGGAAATATTTTGTCTTATGCAAAAAGTGGAAAGTGATGTACTATCCCGACTGGGGCAGACGGCAAGTCTCATGATATTTGCTTCCTTCACGTTGCTGGGGCAGGATGATGAATTTAGTGGAGCTGCGAGTCAAAGTCTTTGTTCTCCAAAGGCCTGTAGAAGTTTCAACTCTCTTGAAAAGTCTGTAGGAAATTCAGAGTTACTGGGTGCAGTATTTCAGAGGGATGCAACTCTCCTTATGATCGGTGGTGATCTTTCTATTTACTTTTAAAGGCACTCATAAAGGGCCTCACCGAGACTCCACTGATAAGCAAATGCTCAGGATGACTTGTTTTGTAGTGAAGATTAGAGCCTTGTTCAGTAACCAGCCATCTGTTTTATCATATTGTTTATCTTTTATTTCTGAAGTCCAACTGATGTGCATTGTTTTACCAACGAAAGGGGCCGAGGAACTACTATAGGAGACAGCTTCTGTCAAACGCTGTACTTAAAGCACAGAGCAGGACCACAAAGATTCCTTTCTACTAACTAGGTTTGGATTTATTTTTACTTTGCTGCTGCCTCCAGCCCTTTCTAACTGGCATTTCCTGGAGCCTCCTGCCCATTTCCAACAACAGGCGGCGAGAGCAGGCGCGTCTCCTCGCCGGGGAAAGCTGTTGCCGCTTGCAGGGGTTTGCACAAGGCTTCACTGGAAGCCAAAGCCGATGGGTGCAGGATGCCGGTGGAGGTGGATCCTCCAATGCCTCGTGGTGTTGCGGTGAGTCACCAGCACAGGCACCACGGGCACCGAAGCCTGTGACAATATAACAGCATGATCCAAATATACCTGTGCAATCTGAAAGTACAATCTAGGGCACAATCTAAAAGTAGCTCCAGGCATTAAGGAAAAATCGAGTGTCATGTCCCACACGGTATGATCAAGTAAAAAAAAATGACAGTGGTTTTACAAATAGCAGCTTCCAGGGTTTGCTGGCTCCTGGTATATACATTTTTTAGGGTTTGTTTTCCTGTATTTTAGCATAAAGCTTAGAAACTTATGCTGATAAAAGCTGAAACATTGATTAATCGCATGAGTCTATGGGCTGTCAAAAATATCAGCTAGCATGAAGTTTGCAATAAATCATTGGAGCTCGCAAGTCTGATACCGATGGTGGAACAACTCCCATTTGCTGAGGTCAAAACTAGAAAAAAGAGCTCTGAGTGCATTTTTAACCCAAAAAGAAAAGTCTGAATGTAGAATAACAGAATCTATGCTTATTATGTTTCTGATTTCTCAGTCAAATTTGCTCAATATGCAACTTAAACATCTGGGTTTCCTTTGTCTGTCAGCTGCTGATCGCCATCCCCTTGTGAAACCCTAATCTTTAGAAATCACTGCAATGAGTTGTTTCGCCTGCCCATAGTTGTGTTTTGTGCCTGCAAAAGATGCAGGTTTTCCTTCAGTTTTTTTACACGTGTCTCTCATTTCAGGTCTCCGTGCTGTCAGTTCAATGGCCGAAAGTGTAGGAAATGCTGCCCTACTGGGGCAAGTCCTTTGAAACAGCAATTCCCTGCCACTACCTTCTCCTAAATTAATGAAGTCAGGTGAAGAGTGGTGCCTCTGCCTCTTTACAGAGGGTGGATGAGATCCTGCCAGTCAGCTTTTAAATGCAGAGCCGCTCTGAGCCACCAAAACCAGCGTGGTTTCCCCACTGAGAATGGCATTTAAGGCCGAGGTCCTGGTGTGCTTAGGGGATGGCTTGGAAGAAGGGAGGAGGAAGAGAGGGAGTGAGTGGGGCCTTTCCCCTCAGCAGCCACCCACCAGCAGTCCCAGGGGTTTCTGCAGAAACCATGGAGAGCCCATGGGAGCCGGCATCAGTCACCCGTGCTCTGTGCTGGGGAAGGGTTTGGGCCAACTTCATAGATGTTTTTGGCTAGAGTGGTTCTGCAAAGGAAAAAGAATGTCCTTACTCTGAAAAGGAGCACTCGGGTGTCATTTGACACAGCTCCATCGTTGCATCATGTAGACGTGCTTTAGAAATGGCCTTCAGCCGAGCTGTGTGAATCATCACAAGATGATGCCTACAGGAAAGAGAAGTGCTCTTGGCGATGTCTTCTTCTGACAACTACTTCTCTAAGATGGACAAAGAAGTCTGGGTGCTCTCTAAGGTATTTTTGGCTGTGCGGTTTACACAGAGAAGGCAGCTTTGCTTGTCTTTCCAAGTCCACAGGTAGAAAGTGATGATATACCTTATGCAAAGGAGGATTTTTTCCCCACGAACATGCTTATGAAAGCAAATAAACAGAGAACCCAGTATTCCTGCTGGGAATAATTCCCTTACTATGAGCCACGCCGCCCTGACGTGAGAGGGGGACCATAATGAGGTGAACCCTGGTGTGCCTGCAGGACCTGCACCACTGTCCCTACAAAGGGACCCAAGGAAGGGGGGGGGGGGCAGAGACCCTCGCCCACTGCAGGCCATCCCCATGCGGAGGGGACATGCTTCCCACGCGGGCTGAAGGAGGCTGTCTGGCTCTGCACCTACCCACTGTGCAGACTGCACATCTTCGTCTTTCCCATTTACGTGGGGATTAGTCACGTCAGGGCTCGGATGTTGTAACTTTGATGGCGTAATCCTGCTATGTCTTTGGTAACTCAGAGTCTTCCTGGACGAGACAGGAAACAGTTTAACGTCTGATGTGAAAAGCAGAAACATCTATAAAGGTGAGTATTACAGTCCTTCAGGATGAATTAATGTGTCATAAAGAAGCAAGAATAGAAGTGGTGCAGAGGTGATTCTCTTTTTTGGTCTGTCATTGCAGGCCACTTTCAACTGTGAATTTCTTGATATTCAATATTCATTATGCAATTCTATTTTGACATGAAATCTCCAGGGACAAATAGTCCTAATACAGCAAAAAAACCCCCACATATCTAAAAGAAAGTTAAACTACTCCTGGTCCTGTTCAATGTACTTATTTTAACCTTTCCAGACTTCTGTAATCTCTTTGCACTAGTTGAGATGCTGCAGAGACCCCAGGTTTGCTTTGGCTGGTGATCCAGCAGAGCCAGGATGTCACACTGGCAGCAACCCACTGAAGTCCCATGGGACGAGCCGCCGGAGGGAGCCCGCGGGGACCATGGCCCTTGCAATTTGTGACAAACATTACACGAAATGAGCTGCCAGCACTGGGGACATCCCAACCCCCCACCATAGTCATAAGAAAAGCATGTAAGTGGTGAGGAGCGGGTGTTTGGCTGTAGGCAGACTGTGAGGGTTCACTGTAATTCTTGTCCTGAGGCCGTCTGGTTTGGCCTCTTCTGATTCAATCACCAAAATCACAGCTGAACCAAAACTTCACCTTTCTCACGCTGCACAGGCTACCAAAAATACAGTGTGCTTACCCTGGTTTTCTTATTTGCATCACATCTTGCTTTCAGTAAGTTTCTGTTAAAGCGTATCAAACGTGGTTTGGGGGGATTTCCCTTCAGCCTTCACAACATCCTTCGTTTCTCACTGTCTGCAGTCAGCCTGGTGCTATTGCAACTATGGGGGGGAAAAAAGTGTGTTGCCTAAATATTTGCGAAACTCCCGGTGCCGTAATAAACCCTCTTGAGCTTTGACAGAGGCTGGACTGCTGAACTGAGGTGGGGGGGAAACCTGAGGGGCGAAGGTCTGTGCGAGCACCGAGCCAGCCCAGGGACTGCTGAGGGTGCTGCTGGGCAGAGGGGGAGGAGGGCAAGAGACCTGCCAGGCTGAGAGATGCTTTTGAACGATGCGGTTTCATCTGATATGATTTCATAAAGCTAACATTTAAGGGTCAGATGATGCGATATGGTGCCTTCAGATGTTGCATACACAAGCCCAGCCACTGTTGAGACAAAAGTGGCTTTAAGCCCCGTCTATCCATCTATCTGATCCATCTGTTTGCCTTTTGCCAGCTGGCGTGAAAGGTTCTTTCATCTGAAACTATTTCCAGCTATTTCTCCTTTCAGAAACTCTGAAGTGTTTGCATGACTTGAAAGAGCTATTTCCAGCATTTTTGGCTGGGGAGCATTCTAGCTTCAGATTTTACGACAGGTATTTGAGCATGTTCTCTTGCTTTTGGAAGGGCTATTACAGCAGGCCATCTTTCATAGGAAGGGTATGCTTCCTCCTCGAAATATTCATCATTTTCTCATGTTACTTTCAATACCTCTTTAGAAATTGCAGGTTGGTAGCATATTACTTACGGCAAGCCAAGCCCAAAGCACAAGCAGGGAAGGTTCATGTGCTCGGTAGGTCTCGGATCAGAATGGGGAATGGTGCTGGGAAGTGAACAGCGTCCCGGTGCAGCTGTAGGGCAGTTGCTCTGCCAGCAGTGGCCACATCTCGCTGGGGCCTGGGATTTGCAGATGCTCTGTTTGTAAGTGCACAGAGGCTTCCAGGTGCGAAGCCTAGAGCTGCTGCTGGGCTTAGTAATGCCTGGGGAATGGGATGAAGCTGCTGCTTTGGGAGAGAGGATCCTTATGCTGTTCTTGTGTGCCTGCCACTAGGACACTAGTTGTTTTTAACCCAGATCAGTTATTTTGAGATGACATTTTTGTTTCTGTTCAACACAGACATACCAAAGAACATTGTAGCTCTGCAAAAAAAAAAAAAAAAAAAGGAAAGGGGTTGGCAGTGATGATGACTATGTTTCTTTATGGCAATAGCCAACTACTGTCTATTCGCTTTTTCAGGAGTACCTTTGATACGTCTCAGTGGAAGGAACAGCAATACAGATGTTATCTTACTTGTTTCAGAGAGCTTTGACTAATGTGTGCTTCCCTTCATACCAAACAGCCCGATGTTCCCACCTTCCTGAATAGCAGCCACATAAGGGAGTAAATCCTGAAAATTGTCCTGTGCCTCATGGTTACACTATATGGATGGATGGTGGCATAAAGCAGAGAACTTCAGAAGGGTGATATGAAGTCGAGGCTGTTGCCTGCTGTGTAGTAATCAGCTAGCTTAAAAAGATGATCTCTGTTTAGTTGGTTTTTTTCTTTTTTTAAGATGTAGCAATTTGTGGCCAAATCACAGGGTCTCGTGGGAGCATTCTGGCTGAAGAAATTATTTTAGAATTTGGTCTAATATAACTTCAAGATAAAAGCTTTTGTGTAATCACTAATTCACAGTCGCAGTTACTTTGGCTTCTTTCATTATCCTTCTTAAGTTATTTTTTTCATGCTGGGAGTTGGATTTTCCTGGCACCGCATCTGTTTTCAGCAATGTATACACCACAACTGCTGACAACTAGGAGTCGGATCCCATGTTCCTCGACCCTGGCTGTAGCTTGTTTTTTCTGGCACGGCTTTAAAGTCTCCCATCTGCACTTGCCTCCTGATGACCAGCAGCGGTCCTTCAGCTGCGTGAGAAATGCCTGATGTTATCCTGTTGTTCTCGCACTCCTCCGGACCCGTTTCTTGGGCCGGGCCGTGAGTGCAGTCCTGCGCCGGCTGTGTGGCCCTCGCCTGTTCCTAGATAGAGCCTTATCAGGGATGGCCGTGGCAGCACTCCTGTCCCCTTCCAGCCTTCCCCCGTGGTTACTGGAAGGCCGGTCAGCTTTGTGCATTGTAGCGTGGCAGAAATGTCACTCTGCTGCCTCTCTGGCTTTTCAGTCCTCTTCGCTTTTCCATAAGATACTCCCCTCTCCCCTGACCTCCATTCCAGCTAGGATCTGTAGCAGATCACTTCTGCACCCTTCAACCGCTGAGAGCCAGAGGGAGAGCTCTCTCTCTACCTGCCTCTCATCTCCACTGACTGGGCTATTTTTTTTCCAAGCCTGGTTCTGGGACATGCATATCTCCAAGGTCACCCCATATCCCACTTACTCACTAGATGCTGCTGTTCCTCTTAGCAGCATTTTGAATAAGTACAGCTGGTTTATGGTCGGATTCCTCCTGACTTGGCTTACCAAGAGTATGACTTTTTAAGGGTTGTGTGCTGTTTAGTAACAAGCAGGTGTCCTTGCTCAGTTGGGAGGCTGGATATTTCTCCGAGCTTACTCTATAGTTTAATATGTGCATGGTGTACTTGACAGATTAGCAGTATGTTCATTCCTCCCCCACCGCTTGTCTGGGTTTGTTTATTTTTGTTATTCCTGTTATATTCAGTTTCGTTTGTTATTTTTGGTTTTGTTTTCCAGGCCTCTTTCCTTTCCTTACTTTTTGCTCAGCTTAAAGGAAACCTTTTTTGAGCTTTCTTGGTATTCAGGGGGGAAAACTACTATTACTGTTGAGTGTTTCATGCCTCTTTATTGTGCCTCACCAGACAGGGCATGTAAGAGCTTGCACATGCATGCTCCTTCCCTGTCCTCGTTCAGGTGTCGACTTCCTTTCATCTTCCTACACCTCCCAGCATGTGTTGAAGCTTTACCTGGCTCTCAGGGTTTCCATTACCTCCATACCACAGCTGACATGATGTAGCAGCCTTCAGCCACCCTGCTTGCTGCTGTCATCCACCAGCCGCCACCAGGAACGCAACATTACCCCAGGCTGGGAAAAACCTCCTCCTGGAGCCCTGCTCCCACTGACGGCAGTGCTGGTAGTTGGGCATGTACTCTTCCCTCAGTTAAGAGAGCAGGAGCGTCCCAGCCTGGCTATGTTTTGTGGAAAGCCATTTTTCTGATCTCCTCTCCTGCCTGGCAGTGCCCCGCTGGTTTCCATGGTATTCGTCGTTGTGTAGGGGTGGCAATTTCAGCATCCTGACAGCTTTCCAGGCTGCTTCTCTGTAAAACCCTGTATGGTTTCAAATGGATATATATTTTCCGTGTTTTTCCTTCATCCCACAGAGTTGCTGTGTGTTTTTAAGCAGTTAATCTATTCCATCCTTCACATATCTCACAGGCACAGTGTGAGGTTGTGCCTGTTCTTGCTGGCAAGTTGCTTTGAGATCCTCTGATGAGAGGTTTGCTGTAAAGGCAAAGAATAAGCATAGCCATGCAATCATTCTGATTTCCAGGGGAAGGTACAGAGCATCCTACTGAAAAAATAATAGAAAGTCCCACTGACGACAAGCTGATTCTTGGAGATGAACTTAAATGGGACGGCATCCCTATTCACTTCCATCCTATCATGTAAGGGCTCCTTCCATGTTTTCATCCACCCTCTGAGAGCTGTTGTGCCCTGGCAGGAGGCCGGAGGCCGCTGCAGCCCCGTTGGTGCATGTGTGCTCCCAGCCCAGCTACACATCTGTAATGGCAGTGCAGAAAAATGTCAGAAAAATCTTTCTCGTTACAGACAAGGCCTAATTCCTGTCAATCCTCTGTTTCGTTTTCTTTAAAAAACAAAACAAACCAGGACTTTGCTCTAAGCAACAGCTGGAGTGAGCAGAGCACACATCTGGTCTCAACTTCACGCAGGCTTTCATAATAGTCTCTAGCCATAATAGTCTCATTTTCTGGAAGCGAGTCATTGCTGCTCTTCAGGTTGAATGAACTCTGATCAGGCTTGGACCTCTACATGTCAGGGTGAAAAAACACCTCGCGTCTGAGCTGTGGGAGGCCGGAGGAGTTGGAAGAGGGGGCTCTATGTTTGGACACGCACAGAGCGGCCTCTGTTTCATTTAATTTGGGAAGGGTGATTAAATGGTGACCTTCTCAGTTAAAGACGGCAGGTCTGTGATCTGTGGCTTCGGCTGTTTTGGGCTCCGTTTCATCTGAGGGTAGGATACATTTGGCAACGCAGGCGAGTACCAGATTGAAGGCCCCCATTGTGGCCCTGAGCAGAAGGAAGATGCTCTCTGACCTGTTAAAGGGAAAGGGGCTGTGAACTGCAACACATATTAACTATTTGTATCTGTAGAAACCACAGGAGGAGATAATACAGTAGTAACAGCTGCCCCTGGAATTATTTGTGCACATGTTCGGTTCCAAAGCTTTCTGCTCAGCTGGCTGGAGGTCACTGCAAGTGCTGATAAGTATTTGCCAAATGCCAAGAAGAAGACAGGACAAGGTCAAAAGCTCTTCTGGTAGCAAGGCAGAGCATGTTTAGCAAACACCGCTATCTTCCAAATTGGGGTGAGAGATTTCATCAACAAAACACGCAGGGGAGGTCTGAATGCTAGTGGAGGGCAGGAGAAATCTGCTTTACAGCTTTTGGCTAAGCTGAGCGAAACATGGAACTTGCTGCCTTCCCCTCTGAGCAGAGAGGATTATCTGCTAGCCTGTCCCAGGGACCGGCTCCTCCGGGCGGGCCTTTTCCAGTTGCATTTGAGCGCAGCGGTGTCAGCGCAGCCGGCCGCGGGAGTCTTCTGTCCCCCACAAAATGTCGCTGCCACCCCCCTGTCCCATCGCTGTGTCTGTATCTGTCAGGGCTGGGCCAAAGGAGCAGGGCAGCTGTGGGATGGAGAGAAGTGAAGCTCAGCTCCAACTCTGCAACAGTTGTAGGTGCCTGCACTTGGTTATCCAAATTCGGGGACTTCTGAAGTGGGGCTTCGTGATCAGCAGCCCTTTGTGCAGCTCTGTCCCTGTCCAGCCTGGCAGGTGGGGAGCTCTGGCGTAGCACGGCACTGTTCAGGGGTGCATCCAAACGGCTGGGAGGGCTTGCGGGTGCTCGTGCCTTCTGCGTGCCAGGGTGGCCGAGGGGAGCGGGTACCCTGCATGCTCACACCTCGCCCAGGGACCACAGGCATGGATGCGACCCTGGGTGGGAAGCTGAGGGAGAGCTGAGGGCAAGTTCGGAAATGGCCTCTGGAGGTCTGGTTCTGATTTGTGAGTCAAAGTTTTTTAGACCTCTGCAATTTCATGTGACAGAAGATAGCGTGGGGTGAAGGGAGTGACAGTGCTCTCAACGCTGGCTGCATGCCCAAGCAGCCCCGGACTGGTGTCGGTGGCTGGAGTCAGTGGTCTGGCCTGTATCGCTTCAACAAGGGGATTCCTGATGGATGTTTCTGGGAAGCAGTTAGTTGAGTTTATTTTTCCAAATTGATCCATGAGAGGCAAGCAGGCCGTAAAGAGATACTGACTCACTTCTGGATCTGAAGGAACATTCTTCGCAGATAAAAATAAGTTTCAAAATGGTCAGGCAACAGATGCCATGTTACAGGCAGAAGCATAAGGGATAGAAATCTCCTGTTTGGTGTAGTAAAAGGTAATAATTTTACTTCTGTCTTTTTCCAGGTGACGTTCCTGGAGCTGGCCGCATGCAAGAGAGGAAAGCTGAGCAGGCATGCTTAGAGCAGCACCTTCCCCTGGAAGCCATAGCTACGAGAGAGGTCAGCCCTCTGCCATTGCGCTGCCGTGGCAGGAAGCCCTGAGTTAAAAAATGCTTCAGTTCTAACTCTCTCTTTCCACTGATTTTTGCCTTCACAAGAGAAGACAAAACCTGAAGAAGTTCTGCTGTTGGGTTCGTATTTGATGTACCCTTTCTCATAGCAAAGGGGAACTGTTGTAAGAAGCCTGAGCAAAAGCTGTTCCCTCGACACTGCTGCTGACTCCTTGCAAAGGAAATAGGAAGAGACCAAGGAGCCAGGTAACAGCAGAGGCTGGGGGCTGCGCTGCAGCTGCTGAAAGACATGGAGCGAAGGGGACATGTACCCTGTTACACCAAATGACTGCCCAAAACAGCAGCCTCAGAGGAGAACCACAGCTGCAAAGGAGCTGCCAAAGAAAGGATGCAAAAAGGTAGGGGACAAATGCAACCCTGACTGTGCCGCCATCCCCACCAGCCATCCAGGCTTGGCAGGCAGCAAGGAATATATTGGAGCCATTCAAGGGGTATGATGTGTCCTCCGGGGAGTGGAGTAACACCGAGGCTTCCCACCTCCAGTGCCTGGTATCATCTGGGGCAAATGGTGCCACCACTCACATTTGGGGAGCAGTTGCATGCGTGGCTGGTTTGCCATTAAAATATGTCATTTAAAATAACAAGTAGCAACTGTGTTTTGTAGACACTGCTTCTCTCCTTTAGATGAACGTCTGACATTTGTCAAGCTGGCAGCTGGAGTTCAAGGACGGCCAGCAATGAGCATGCACACAGGCTGCTTCCTCCAGACATGCGCCATGGCAAATTGAGTGCAGCTCCACCAAGGCTTTATCAGAGGGTTTCTTTTTGTTCTAAAAGGGCATTTTTCTTAGCTTTCTGCTAGAAGTATTGTGCTGATTAGAGAAATATTTTTAGGTCTAATAGTCTGTGAGAAATCAAAGAACAAAAAGGAAAAAGTGGCTTTTAAAAACCAACCTGGCTTGCACTGCCAAATAGCTTGTGTAGTGAGTGATTAAAAAAAACCCCAAACAACAACAGCAAAAAAACCACACCCCAAAACCAGAAGGAAAAAGGAAGGTAACAGTAGGAGGAGAGTGTGTTGGAGATGCCATCAGTTCTGTTCCTAGCCGCCTGTCATGAGTGTGAGAAGGCTCGTGTAGCTCTCAGGAATGAAACCCTGCAGGTCTGTGGTGATGACATACCCCTCTGCTACGGACCAGATGATTCCGACACAACTCACTGGATCTCTATTTCTGACTAAGTCCATTGTTGGATTTAATGAATAAGTGATGTTTTGAACTGATAAACACCCTGCAGCAAATTTCCCATTTTTATGTTGTGATGAACAAGCCCAGAGATTCAGGCAAGCTGTAAAGGGCCTTTAGCATACAATTTCAGGCTTAATTCAAAGTGGGAGGCGCTTCTCAGAGCTAGCTTGAAAGTTTCTCTCACCTCCACCCCCAAAATAGAGATAAAGTTTCCACAGACTAAGCAGTGTTATTTCCAAAACAAGACAGCAACTGCTATGAACATTGTTGGTAGTTCATTATCACAGGGAAATATCATGTATTATGAAACGTAAAAATGTCTACTAACTGTTTCACTGCTAATCCTTTTAGATACAAACTATTCCCTTTGTGTGTTTATCCCACGATGCACACCTTCCTCTTCCTTCTCCTTGAGTACCGAAAGCTTACCTGTCCCACACCCACCACCTCCTTTTTTTCAGGCTTGACCCTTGCATCTTTGATCATGCAATTATGGGCTCCCCGTAGGAAACCACTCGTTATACCAAAACCAGGGACTATAAGACCAGCATAAAAGTTTAATATCAAGATAAATCTTTCCAGGGACTGCCACAAAAGTAGCATGATTAATTTTTGCATTAAATTAATTAAAAGTCTACTGTCAAAGGTAAACAAAGCTGACACAAAATTTCTCTTCCAATACAGGATGATGATATCAAAAACTGTTGTGATTTCGTTGCAGAGTATGGTTCATCTCGTAGTAGATCACACAGCAACACAGTAGAGTTAGAAAAACCCAGGTCTGAAAACACTTACTAGTTCATACTCACAAATGTTTATTCATTTTCAAAGACTTGAAAGTTGGTGTTCTTTTCTGTGCTTCAGAGACAAAGAAAATGAAGTCTTAACAGCCTTCAGATGGACTTTTATGAGTCTAAAGGCCAGAAGTAATGTCTGGCACAGATTACTTAACTGGACTAGAGGCTAAATGAATTCCCTCTGAGGCAGGGATTTCGATTTACCATTTCCTTGAGGCTGTCGGTAGAACTGCGAGCATGAGACTGCTCTGGGATGTGATGCCACAGGAGGTTTTGCCAGTCTCGCATCTTGGCAGGGCAGACGGATCATCGTGGACAGTGCTTTTCCTGCCTATCAGAAAGAACAGAAAGGAATTGACTTTTCCAGGGCATCAGTCACAGCTTGATATCTCTTTGTCTCTCTTTTGTGGAACCTGTTTTCCCAAAATGAAGCCAAGTCCTGCAAAAGGAGCAGAAACTGACAATAGTTCAGACAAGGTGAAAGTAATGCTGGTAGGTTGCAGGAAGGCTCTGAAGGGCAGGGTGCCTTTCCCTATTCCCAAGGAAATGTGTCCATGCCGAAGAAAGGTACTTCTTGGTCCAGGTTGCTTATGAAGTTCCCAGAGGATTCACCATTTTTCTTTCTGCATATCATGTGCCCACTTCCCTGTAACTATGGCCTTCCCACAGCCATGCTCGCTATCCTGACCTCTAACTCCAAGGGGACTTAGGGGGGTGCGTTAATGCCTCTGTGTGACACCCCGGATTTGACACTGATGGGAAAATCTATATAAAGTAAGTAAGTGAATACTTCCGAGGGTAACGACATCTGCGTGTGATTACTTGTTTGGCTGCATTGGCTGAAGCTTTAGCTGCTAACTCAGCAGACTGTAAGTAGACAGTATTGTCTTTTCAGTTCATTCTGGCTGCAATTCAGGATGTTAATAATAATCTAGAGAGCTATATAAGGCTTGGATCCTAGCTATCAGAAATCACGTCTCTCTCCACGTACTGTTACAGGAGGCGAGATTGGGGAGATGATCTTGCTGACAGATCCCTAATTTAGCAATGCATGGCAGGCATTCGTGGTGGAGACCCATACCAAATCCATTATTTATTAAGCTATTACTTAGCATCCAGAATGGGGGTGTTTATTTGTAGGAAAGTCTGTGAACATCTTGATTGCTGTTTTAACATATGTTTATGCATCACAGTCAATGCTATGGAGATGCTTTGTTTTTAAATTAGGAACAAAATATCTTCTAAAAGCTAAACATCAGCCATGTTATTATGCTCTTTCCCCAACGCTTAACGACAGCACTGAGAGAATATTCTGGCCAAGCTGATGGGCAGCCAAATATAATTTATGGTTTGTTTTAAACTGATTTGTTGACTTCATGAAAGGCCCTGTCAAAAAGAACAGTCCCCTGAGTCCTAACAATGATAACAGTTATGTTGTGTCAGTGCTGAAAAACTCTTGGATAACAGTGAACGTATCCTGAGAAATCTTTCTAAAGTGCCTGAAAACTTTCTAAAAAGAAGTAGGGCTCAAGCTATTGTTTGGTCATTTATTTTGGTTTTCTTCGTGCTTTATTTTATTTTTCACTGATTTTTTTTTTTTTTTTTTTTTGTGCTTCCAAGCGAGTATTCCATAGTTTTCCATATTCTGGGTAATTAAAAATAAACACGCGTTGCTTAAAGGAGATGCTGCTAACAAGGACATGTTTAATTGCACTTATGTAGTGCTGAATTTGCAAGTGATATCAACATGTTTGCGTCTGCATCAGTATGACCGACAGTGGGGAAACATCTGAGATGCATATCAGCCTTATTTCTCATCTCAGTGTCTCACTTAAGCATAGGGGCAGCCCCGTGTGCTGCATATGGTTGGTCGTTCAAAGCTCCCAAGGGCAAGACACATGTGCCCTGCTGTGGACTTGGTGCACATCAGACTGACATCTCGGGGAGCTTGCAGCCACCATACCCCAGCTCCTCGGCTGCTGTCCTCTTTGCCCCCTGCCCCATGACAACCCTCCAGGCACAGCCTTACCTCTGCCTGATTGTGAGAACAGTGAACATAGTTGCAGAAGAGGATCTACTTAGTAAGGTCTTTCCTCCTCATTCTAGTTTTTAACAGTCTTGTCTCCATTAAGTTCAATATTGTTGTTTCATTGGGTGAAGTTCTTCCTGGTGAAAATACAGCACTTCAGTCAAGATATTTTCCTTTAAATCTTGGTAAGTTTTATAGGTTTTCTCTTGTCTCCGCCCTACCCTTACCTGAACCTGCACCATGGATTTACTGTGCTGCAGCTCTGCAAGTTTTCATTATCCTGTGTATTATTCTGTGGGTCTTACTTGGCATTGCTGAATATTAGACTAGGAAAATCCTAGCTTGTAGATAAAACAATATCATAGAAAGAATTATAAATATGTTCTTGTCCAAGCACATAACAATGAGTGAGTCTGAGTGTGACAGTTTAGATCTCTGGTTTCCTCCCACCACCGTGGGAAAAGGAAGCTGCTTCTGTGCTTAGACAGCAGCGATTACTTCCTACATCTGTGTGGTGAAGCGGGGGTCAGCCCCTCCTTGCCCCTGCCAGCTCCAGCGAAACAGGGGTGCAGCGGCTCCAGCTCTGCAACCCGGCATCAGTGCGTGGCTGGGGACCCTTCGCAGCCTCCGCAGGTGCACCAGGCTAGGAGGGTCCTGGCCAGAAGATCTTTTGCAAAATTCACAATAGGGTAGGGGTAGGGAAGGAGGAGAAAGTCTTGCAAACTGCTGGGATTGCAAGTCTGGGAGATTAGTCCAAGGACCTGATATAAGCTCAGGCGAAGCGGATCCACAGCCCCATGGCCTTCACAAGGGTGTTTTCTTGATCAGGTCTGGGTTTTTGTGAAACCCGCTTAGTGTGTCTTGTTCGTTCTTTCTAGGAAAACACAGAACAAAAATCCATTTTGTGGAGAGAAAAAAAGGAAAGTAAGTATTTTAAGGCATTTTGTACAATTTCTTGTGTAGAAGACCTCGCAGTATTAATTAATGAGCCAAAACTAGAACCATTAAAACAAGCGAGACTTCTGTCATTTACTTCAGGCTGAGCAGGTTTTGATACACGTCATAAACAATTACAGTAATTTTCTTTTACCATCTAAACAGTGAAAGTGCTGTGCAACCCACACAGTTAGGTTCTTGTTTTCTGTGAACAAAGTAGATCGTGCTGCTTTTATTGGTAGGTACAGCTGGGCAGAAGGTATGTTGTACAGTTCGGTGTCTTTGCTGAACTAGAAAAGAACACTGGATTTTGGGCCCACAAAAAATACTCAGTGTTGAGGGTTTTTTTTCCCTCTCTTGGAGGTAAAACTGTTCTGTTTGTTGGTTTGTTTTTTTTTTTTTTTTGCTTCTAAAGGTTATTTCTTGACAGTTCGCATTCCACAAATAACAGGAAGGATACTGTGGTTAACGTGGTTGCAGTTCTGGAAAGTGGCAATACAAATTACAATCTGGGGTTCTATATTTTATTGTCTTTCACCAATATCCATGTTAGATCTGCTTAGATTGGAAGTAAAGATATTGGAACAAACTTCTAAAACATTTTTAGAAGTATCAGCCACAAACTCAGCTTGACCCTAGGAATGTCAAACTAAGTCTCTGGCTGAAGCATCCCAACAATAAAAATCGTATCAGAATTTATTTAATAATTCTCTTGATGATGCAAGAATTGGATTACACTTATTTCACCTATTACAGCTTGTGATGAGGAATGGAGTTATGCAGGAGCCTTTTATTATCATTAAAATCGTAACTCTGATGTGCAACCACACCATTTTATGTAGTAGCGTTTCATAGTTTGAGGTGTGCAATTGGCTTTTTGAGTTCCTATTCCTTGTACCCTGTTCTTGAAACTGGTGTAGGAACTCAGACATAGGGAAGCGTTTCTCATAATCAACCCTTTGGAGAAGCCCGGATACGAAGGTGGCTTGTGTGCGCAGGAGACCTTTTTCTATGCTACACCCAGTAAAACTTGTTTGAAAGAGCCTTGCTAGGCCAGAATATCAGACACTACAGTCCAGTCACAGTTCTCCCATCAGGTGCTGGCCTCAATTATCTCTTTGGTCCTGTGCAATATAGCAACGGTTAAAGCATACAAACAGCTCAGTGGGTTCGCTTTATCATTGTTTTGAAACTGTAAAATCTCTTTAAGAGGCAGATAATGGTTTTGCTTGGGAGAATCAGGTGGCTGAAGCTGTACGAGCTGGGTGGACTTGCTTGGGAACCTCCTGCAATGCCGGGGTGGTTCACCAAGGGAGAGAGGAGGAGGTAGTACTGCCAGTGCTTCTAGTGGAGCGCAACGGGGACCGTGACAACAGGGCCTTGAAAGAGAGGACAAGGCAGAAGCTTCGGGGTTTTTGAAAGGAAGGCCCTGGAGTTCAATGCTGATTCAACCTGAGAGCCTGCGAAACACCTGTTAAGCGCGGGTTTTGCGCTTCTTGAGCTCACGCTTCCCCGCTGATGGGCTCGCAGACGTTTTTCCCGCAGGCTGCCCGGGGGAGGCCCCTTCCCACCCGCGGCCTTCCCGGGGAGGTCTGTCGGGAGCCTTCACCCGCGCCAGGCGGGGCGAGGCCCGGGCGCCCCTTCCCTCCAGCCCTCCTACTCCTGACGATGCCCTTTGCCTCACCGCCGCACCCAGCGGCCCAGCCGAGACCGGGGCGGCCCGGCGAGCCGCCCTCCCCGCCGGCCGCCCCCTCCCACAACATGGCGGGGCTGGTTGCCCCAATGCCCCCCGCCCGCCTGCGCGTGGGGCAGCGCCCCGCCTTCTGTCCGAGAGGGCCCTTCTCTACCTACCTGGAGGCCCACCTCTATGGTCGGGGCGCGGCGGGCAGGGGGCGGGGCGGTGCGGTGCGCGGCGGCGCGCGGCCCCGCCACTGACGGCGGGCGGGGGGCGTGGCCTGGGCGGTGCGGGGCGGGGCGTGGCGCGGCGCGGCGGGCCGGGCGCCCAGACTGGCAGTTGGAGCGACTCCCCTTTGTGTCTGGAGCCGGGAGAGCCGTTGGTGCCGTTGGGCGGGAGGGGGCGCGAGCCGCGGCGGGGCGGCGGAGGACCTCCGGCCCTCGGCTCCCGCCCGCAGCCGGCGGCGGGCACGGGAAGGAGGCGGAGCTGCCCCTTGCCGGCGAGCCCAGCGCGGGCGGGGGGAAGGCGCTGGCAGCGCGGAGGCGCTGAGCCCGTTCCCCGGCGAGCTGCGCCTCGCTCGGCCCCCGGCGGCGAGCGGAGACCTGCGGGAGGAGGCCGGGCGGGCCGGGGGCTGCCTGGCGCTGTGGAAACTCGGGGAGGGAGGCGGAGGAGGGGGAGCGCCTTCCCCCGGCGCGGGGAAGGGCCTCCGCCGCGCTCTCGCCCGCGGAGGGGAGCCGGGTGCTTTCGCAGCTGGAGCCGCCGAGGAGGGGCCTCGGCTCCCGCCGCCCCGCGCTCCGGGCCCCACCTTTGCCGGGGTGGCGTCGCTTCTGTGGCGGGGGGCCGGGGGTGCGCGGTGGAGCCCGCCCGGCGGGGGAGACAGATGGGTCGAGATGCAGGCGCAGCCCTCGCCGTGAGAGCAGGGGGGGTCGCGCCTCGCCGCGGAGGGACTGAGGGGATCGCCGCCGCCTTCCCGGGCGCGTGAGGCAGCGAGGAGGGGCGGCGAGAAGACAGAGACCTTTAACGGGATGGGACGCGGCTCTGCCGTGAGCCCGTAGAGCTCGTTGTCCGTGCCCCGGCGGCTGCTCTGACTGACGCTGCAGTAGACGCGGGCTCGCGTCTGGATATGTTTCCTTCTCCACCGGGCTGTTTCTTCGATATCGTGGAGCTGCGTAGGAAGTGAGCTTGGTTCCCAGCTCAGTCGGGAGCGTGCCGCCGTTCCTCGGCGGGGGGAGATGCCTCGGGGCTGGGAGGCAGAAGCAGGCGCTTCCCCCGTGTCCGCGGAGCCGTGCCGACCCCCGAGACATGACGGCAGGCGGGTGTAATGGAGTGAGGGCGAAGACGGCTCCTCTCATCTGCCATTTGCTCTTCCAGACGGGATTGTAAACCGAGAGAGTTGAGGAAGGCTGTGCGAAAGAAGGAGGAAATTCCTCTCGTCGGTTTTTTTTTTTTTTTTTTTTTTCCTCCTCCTCCTGCCTCGATCCTTGGCTTCCCCAGGTATGACTGCCTCACTGCAGCACCTTGTGCTGGTGCTCTTGCTCTCCAGTGCCACCCTGCTGCTCAGCACTGCGGCTGGTAAGTAGCCAGTGGGTGTAACGAACTAGCCATTTTGGCAGAGGGAAGGGGGTGGGGTCCGCTGGTATTTGGGCACATCTGTGTCTCCTTAAAAAGTGGTGTGCATCTATTTCAGCGGCGGAGCCTGATAAAGTTTTCAAATCCCTATACGTTAAGCGTCTCTGAGACGAAAATCTGCTTTATTGTGTAAATGAACTTGACCTGTATTCAAGATGTGTGCTTTGCCTAGATCTGCCTCTCTTGTCTAATAACTTACTTCAATTTTGGAAAAATATATAATCTTTTTGTTTTGCATACCTCGCCCTTTGTAAGGTAATGCAGGAATTTTTAATATATATTTTAATTGTCAGCAGAGCTGTGCCTGTTTTGCTGTGGGATCTTTGGGCACAGCCATTTTTAATTTTATCAGCATTGGTGCTTTCAGGGGCCTTAAACATGTGCTGCAGTTTTATAACAGACTTACTGTAATGTATTTTTATTTTCTTGGAGGGGAGATCTGAAGCATAAATTTAGCTATTTCTGTTGTCACTTGTGATTATAGAACAGGAACACAAAACACTGTTGAGGAATGCTGAAAGATCTTGAAGAGTTCTCTTTTTTTTTAACAAGAAGTTGGAAGCCTATCTGTTAAGAGCATCCTTATTCGTATCTGTGGACACTCTAGACCTGTTTTTAATTTTGCTTGGAAGCTCAGTGTCAGATACATAGGATGATTGGCCGTGATATGTGTATTGGTCTGGCATCCTTTGGTTTTCTGTCATGGTGGCAGATTAGCATGTTGGAGCCTTCTGAGTGTTACCCAGCTTTGTTAGGCACTAGTAGCAATTCTTCTTGCTGTATGCCTTTTCCAGCAGTTTTGGAAGACTCCTAGGACTTTGGTGTCTGTTTACCAATTGGGATCCAATTTGCAGTGCTTGCTTTTTTTTTAGTGTTATTTTGTAATCTGATGTGTGTAATTCATAAATGAATCCTTGTAAGAAAACTGCTGTCTCTTGCTGATATGACCCAACAAGCTGATGGTAGTTTCCATAATACATTTCAGCGAGGTGTTAGAATTGAATTATTTGTTGAAGCTGAGGATACTTGGTGTCATTATTAGCAAAATCCTGTAAATTATACATGTTTAGGCAGTTTCTTCATTGCTTTGACTGGATAGGCCCTGATTTTTCTCGCTTCTGCTTTCTAAGAGGTCTCTTTCAGGAACTTAAATGAAAAGGTTGATGTTGCCTATATCATCCTCACCTTTGACTGCCATTATTTTAGATTGTTGTCTGCAGTGTCTCTCTGTGGTAGTTTCTGAGGAGTGTTTTCCTTTTTTTTTTTTCTTCTTTTTTTTTTTCCTGGAAGAAGGGACTTCTGAAGGTCAAAAGTCTTGGTATTAAAGCATGTATGAATCAAGAATGCCCAGCATCTCAACTTTTCTTTCAAATATGATTTTTAAAGTGTAGGCTTTTTTCCCCTTTGTAAAAACTTCAGTGAGTTGGTCATTTCTCTGCCCTGGTGAGGGAGAAGGCTTTGAACCAGGCCCAGGGCTGGGCAGGTGCGGTACAGGCCAATTTGCACAGTTTTGCCAATTCACCTCGGTCCTGACCTGGCAAAAGCATTCTCAGTATTTCATTTCTGATTTTGCCTTTTTAAAAGGGTATTAATGATGCCAGCTTGTTTGGTTGTTTTGTGAATAGGAACCTGTTTTCCTATCGTGATTTATTTATTAATTGTGAAATTTTAACAATCCACATTTTAAAAAACCTTGGTCATAATCCTCTGTAGAAGTATCTACACGGCTGATTTGATCTTTAGTTAAAGTAACTAATGGTTGATTTTAAGTTTACACTGCATTTCAGAAAAAAGAAGTCTATACATGGGGAAGCTACACTAATGTGTAATTCTGCCCTTTTATGTTCATGAAAGAGCCAACACTCTTTCTTCTCTTCCCCTCCCCCAGAGTATGAACCGTACACTCCCATCAGAGTGAAAATGCTGCCTTTGTAGCTTTGAAAACACCTATTAATTCTTACTTCTGATTAGTGAATGGATACTGTATCTCAGCCGTGTATAGAATTGAGTGTTTATAAATGCAAAATTATGACATCAGAGGGAAAGTGTTTTCATAACAGGTTTGTAAATTCCTGTCTGGAGGAGAATATCTGGACCTCCTTGGGGAGAGCTCCACAAAGACCTAGGCTTACTATGGGCAGGAAAGGAAAGATGTAAAGATGCATAAAGAAGATGACAAAAAAAATCTTACAGTGGGGCTGCGGATGACAGTTACACTCATAATCTGGAATATGAATGAAGAAAGAAGGTAGTTCTTCCTTCACCTTTGTAATTAAAGATATAATAAAGAACTAGCTCTAGATTCAGAATTATTTGCTGATTATTAGGGGGAAAATATTACTGGCTTCCTCCATAAAATCCAGATCTTAACGGGTACCTGGTAACTGTATTTAAATCATACACTACTCCTTGTAAAGAGAAATGCTACAGTAAGGACTTTTTGCCTATACTAGTCTTAGGTAAAAATTTCAGGGGTTTAAAAAGTTACATTGGAAAAAAATGGTTTGGGCCACTTTGTTCTTTATTTCCTAAACGACTTGAAATACCTCCTTCTAAGTGTTTTGTTTAGAACTATAAGACATATTTGTACACCCTTGTATTTTAAACAATTTGGATGCGTTAATTGTGAGGGTTGTGCCTGAAGAGGTGGTTGGTGAACCTTTTAGCTGTTACCCAATATTGCTAAAGAATTTTGTTTGGGTGTTCGTATGGACCTGATATTAAAGATCTAATCTTTCCTCGTTTCACTTGCTTGCCTTCTGTGATATGCAATACTAAACTACTTTTCCTTCTTTATACATATCCAGGGTAGACAGCATTCCATTTTCTAATGTGTAAATTATTTGCAGAAAGTACAAAGTGAAAATTAAAGCAAACAGAATATCCTTTTACGTTTGGGAGTCTTTCCGTAAGTCTGTATCTATGTGGTTTAACAGGGCCGCCAAATTTTCAGTGTGAATGGATTTGGATAGAGATTGAAGTATTTTTTTTTAATGATCATTTAAATTATTAATTTAAATAAGTGAACTGAAGCATCTTTATCCAATTCTGTCTTGCCGGTTAAAGTTACTTTAGTGTCTCAACATAATTTGTTTGAAATATGAATTGTGTGACATGAGGAAAAGCCTCTTTTAGCTCTTCAACTCGCTTCTTCCAATTCAGTGTTTTGAGTTGGTAACTGAATCTACGTATCGTGTATATTAAACAGGTTTTTTTAAACCTATCTGCACCTCTATTTCTACTTCTTTACTAGAGCTATATCCATTGTTTATGGCTCATTCAGATGTAGTCTAAAAATTAAACTTATTTTTCTGTTTGACTTGGGAGCTGTCTCAGAAATAATAGCCTAGCAGATGGAAACAGGCTGTTTGCTTGAGGGGCACGACTGGTATGCTTGATGGATAGCCACATGTACAAGTGCAGTCTGTACGCCAGACGAGGGCTTCATTAACTGTCTAGTTGTGTAAAGAAATAGTGTAGCTGTGAAAGCACAGGGTTCTGCACAGGGCTGTTCACCCTGCTGAGAAGAGCCTTTTTTCTATTAGGTAAATCAGCCTGTATGAACCTCTGTGAGATTTCAGCTAAGCTGCTTCCAGTTCCTAAGCAAACTTAAGTACTTCTGTACTGCACTGTGCGGTGTAGGCATAGCCTGTGATGAAATGGAAGCTGCACTCATCTGATGGCCAAGGAGCCCAAATTTCAAGCCCGGAGACATGACATGGATACCTCACTTCAGTATGAGTGGTTTTACCCTCAAAGGAACCGTGTGTAAAAGGTTTGCTAAATTGTGTGCCTATCCTTCTCTGATGAAGGAAGGCAAACCTCACTTCACCCTGGACAAAGAGGGAGGCATAACTGTATTTCTTGTAATTATTCTTATGGTCAACTTTGTATAAGTGGTTGTTTTGATGACATGTCTCTAGCATTTATTACAAACTTCTCTGAAAAATCATTTGTTGACTTCTACATTGTTGTCCCCCCTGCCTTTTTATATTCCATAAAGTATTTCTCAGTAGTCTGTATAGTCAGCGGCATTGTTTCCTCGGCAGATACCACCTTCCTCTGCCTTTCTCATCAGAGGGATGAGAAAGTCGGTATGTTAGGTTCTTCAGAAATATTTTATTCCTAACAATAGAGTGCATGGCTTACTGTCACTGGAGCTATGTTGTGTTTGGACTCAGTCTGGCTGTGCCATGAACATGTGCTGTCATTTTCTGCGGAGAATCTAACTTTCCCAGCCAGGGCTGTGTGTAAGCGGTGTGTAAGGTTTCATTTGGAACAAAATGTTTAAGCCCTGAATAAAACAGGCTTGGTGATGCTTTATGTTGGGTAGGACGGGAATCTGTGTATAGCTTACAGGCAGTTTCAAGTATTAATTTTGTAGACTTAATGGAACTGCTTACTGCTTGACTTTGAATTTAAAGATAAGTGAAATAGAAGAACTGTTCTCCAAAACACCAACATTTCAGTACTCAAACTGATTTTCTGTTTTTTTGTTTGTTTCTTTTATTGGTTGGTTTGATTTTTTTTTTTTTTTCTTTCTATTTTCTTCCTCTGAAACATAAGTTCACAGAAGTGTAAGGCTGGAAGTGACTTTTCTTCTGTTTCCTCCATGGTCTGGTTGCATAAGTACAGATAACAATGTTTGTCTACATCTCTAAAATCTCCAGTGAAAAGGGATTTCACAGCCTGTCTAGGTAGTCTGTCCTATTACAGTGCTTAATTATCATGTTTTTTGTAATGCAACAGTAGTAGGTTTTTTCCCCTTCTATTCTAATACAATATTGTTTAAGATATGCCTTAATTAATATGTGGCAATCCATCTGAACATGCAGTGTGGAGTACGCACACAGACAGTTGCCAGGGAACATCAGTCTTGATAAGTTCATGTGTTGAAGCCTAGTGTCTCAAACTTGGCTACAGTAATTTGTGATGGGAAGCTTGAGTTGACTATCAATGCTTTAAAATGAAATTTTTGCAATTTTAAAAAACTGGTTTTGAAAACTTACGGTCTTCCTAAAATTTTGATTTCTGATGGTGCCCTCCCAACTCAAGGGGTCTGTTAATTGCAGAGCTGGGAGCTGGGCTGAGCAGCAGGAGTGGAATCCAATAGGAGAGGTCAGTCTGGGTGTGTGACCAGGAGGAGGAAAGGCTAGCAGGACAGGCGAGATGTGAAAGGATGAAGGATTCAATCTGGTTTGCAGTGGGATGAGAACCAAGGCGTATTAGACAGCCAGACAGAGATGGTGTCTTATATTTGCCAGACTTGTTTGGAGAGTGGGTGCCTGCAGTTGTGTGGTGGAATTAAGTTTTTGTGCTGGGGGAGAGAAAAAAAGTGTAGTTGTAGGTAGCAGTTTTGAAGATTTCTGTTCTCTCTTGTGAGAATGAATGAGAGACCTAGTAATTTAGATAATGCCTTTACGCTCTTCCCTTTACCTCAGTCTCAAAAGTCTGGAAACCACAAGGTTTTTGGGTGGTGATGGCATTTTATTCCAAATCATTGGGGTGTGTCAGATTTGTCAATTGCCTTCTTGGGTTTGCATCAAATCACATTTTTTGTTTTGAACTCTAAAGGTGTCTACTTTCTGCATCTCTCAGTACTTTGTATTTCCTCTTTTGTTTCTTATTTTGGTGAGAGAGGGAGGGAAAAATAGGCACTATGGACACAGAAGACTGTTATTGCCATCTGTGAACCCTTCCATCTCCACCATTAACTTCTGAATCTGCTGGCCAATTTCAACCATACGTGAAAGATGCTGAAAGTCTCTAGCGATTAATTTGTTACTGTTTTCATGAAAATTAGGAACTGAATAGAGGAGACAGTTCCAAGGTGGAAGTTTCCAAGGGGAAAGGGGAGCAGAACTCAGTCCAGGTCATTCTCTTTGCTTAAAACTGTCTGCCCAGTCAGTGCAGTGATGCTGAAAAGCATGTTGGTGCATACACCATCCTGGACTAAGCACAGTATATTTTGTCTTCGGTTCACTCAGCGTGCCTTAGGAGATCTGGGGGAGAATTGGGGATCCTTTTTGTGGGAGGGGTGGGAGTTGGGTAAGAAGTGTGGGAGAAGGGGCATGTTTATAGGCAATTAGTCTGCAGCTTGTGGAAAAACTTGTGTTTCTGAGACAATGTAGTAAGCAATTTTTTTAACTAAACTTCCAAAACAATGCCCAAATCACTTTACTGAGTGGCTGTCATCCATTTATGACTTCACAATGTGTATGAGTAACTTGTAGTTTATGGTATGCATTGTTTTTCACACTTTCAAAACTGGATTTAATTGACTATCCTGTGTATACACTTAGCTTTAGTTCAGATATCCCACACATTAAACTTCCTTATGATATTTTTTCAATGGTGCTATAACTCAACGCTTTTCCTGTGGTCCCTTTGAATGTTTTTTAACTTATTATGCTTGCTTGAACCTGTGAAGTGCATGAAAAATAGTTTTATTATTTGTGTTAAGCAGGAGTAATGGAAAGGCTTGTACTGTCACCTGGGTTGGAGTAAATGGCAGACAATGACACAGCTAGTGGTACAGTGAACCTCCAAGCTGCTGTACTGACTATTACCAGCAAGTGGGCTAGGTAATGCTAGCAGTGGTGCACAGCAGCTCCTACTATTATGTTTAGCCAAAAGCTGATACTACATTTGTGCTCTTTGTTCTACTATATATACTTTTTCTATTTTGAGTTGTAAGCAGGATGGGTGTAAGAAAATATGGGTAAGAGGCTTTTTTTTTTTAATGAGATGACAAAGTATAATCATAGGTCATGTATGTTAATTGGGCTGCTTAATTTATACATTAGAGATGCAGCACTTAATTAATATCAAAGTATCAGGTGTTGGCAGTGTCATCTCCCAAGCTCATAATTCTTGGCGTGAAGTACACTTCCCTCTCCATAAGTCACAAAGGTCAGGTTCACCTGGTGTGAGAAGCTTTAACGTAGTTCAGTGGCAAGAACGACTGACTAAACATGCTCTACTGCTCTTGCTTTTGCCTTATCAGGCTTACTCAGTTTGGCTTGTTTCCTGTTAAAAATAGAACATTTTATTTCTGCAACCAAAGCAGCATGGGTACAGACACTCGGAACAAAACTTCTAGACCATCCCTATTAGAGAACCTTAATTAGGTTTTCCAAGAATTTAAGCTAATCCATGGTCCTTTGCTATTATGAGATTTCTTAAACTTGACAAATGTATACCAGGAAAAATAATGGGTCATGTTACTGTTCAAGCTATTTTCTATAGTAATGATTGTATTAAATGATCTTACAGGGGTATGTTTAGTTGTCCACTGCTAAAAAATGTTTGCTTTTGTTAGTGATGGAGTGGTTCTGTTGTAGTTAGTTTGTTGTTGAACCTACTTGAAAATCAATCCTCCCTTCTGATGCTATCCTTCAGAGAGAAGTCAGTAAAGCTGATTTAGTTGGGGTGTTTTCTGTTGCTATACCTTCTAAGTTGCAAAAATCTTGGTGCGGACATACTGTACACTGTAGATATGTGCTGTATGCTGTGAACTTTGCCAGTCCTTTTATTTGTTTAAAAGCTAAACCCTAGAAATTATTTTTCTATGTTTATTTGCAGGCAAGGGACCTTCTTAGCTGAAGATTAGGGTTTTTTATGATTCTTGGTTCTTAAATATAAATTTTCATTATAGTTGGCTGTCTGAGATATGAATGATAAGTGGAGCCAATATAGTAAGCTGAGAAAAACTAAGATTTTAGTAGGAAAATAGTAGCACCTATTTTTTTAGTTACACTTTGGTACCGCCATATATATGCAAAGCAGGCACTTAGCCCAAGAACAATCTTTCTGTATTAAAATAATTTCAGTTGCAATCAGAGGAGGATAATGAAGTTCGTCTGGATGCCACCACGGTGTCAGTTTCTTCTGTTTGCATGTTTAAAGTTCTTTTCCTTTATTTCTAGCTGTAATGGCCCAGGCCCGGGAGCTGTAGCCAGAGCAGCTGCCATGACTGAAATAGCCAGGCCTGGGCTCTGCCAGCTGTAACAGGAGACAAGCGCTAGGTCAGGGCGCACGCTCCTGTCTTGCAGGGCTGGCTGCTGGTATTTGAGTAGGACTCGGCTGAGAAGTGGAAGAACTTGTTCCAGGGTTCTGTGCTATTCCTACTCTGCTTTGCAGGCTGAGATGAACGACTCCATGAATCTAAAAGAGTGAAAAAAATAAAAAAGATGTGGAAATAGTTTATTTCTGATTAAATTAGGGTAAATAATTTCTCATGCCCACTGCAGCAGTATTTGGATCTCTCTGTAAACTTTTTAATACAGAACATATGCAAAAATCCCCATTTCTAGTGTGTATTGCATAGGTAACAGTGAAGATGACTTGTAATACATGTATGTGTGTGTCTGTCTGTATGTGTATATATCCTTATGTACTCAATATGTTACCAAAATTCAAGCATACCAATTTGCTTCACTGCTAAACCCTAGTATTTTAATATTAGCAAATTAGCTGTTTGCTTGGTGTTCTTAATTTCCAAAAAGTCCTTATAAACAGCTTATTTTGTGTGACTGGTAAACTTTACACTTATTAATTACATCCAGATTCTACCAGGACCTGTTAAATAATTTCTCTTTTAGTTATACTAAGATGAATCTGGCCTAATTAAATTTTAGTTAAATTTAGTCTGTAGTAGTTAATGCTGTTGCAGCAGAACACAATTATTTGGCCACAGTTGTTTAACATTGTTTTAGCTAAGAATTTAAAATCTAGTACGTATTTTTTCCTGAATTTTTTAGTACAAACTTAGAAGTATCTTAAATGGCAAATAGAGAGACTTTCTTTGCTTTTATTGTTTCCTGTCAGAGAAGTAGTACCATTAATGAAGCTGTCAGCAAATTTAGCTTCCCTTATTTTAAGAAGTAGTGGAATAGAATGTGTGCAAAACAAATAAACCCCTAATTATTATTTTATTAGTCTGTATGCAGACATATAAGGCTATTTAAAATTGAAGATGTGGCCTTTGGGCACAGGAATATGCAGTCCAAATGTGACACAATGTAGTAAATGAATTTTAAAAATGGGGAGAAGGTATGTAAAATAAGGAAGACTAGTGATACGATAATAATATTATAACTCAGATAACTTCATGGTTTCACTGTGAGAATGCAAGGATATTTTATTCTCCCTTTCCCGTGTGCAGGGGAAAAAAAAAGAGCTGAGCTGAGAACATAACAAGGCATGCAGAGGAATAAAGAATGGGCTTTTAACGTGGTGTAAAGAAAACTGTCAACGGAGTTGCTGATCCAGTAAGGAGGGAAGAAGATAGGCAGAAAAGTCAAAAAGCTCCACAGTTAATTAAGATTCTCATTAAAAATTGGGGGACCAATTGGGAAGAATGGTGAACTGTGTGTAGCACACAGGGCAGTGTGTGTTACACTCTTACTCCTTCTGTATGTACTGTTAAAGATAGAAGCTTGCACTAGCAGAGTGAGAAAACATCTGGAATTGCCAGTAGATCCAGAATTGTGTCTGAACTGCACTGTGTGTAGCTAATACCCATCAAAATAGCAGCAACAGGTTTTTGTTTGAACTGCTGGGAGTGTAAAGATGAAAACTAAAATTTTAACTTTTAAAAAAGTGTTTTTATGTGGAAAATAATGCAAAACTTTACTGACCATATTTTTATACAAGGAACTGGAATAATCCACAGTTGTACTAACTGAAATAAGCATTTGCATGGAATCTCAATCCTTTTTATGACTTTACCTCCTTGCATTTGGTTAGGATTAATCTTCCATAAAATCGTTTTAAATATTTGTGAAAATCAGTGCAGTGTCTTAGGTAAGGCTTAATTTATGTGATTGAATGGCTATGGAGTTTTACAAATAGTACCTATGTTTTAACATTGCTTTGTTACTAACAAGAAGAGATACGGCTCCTCTTTGGTGGCAGGTTTCATATATTTTTGTGCACGTGGTATCTTCTCTGACAACTTCAAATTTTAAAATGTAGTTAAATCTATCGTTTTCAGACACCAAGATTTGATGTACATTTAACGATGCTGTTATAAATCACTTCCAATCTTCCTGCAATATGTTCATGCATGTAATGCAAAATAAAAAACAAATAAAAGACGTCAACAGCCTTTAGCCAGGCTTCTAATTGAAGTTAATCAAGATAATTCTAAATACTGAACTTCTTACTGTATCAGTTAACTTGTCTTCTGTACCCAATTACTGAGGGGAAAATGAAAATTTATGTGAATGTTCTGTATTTAAATGGAAATTTAAATAAGTCACTTTTCCTTTTCTGTGCTGAAGTGATGCCAGTTATGAGCCTCTCAACATTGCTTTTTTCACATATTTTTGTGTTCATGCTGTAAGCTTAAAACCAGAATCACTTCGGGACAATGAAGTTCAGTACAGTTATATTCTATTTTCAGATGCTTATTATACAAGATGCTGGTGTAATCCCACCAGTGTTTTTAGTATTCCAGTGTTCTGAATACTTTATTCATTTATACAAATTTACAGTTAGTTCTTTGAACTTGACACAGATTTTGGAGATCAGGCATTTTAGTGAGACTATCGGGAAACACTGAGAAGTAAGCCTACTGCAATATCCTTGCTTCTCCGGATAAAACTAGACATCCTGGCTGGATGTTTACCAGTGTTATTACAGGATAACGTATTTGTGTCTTGATTCTTCTCCTAGATTTGCCCATCCTTCTCCGCCCTTGGTTTTATTATTCTTTTTAGGATGGTTAGAGTAAGCATGTAATGAATTTACCTTTATGTTACTGACATGTGCTTTGAACATATAATTGCAATTAAATAGTTTCAAATAATCTAGGAATGCCACATACAAACAGTTATTACTTTTAGCTGAAATATACAATAACAAATGAGGGTGACATATGCAATGGAATGTGATAGTAAATTCCTTTGTGGCAATTACATAAAGCTGTTAGTTTCAGTGCTTAATTGATAACACCAGGGCTTGCTTCACTTCCGTGAGCTGTGGGAATCCAAGGTGCAGAGGTAACTGCATTCCATCAAGTTTCAGTCTAGACAGGCACGAGAGCATCATTTATCCTGTACGAAACAAGGAAGGCTAATCACCTTCTTAAAAGTGACCTTGCAGCTAAAGAATGTGCTGTGGTGAGCACACGGAAAGGCAAGTCAAGAGCTCAGTGCGATCACCAGCAATACTCTTCCGAAGAGTTAAGGGTCTTGACTTGAAAGGATGCTATGTGGATTGCAGAATGTTGGTTTCTTCTCATTTCATAGGAGTGGTGGTTTTTGAAAGAAATGGTTTAATGAAGTGCTGTACAGTTAATTATATTTGATTGAAGAAAAAGCTTGTTATCTAGTTGAGGTGGGAGGAAGTTTGAAGTACACTTTTATAGCAAAAAGTATTAAGAAACACTATTAAAGACTCATCTCCCTCCTTTAATTGAAGAGTAGTTGAGTGAGCTTTGACTTTTTCAAACAGAGTTTCCAACGAAAGGGCTTTTTTTTTTTCCTTTTTTTTAGAGGGGATGTGTCTACTAAGGCATATCAAAATGCAAGGGTAAAGTGTGATGTAGCACAAGCTGAGCCCAGTTTAATTGGTTGTGCTGGATTTGTTAGGTTGATTTCTATGTAGACACTATCAGAATCAGTTGGGGAGGACTGCTGAGGGGAAAAATGGTGGAGCTCTTGAGGAAAGTGTGGGAGAGGTATTTTCAAGTTTTGTTCGTGATGTGAGGACAGTGAGTAGCAGATGCCCCTGATAGCGTAGGAGGCACAAGCAGTGAGGTGCACCTTGACAGCTAGAGGAAAAATGTTAAGAACTCATGAACAAAGAGATGTAAAGGAACAGGATAGTTCAGTTGGAAACTTAACTAGTTTGCCAACTGCTTTGCTTTGATTGCCTGTGTGCATGCTCCTAACCTGCAATAAGTGTAAGATAGCTCTTGGAAAGAAGTTGTGAGCATGCACATGCAAGGTTGCTGCAGAATATTTGATGTACAGTAAATTCCCACTGTAATTTCATATTTTATCTTACCTAGCTTTGTGGACGCCATTCCTTCTCGCTTGTAAATTGTTCTGCTTGAGCAGAAGATGATAATCCTTCCACAGTTTAAGATCCAAGTGGATCTTAAAGATGCACTTAAAGAAGGGAAGCTGCAAATGTTGTATTTAGCAGAGGATGAGCATAATTCTATAGTTTTGTTTTCACTAGCAAAACCAGAATTACCTAAAAGCAAAGCATTAAAAACAAACATGAAATCAGTCATAGAAAACCAAAAAATGTCATTATTTATAACTGTCTGCCCTTAATTCAGCTGCTTTGTGCATAATTATGATGGTTTTTATGAAGTATTTTTCTCTGCACGATCTTCTGCCTCATTTGGTGGAAAAAGGGGTAATTTCAAGTTCTTGCAGAGAGTAGACTTTCGCAGATGCAGACCTTCCTGCTTTTCTCTTCCCCTTGGATGCTATGTCCCCCAATTTGGAGGTGGTTCTTCATGTGTGCTTCTTTCTTGATGGTCTCTCTTCTTTATTTTCACTTAGTCCCCTTATTTCAGTTATTGTAAAAAGACATTTTTGTTTAAACTTGAACATTGCTGTTTTATGCATTTCTTCGCTTTAATGAAATTAGTTGTATCATGTTACTAAAAAGAGATCTTTGATAAGTGCTCAGATCAACTGGGATGCATAAAGGAAGTGCAAAAGACTGGAGTTTATTCTTCCCTAAAGGAATGCTTAGCTTCCCTGACTCTTCTGGTATGCTTTCTAAAAGTAGGGCTTCTTTATTTTTCTACTTTTATTGTTTTGCAGAACACAAACTCTGAGAATCTTGATTGACAGATCTTCTGTGAATGTATAATTTGTTCTGGGGGAAATGCAGTGGGGTGAGATAAGAGGCAATATAGGACAGTCATTGCCTACATAAACTTCACTCAGTATAGCCCATGAGAGGTGGCTCATCTAAACTTTTAAACATGCATGAGCTTGAGTGAGTAATTAAGGAAGCGATTTCAGATATATATTTAAATAATGCTTTTGGAAGAATCATATGAAGCTTTGGTTAGGATTTGGGGAGGAGGGCAGTTAGGGTAAAATTGTGTGAAGGGCTAGTCCAGTCCTTGGGGAATGTACGGGTTTCATGCCAAAGATTTCCAAACTGTTTCTCCTATAGTGCATTTTATTAGAGGGTTTGAGGACTTTTGAAAGGCAAGCTGGTAGTACATTTTTTCACTATGTGTAGAGAAATCCAAAATTATTCTCAGTGTTGTCAGCCACTGGGGGGGAGGGGGGGAGGCGTGACAGTTCAAAAAGAAAATCATCATGCTCTCTTGGAGATCTGTATCTAGTCATTAGTGTGACAGCGGATACCTTTCCTTCTAGTTCTGCTAGAATTGTTTTGAATTCTCATCTTTGTGTTTAGAGTTGTATTGTGCAAGACTGATGAGATCAGGCTTTGGAAGTTAGTTTAGAACTTCTGTAGCCTTTGCTTGCTCTGCCCTTCCTATCCTTCCGGTTTTTATTCACAAAATGTATACAAATGTGAATACAAAGACTGTTCTCATCTCAAATGTCTCCGTCTGAGGAAAAAGGGTTCGTCTGAGGAAAAAGGGTTCGTCTCTCCTGTCCCATACCTGGCATGTGGTAGCGTTTATCCAGTTCTGTTAAGGAGTGCAGGAGACTTGTTTTAGCGAATGACAATAAACCTCTCATAGCTTTAAAATAAACAGAATTAAACTAGAGTCAGAGTTAACTAGGTCTTTAGCACTGATACTCCTAGACAGAAGCTCTTCAATTACTCTTTAATGATCCACCAAATACTTGGTTTTGGTTATCAAGAGCTGACAAATCTTTGGTTATCAAGAGCTGACAAAAAGAGCTGACATAGTGCTGTCTGTCTCTACAGATTCCTGTGCTTGAGTTAAATAGTCTCAAGTGCAAATGATCACACCAAGTAGCAGTGCTTAAGCAGCACTATCAAAATACGTTTGTGTGCAATCTGCATCCCCTTTGTGCTTGCTAGTGGGAGCACCAGCAGCATTAAACACCAGCAGCTTAAATCTGGATCCCCTGAGTGGCCTGCTGGTTCATGTTCAGGGCCTTACCTAATTCAGGCTTGCTATTTCTGTGTGGAACAGAAATAGATGCATTCAAAGGTAAAGTTGCCTGCTGCCCTTCAGGGCAGAAGTTGGTTTGGAAGCAATATTCAGCTTTTGCTTTGAACCTGTGACGGCATTGAAGACAGTGCATCGTTGCAAGCTGCAAGCCCAGATACTTTGTAAAAGCAGCTGAGGGAAAAGGAAATACTAGTTATGGCTGCTACATAAGACGAAGAAAGGAAACGGGAGCCTCCCTCAAGTACAGCCACTAAGCAAAATAGTTAAAAATAGCTGCTTTTCCCCTCTAAGCAATTGTCTAAGTTGCCATAAACATTGTTGTTTCTCGGGAGCTAGAGACAAGTCTCATTCCCTGGATTTTCTGTTCTGAGACACCAGTTGTGTTTTGAGAACTTGTGCTATGCACACCACTGATTCTTACAGTGCAGGTGTTTAAAAGAAAAAAAAAAAGGGGAAAAAAAAAAAGCATTGAGGCCTAACTGTGATTGTAATGAGGAAGAGCATCAGAGTACTTCCAAACTACATAGACAATGGATGGAAGGAGATGAAGTATCTCGCTGTTGCTTAGCATGCCACCAGCAAAGAAGAACAGATCTCTGGTTTGCTGGCTCCTGGTCTGTTGTCATCCACTTCACCATTTTGGGTTTCTTTCATAATGATCCCAAAGTGATGTTTTTTTGAGACATCTCATAATTAAAAGCTGGTTGTGAAAGCATTGTGCTTATTACAACTACACTTATGGAGAAAAGTTGTGAAAAGTTTTATTGCAAAACATACAACTATTAAAGATACTAATTTTTAAATGAAATTTTGTTTTCAGAAGGTTTAGAAATGCGTTTATTAATTTCTAACCACTGTTAACTGCTCTGTTTCAATTCTATACAAATAGTTCAAAAGGAAAATCATTTTAGTTTGAAATATATTTTGGAGTGTTGTACCTTGCATTTTACCTTACTGCTGTTCGAACTCTGCTTAGTTAAACTGAATTTTTTATAATAATTCCTGACCTCTCAATTTCTTTGACTTGTTACCCCAAGCAGGCCACAGATTCCAAATATCTGTTGTTTTGTATCATCCACTCATCCTCTTTGTCTGTTTGAGCTGCTCCTGTGAAGTTTAATAAACAGCTAAGGCAGCTGAACAAATGACTAAATAATTTTTTTTGGTAGTGTGTACAATTGCCCAACTATGTGAATATATTTAAATGATTCAGCAAAAATGTGGTGCTTATTTGGTAGGTACATGGTGGATGTTCCTTATTTTAGATGAAAGTGAATTTCTAATCCTAAGCTGTATCTATATGTAAATTAGCAAATCCAAATGTCTGTACTCTGACATGTTTTCACTGCATTTCTTAGAAGCAGCAGTAAATGAGAACATTCCCTATGTAACCTTTTTTTCCCTTTTCTTTCAACAGTGAGTATCCTTGTTTTTTTTATTGCAAGAAAAAACAAAGTGTAGGGATGAGCACATTGCTGAAATTTCATTACTCTTATTTCTTTTTTTCATCTTTGTGTATTTCCTTTGTCTTTTTTCACTTCTTTTCTCTCTTCTGTCAGATGTTCTCCAAGTGCCTGTTCTGCCTGTGTAGGAGAGAGAGGAGGTAATTGGAGCCTTAGCGTTATCCAGTTATGTTGCTGGAATGTTTTGGTGTCTAATACTAGTATATGTAAAAGTACTCTGAGCCCTGAATTCCTTGTAGATTTTAAGAAACTCCTAGTCACGAAGGACATTTAAACAAGTATATGAAACCCTAAGAGTGTTTTCTGTTAATCTTTTCTGAAGCTATTAATTTTTCACATCTCAGGTAATGAGTTTAGTGTGAGGGAATCCAGTGGGCTACTATTTGACAATCAGTAAAAGTGGATTATATGGGTTTACACAGATACTGCTAGTTTCTCAGTGCAGTTTGGTGAATTTTAAGCTATATATACTATGATGAAACTTTAAGGTAGTTGTGGTTATCTTTTTCTTGTAACCAACTGATTTCCATTCCCTTCCTATTTGTAACAGCCATTATTTTTGCTAATAGTGAGCTTTTTAAATTTTCTTAAGGCTCGCTGTGTGTTAGAGAGAGAGCAGGATGATTATGGTCTTAAAATTAGTGAATTTGGAATTGGGAGACAGCATTTCAAGTTGTCTTTGGAGAGTTGGAACTTTTAGCATCCATGTTCCAAAAGGGAGGATGTCGTGTTATTAAATTCCTAAATTAAAATACAGTAGTTACCAAACCTTACACTATCACCATATTAAAACCATTGTGAATGGATCAGGGACACTGAACTATAGTTTCTTTACTGTGGGAGAAACATGCTAACTAGGTGCAGATTTCAAACTGCGGTAATGCAAAAGTACAGTAGAATTACAAGTATCGAAATCTGTTGTGGCATACAGATGAATAGTGGATGAAAATAGAAGAATGTATGGTATAGTATTGATGAAAAGATAAGAGACTTGTAAAAGAAAAGGTTATTTCAATGATTTACTGCTTGGAAGCACAAGAAATGGTAGTGAGATGCAAGAATGCTGGTAAGATAATTGGAGATAAACTTCCTTCCTTCCTAATTTTCCTCTGTGGCTGAATTGCTGAAGTTCTAGGCACTAGACTGGTGTGAAGCATGAATCCTCCTCACAAGAGCTACGTAATAAAGACCTCTTTAAGCATATTAAAAAAAAAAATCAAATTTGAGTTAGTCGCTGGAAAAGGTTGGACAGAGAGGAATTGTTTTCTGCTTAAAGTCTTTGTAGATTTCTTAGTAAATCTAAATAGTTGGCTTTTGATGTTTGCCTGACACATGCACACAGTTTGTGCATAATTACCTGTCTCTGCCATAGCATGAACACGTTCCTTCTCGCAGCTCTGTTTCCCTCTTATGTATTTTTGTTTGATATGAAACACAGAAGAATCTGTAGAGAACCAATATATTAATTAAAAATACATTGTATCTTACCATTTTTGTTTGTTGATGTAATTCTCTAAATTCTACTGAATACAAGTATAAGCTAGCCGGTGAAGTAACTGAATTGTCTCTTAAAACCAGACATTGGAAGCATTGGAATCTCTCTGTTCAGTTAAATATTGGGATTCCATGTAGTCCTTTCTCATGTGAAAGATTAAGCCTTGCCAGGGATGGGCACTTTCTTTAACAAAACGTCTATAAGCTTTTGTTTTCTTTAAAACAAATATTCCCTGCTACTGCTATCCTCACGAATGCTAAAAAATAATAGAATTCTCAGTCTGTGTTATTCTGAGTGCCAGATAACAAGCAGGGAATATATCCTGGTGAGATAGGGCTGTGTTATCTACTCATTTTTCTGATGAGGCATAAAGAGTGGCTTGCCTCAAATCGTCTTTGGTTGTCTTTGGTGGAATACTGCTTGAGTTCTGCACTGTAGGCTCGTCCTGTAGCCACTGGGTAATTCTTGTATCCCCAGTTCTGCCCAAGTGATTTCATCCTATGCAGTAAGAAGTTACTTTAGTTTCAATTTGGAAATTGTTGCTGGTCTTGTTGGGAGATTGTTTGGATCCATAAATGTGCACTGCTAGAAACTTTAGAGTCTGTATATGTTTGCAAAGACTTTCTCCCTTGAAGTGTTGCACCTTCTTCTGTATTGCTGATTCTCCTTATACCACATTTCATTTCTTATCTGTATCTTTGGATGAATTAGAGGAGCATTTAATGATGTCCTTAAAATTTTGAGATTTAACCCCACTGATTACCAGGAAAGGGTCTGCAAAGAGTCCTAAGGAAGATAAGAGAAAAGACTGAAAAATCAGTTTTACAGGCCGTCTTGCATCCAGATACCCTTGTGAGAGCTGCCTGCAATAAGGATATGGAAGCAATTAATTAAAAAAAAAAAAAACAACCAACCAAAAAAACCCCCAAAACAAACCCAAAACTTTATATATTGAAAACAAGATGCCATTAATAAAATCTCTTGCTGTATGCTTTGAACCTAGCAGTTTATTTCCTACTGTTTCTTACTACAATAATATTTTTTTGCTAAGCACAGTGTTGTGACCAGAATCATAGAGTAAATGCCAGGTACCTAGAGGGTAAGAAAAAAAAATAAAAAAAGAAAAAAAAGCTGCTTCTACAAAACAGAGTTGCTTTTCATTGGAGACTACAGGCATTTCCGATCTCTCTTTTCTCTGTTTCAGTTGCATCTTCTCTCTGGCTTTTGATCTTTTCATTTGGTTTTGACCTCTTTTGCTTTTGTCTGCTTACCTGAGCAGTGGCACCACTGCTGCTTTCTCTGCTGGCCTGGGTTCTGTCTTCTCTCTGCTTTTCACATACTAGCATTCTTAGTATTTTATTTTTTTCCCATTTTCTCTGCTTCCCTGGCAAGAGCAAGGGGCTTAGGAGAGAGTCGTGCTTTTAGTTCCAGTTTTACCAGAGTAGGTGCTTGGCTGCTGGAGGAGAAACTGAGGGTAAATTAATCTCAGGTCAGTCATAAAGCTGAACACATGTTTACCTGCCTAGGGAAGCAGCATGTGCAACAATCCAGTGTCCTAGAGAGACTGTAGAGCATGTCCAGTGCTGCCGGTCTGTGAAAAATTGAGTTTCCAAACTAACAACCTCTTCTGAAGGTTTTCAGAGGCCTATAATTTTGGTGCTTTGTCAAGAAAATGAGCAATCCTCCCTCTAGTCCCCTTCCACTTCCCCAAAAGAAAAAAAGAGCTAGCCGCAAACCGACCAAAAGCCACACCCTTGGTATGAGGCAGCCTGTCTGCCACATCTTAAATTCAGCTTCTTCTAGTTTTAGAATTTGTCAACAGAATACTTTCAAAAAGTATTTTAATATGGACTTCACAGGCTATTTTTTCTAGTCTGTCAGGCATGACAGCATCATTTTCACTTCACTGTTTTTTCACTTCTAAGTAAAATGATTAAAAAACACTTGCTGTATGAAATCTGTGACCACACTGATAGTTTGGCAAATGTCTTAAGCAACCAAAAGGAGAGTTCTTCTAAGATGTGTCAGATCCTTAATTACAGGCAGAGTTCCAGGCTTGGTTATAATAAATGTCATTATTCCCTCCCATCTCAATTTAAATTAAAAGTAAGTAAATATAAATAATGTTAACCCAACTGTCCCTCAATGCTGTCCTTAATTGGCTAACATTGAAAAGATGGTTAACAATGCAATTAGTTAGAAGAGGTCCTAAAACTTGAATTTCAGGTTATGTATATGAACATACTGAGCTGAAATAATGTGAAGATAAACTAGAACAGGAATACTTGTGGTGGTGGTGAGTTTAACAAAACCCAATCATGATAAAAAGCCAATGACAAATCAGACCTAGTGTGTTAATGCAAATATTTATAACTTATTTGACCTGAATTGCCGTAATGTCTTCCACTGTTTTGCAATTTTGAGGAAAACTTTCCTTCTGCTCAAATTTGTTTCGTAGCATTATTAATTAAAAAAAAGTAATACTCAGTAAAATGTTTTAATGGGGTTTGCAGGGAGAAATCTGTAACTCCTAGCAAAAATTTTTTGAAGATGATAAGCAAGCACTCCATTATCTAACCATGAATTCACATCGCTGCTATTCTGCAGCTTGTCCCCACTCCTAATGAATGCTTCTCAAAGAAGTTGCTGGCTGTGGAGGTCGGTATTCTAGTGACTGCTCTGTCATGCTTTCTGCTCTGTAAGCAGAAGGACTTGTATTCAGATGAGTGTTTTTAATGGATCCATTCACAAGTTACAGAGCATAAACTTCTTCAGAGCTGCACGTGCTCCAAGTTTTACTGACACGCTTTCAAATAACAAAACCGTAGATCCCTGTGGAGAGAGATTTTTGCATTCTCTCTCTGGGACTGCCCCAGTGACACAAACTGTGCGTCTGACAACTAGTTTTACGTATGAAAGATTGTTCTACAGGCCTTTACAGGAGGAGTATAGGTTTTCTTGTCATCATTCCTCTTGTGAAGACAATAGTACAGTTTTTAACAGCTTATGTAGGTGAAAGGGGTGCAGCTGGCTGGTGTGGATGAGGTACGTCCTTGCCCCCTCCGTATTTTTAAGAGCCTGCGTGAGGCAGTTGAATTTTCCAAGGGAGCCAGCAAGAGGTTTGATGTTTCTTAATTGACTTGAGACTGTTTTCTCTGGGCATGAGACATGATGAATCTTAAAAGGAATATGAGAGACTGGCTCAAAGATGGGGCGGGCGGGGGAAGGTGTAGAGTGCCTCCTCTTGTTGCTTACTCTAGTGTACTCCATTGGAAGTTTACAGTGGCTGTGTTGAAGCAGTTACCCTTCTTGGAGGGGAGTTTCATCCCCATCTTGATGAAATGTATTTGGTGGTTCCCGCAGCAAGCAGAGACCTGCTCTAGGTCTGCCAGACATTGCCTCAGGGCCACTGATAGGGCTCTGGCTGTTGGGGGAGATGCTGGCAAGTGGACGTTTTGACACTCGTGTTTTAAATTCCCCGATGCTCCAGTTCCAGTCACTGCTTATGATGAAATCATGTAACCAGTAAATTATTTACAGAGGCAGGGCTAGATTGGCAGAGGTGCCCTCATTGTGAAGTGAAAGTTCCCTAAAGCAATAAAACAATAGAGAGGAGAATTGGAGCAGAATTTAAATGAAGTAAAGATTTTGTGGCAGCCAGCCAGAAGGCCAGATCAGGTTTTCTGAAGTACTGGCTGGGTTTGTCTTCATAATCTGATACTGCAGCCCTGGAAGCTTGCAGAGCTTTCTGGTTTTGTCTATAAGGTGACTAAAATGTGCGATTGTCATAGCATCTTCTACTTCCAATAATTGCTACTATGGTTTTGCTTATCAAGAACTTGGAAAAGATTCACAGATCCTCTTCTCAAGTATTACTAGCAAAGCTGGGGAGGCAAGGTCACTGCAGTTCAAGTCAAGCTCGTTTAGAAACTGGATATGCTGACCACTCTTGGTATGGCTGAAATACTTTATTTAAAACAGCAACAACAACAACAACAAAACTACAGTCCTCCCTCTCCACCACCAACACCCCCGGGCAAAAACTTGACTGAGAACAGACTTGTTAGCAGATTAAAAAGTTCTGTTGTGACTCTCATGCATGGATTACATAGGCCTCCCAGGTCCCTGTTCAGTCCATATCCTCGTCTGAACAGAACGCGGGGCAGAGGTAGATAGCTGTCTTGGATGGGTATAAGGGGGAAACCCAGCAGAAAGAAACAACTGTATTTTAAGGGAAATTTCAGAAGAACTTAAATTTCAGTATCTCGTGTATTCTTGCTGCTTTCAAATATTCAGTTACCACAAACTTCACTTTATTGTCTAGTATTATCCTTACTGGCTTTAGGTTATGTCAGTACATCTTTAAAAACAGTCTGTGGAAGGTTTTAGGTATGCAATTGAAGTTAACTTCAAGATCAAATATTTAACAGTGTTTATTACTATAACTTACATACCTATTTTTACAGGGTTTACAGTGATTATGGGTATGATACATTTTCAAAGGTTTTGTGAAGCTGAGAGAAATGAGTTTTGAAGGTAGATTTTCTTTTTCTTTTTTTTTTTTAAACCCCTCCCTAAAATGGCTACTGAAGCATGCAGACAAACTCTTCCCGACCTCTCTAACAGTAACAGATAGCTTGCCTTGTTTTTCTAATCCTTAACTATTTACGGTGATCTCTTTGATTTCATTAAAAGCAAGCCATTATCCCACAGGAAATGGTTGGTTTCAGAGCTAATACATACCACTGAAAGAAATAACATTAATTTTTTCTGACTTGTCATGGCTCATGTTTTAGATAAGACTAGATAGTCAATTTTTGGACAATTCTGTGTAACTTACCCTTTCATGAATGAATTACCTATCTTTGTCATTCTTAACAGCTGCAACTGAGCAGTGTTCATTGAATATATACGAAAATAGTGCATCATAGCTAGAAAATACTTTAAATCCTTTTAGCTAGAAATAGTCATCTGGCGGGAGAGAATCTTTGCATTTCAGTGGTTGAGAAATGTAATCTCTGTTTCTGATGCTTTTGTAGCAGGTAGGGCAAAGTGAAAACTTCAGGACTGGTATGTAAGCTAGGCAGCTAACTGGAAGCAAAGGTTAATTTTCACTTGTCATTAATTTGATGCAAAATGGTGCTTGCCAGGGTCAATGCTAGCATCATCATTTTTGCAAATGGTGTTGCACCTTCACCATTCATACCATTTTCATTTTAGCGAGCAGTTTGTGTCGGTAGAACAGGTTCGTTGTTACCTTGAAAATCAAGTAGCCCATGAGATGGTCTGTTACTCTATTCCAAAAGGTTTCACATACAATTCTAGCTGCACTTCTTCTAGGTAGATCAGTTTTATCCAGATATAATTTTTTTTCTTCCTTCTCTTTTTCTTTTCCCTTCCTTTTTTCCCCCCCCATTTTTTTCATTTCAGGGCAAATAGAAGTAATTTCTCTATGGGATGGTATTTAATGGGGTTTTAAAGTTGCCATATAAATATGTAACCATGAATACAGAATTTGATTTTTTCACAGGGTTGCTTTTTTTAGGAAATGTCTGCAAGTAATGATAGCTGAGGTTTGGTCAGTAGGTGCCCTTTGAGGTAGTGAGAGGCAGAAGAGTACTTACAGTTATTTTCTTAATTGCCCCCAGTTATTTGTTGCGTTCTGGCAAGGGTCTTCAGGAACCAGGCAGGAGACTGCAGTTCCTGGAGCTGATGATTTAGTCATCCTTCTACAGCAGCAATTCATTAGGAGATCTCTCTCTTGCAGCTTCTCTCATGCTCCTAGCTATGTATTCCTTCCTCTCCCTTGTACTCCTCCGGAACCCCTCATTAAGCAGCTTTAAGTCACTAACCTGGCAGAAATTTAAGTAGTATGTTTGTGGGGCTACTGACCTAGTTTTCTGCCAGACTGCTGAGTTACAGCAGCTCGTGGGGGTTCCTGCTGTGGGTCAGCTCCAACACTTGTTAAATAGTGGGAGTGTGCAGCACTTTTGTACCGTGCTTTGAAATTTCCAGTGTTACTGGCAATTATTCTGAGAAGTAAATTCAGCTCTGCCTGCTCGCTGTATTTATTCAGGAACTTCAGGGCTGTTAGGTGTTGAAATAGTATCTGTGTATATACTTGGATTCTGCAAGTGGCTACGTTCCTTAATAACACAAATCTATATCCTATTTTAAATTCAAAGAGCCTGTGACACTTCCCTCTGCTGCAGAATAGGCTATATTTCTTCTTTCATGTTCTTGGACCAAAGTTTCATAGCTGGCTATTTAAACTCACCCCTTAAAATATGCATCAGACTGATGAACATAATTTATGTCTGTTTGTGAAGTGCGATTCATCTGAATATGAGACGAATGACTGTAACAACGTAGAGTATTATAATGTTATAACTGAACATTTCAAATGTGAATCTTATTGTAGAATTTTGTAGAATAATTTAGTATTTGTGATGTGCAAAATGGCTTACAAGGTGTAAGCAGATAAAATAAATGATTAGTAATGCAAGACCCGAGTGATTAACTAACTAAAGTTCATAAGATACAAATTTGTAAGACTTGCAGAAAAAAGTGCATCAGTTGCTGTGTATTTTTCCTGTAACAGGCTAATTTTCAAATCTGAATTTCCTTCGTCTACAGATATATTCATCTCCTTCCAAGCTGAAATATTTGCCTGCTTATTTTTTCGTATTTTAGTAAACATTTATGTTAAGTAGATTGAAATGATGTTCTGAGTGATCAAACACCTTTTTATTTCTCGTTGTTGTCAAAGTTCATTCTCATAAAACTAATTTAAGGTCATTTTGTTGTGATACAGTGCAATTGTCTTGCTTCATAATCTGTCTTTATACGTCAGCTCTCTTTGAAACTCTCCCTCTTCAGAGTGCCTTTACCTTATCTTAGAGGAAGACCTGAGATGTTTGCATTGGACTACAGCACAAGTAGTCTTGAATTTCATGGATGCTTGTGTATAAGGAAAGGCAACACTTTGATTATTGGCAACACTTGAAATTCCAAAGTCCACTGGTATTTGTCCAGCTCATTAGGAGTGAAGTTACTCAGGGTCAGCACAAAGAAGGAAGTAACAGATTTACTGCTAAGAAATGGCTCAGAAATGTCTGTGCGAAGTAATTACACGCAGGAAGCTGTATGGGAATAGGAAGTCCGAAAAGGCCAAAACTGGTGAGTTCCAAAATTTGGGGACAATCCAGGCACCTGTGACTAGCAGGCCGATGGGTGATTTTTCTTTTCAACTCGCGTGATGGTTGCCCAACAATCCAGATCTGGTTTTCCGTATTTTGCTGTGTTGGTGTGTCATTGTCCCCCCTGTCCGTCCTTCCCCCCCCCCCCAGTAAATTTTTGTTTTCAAACATGTAATTATGGTAAATTTCTCTACTTTTTGCTTTGTTTCTAGGGTTTTCTAGAGGCTTGTCAGAGATGAGTGTTAAAATGGTTTTCAGGAAGGAAATCACATTGCTAGTAAATAATCCAATTAAATTTTAATGCAGAGCGTGTATGGATGTCTGATTTCTCTGGGACAGTTTCTATCATTCATAGTTACTGAAATAATGAATGTTTTCTCTGTAGTTTATATAAAGGGATCTTCAGAGAACCTCTTTGCATATTCTGTCAAAATGTATGCAAATTGCCTACCCACAAGTCCATTCACTGAGCTATCAAAAATGTATTAAAGCACTTCAAAATAATTGAGCCAAGTGAAGATTTTGTGTCCTGAAGTGATAGCAGGAACATAGCAGATTCTTCCTATTTCTCACTTCTTTAAGAGGAAATTTGGAATTTCTTCATCTGTTGGTGGACGTACTTGGTAATGGGTTGCTGTGAAATAGGTGGTGTTGCCTTTCAACTCCCCAGAGGTCAAAGAATGAAGTGCGGTGGAATTTACTCTGCGAAGGTTTAGTAGTTCACTCTTCTTTGTATAGTTCTATACTGTAATTACTCAATACAGGACAAGGTTACAGCTTACATGTCTATAAAATTCTCATAAAACCACTGTGACAATCAAATCAATGATTTTAAGAATAATTTCCCAATGAAAAAAATTCTTGGTTTTAATTCTTGGAAGTGTGGATGGTATCACACAGTGGTATACTGAAACAATCAGCTGACAATGACAATTCACTCTGTTTTCTAACACTCCTCCAGCATTTGATGAGCACAAATTTCTCAGTGACCCGGCCATTGACTCAAAAATATTGGTTTCTTGGCATTTGCAGATTTCTTACATGTTTGATTTGCTTTTGAAGGAAGCAGTGAAGCCTAGGGTGCGGTTCTGTGACCAGCAGCTGAAGCTGATCTAAACCTTGAGCTGCCAGGGACCACCTTTCTTGACTTCCACCTCCCTCCCATCTGCTCTGAAGCCACTTGGCCTTGCCTTCTCTCCCCTACAGGCACCAGTGCTTCAGTATGCAGTGAGACCCTTGAGAGAGCTGACTTTTCAAAACCAACCTCCCCCTGCTCCCCCAGTTTGTTTTTTCCCCAGATCGTCTCTCTGAATTGGTTCACTGTGCAGTTTCATGAGTGTCAGCTCTGGCTCAAGAAAAACAGCAGTAAGTAGGGGAGAGGAAAAGGCAAAATGGTGCTAATCCTACTTCAGTTTGGTTTAAGAGGCAGTGTAATGGCCCTGGGAGAGAAAGAGAGAATTATTCCTGCATTACTGAATAACAGGGTTGTCTAGAGTTATTGAGCAGCTGATTAGAAAAATTCTTTGTCTAACCATAAGTGGTCCATGGAGCACGAGAGAGTCAGTAGTTCACAACTGATGTGTAAAAACCATATTAAACAATTTAAAACTTCATTGCCTCAATTAAAAGCTTGGCTTAAGGGTTGATGTTTTGGGAACTTCTTGTCTAAAGAGAAAGAAATTTCTTTCTTTCATCCTCTATTCCCATTGGTAGTTTCCTTGATTTATAGGAGAAAGAGGCTCGTTTAGGGCTTGACTATATTGTGCTTTTTAGTGAGCTTTGGGGCAGACCTTTTCTGCAAGGAAAAAGGAACTGAATAGGTTTGAGCTGGTTGTGTGTGATACACTGACTTTCGTTATCATCTTTTGAATTTCTGCAGTGAATTTTTTTTTTTTTAAATCTGTTTCTGTCACTGGGTAAAGAGCAAGTGGTGGGAATGCAAAAGTGTTGTTTTTTTCCTTCTTTTTTTCTTTTGTTTTATTTTAAAGGACCTATTTCTACTTGAGAAGCATTGCTTTGTGGTGCTTCCCAGCCCTTCTCTTTTGTTTCATGTGGGCCTCCCTAGAATACTTAAATATGCTAATCCCTGGCAGCAGGAGGGTAAAGGCTTTTTAAACTTTTTGGTTTTGTGAGCCTTTGGTTACTTAAGATAATAACAAAATGTAAATAATGAAGATATGTAAATGATGTGTATAATTATTTGCTAGGAAGTATACTGCAGACATAGATTGCTTTTGAAAGACTTCTAGAATAAAGTGGGAGAGATAGTAAGAGGTAGTAGGAGACATTTAAACAGCAAACTTACAGAGCTCTGAGCTGTTTCTAGCTCTATTACTGAATCATATTTGATGTCTTTTACAGTAATAGGTGATGAAAAAAGCTAATATTGTTGCTGTTCTAAAAAATACTTATTTAAATCAAATGGTCAGTACAATTTTATCTAAGCTTATACTTAACCTATTTATAATTCAAAGATTTCCTACTGAAGAGTTGGTAGTGACTACTTTTGTTTTTTCCCCTCCCATTTCATCTGTTGCTCCTTTCTGGATTATTTGGTAAACTGATAGCTGCCTTATGGACACAAGCTATTACTCTGTGGTTTTGCATCATGTTTGGATAAGCTGTAAGCATCACATACAGAAAAATGTGCAAGTAATATCTTAAAAATTTGAGATTTAAAGAAAGTAATTTGCACTTACGACAAAAAATAAGGGACTGATACAAACTTATTTGGTGCTAGACAACTCTATGATTTTAGAGATATTATTGTGAGATAGAAAAAAATTAATGAAATAAAGACTATTGACTTTATCACTGTATTTATGATCTCTTGCAAGCTTGCTAAATACCAGGTTCAAAATCATAATTCCTTGGGGCACATACAATGGAAAATTAATGAATTAATGTTAGGCAGAAAGTTAAGGACATGCTTATGTTCTGCTGAATACTGGTCTTAAATGTTAAGCCAAACCAAGACATTTATCTTGTGTTCATAATAAATGGTTTGGATTTGTAGAAAGTCAGATTCTTCTTGGTGCTGAATTGCTTTTGTATAAAGTAATGCTTTCTAATGGACTTTTATACAGTTGGAGAATTCTTTTTTTTATGTGACCTGGTAAACAAATGGTTTTGGTAGTGGATTACAGACATCTTTAACAGCCTTAGTACATGTAAGCTCCTATAATTGTCTATCCAACCCTAGAGAAAGATGTCAATCTCTTAAAGATTGAAGGAGGTCATTGCTAGCAAAATGTGTTGTTGTTGTTGTTAATGCAAGCTATTTCATGCCATTACCTTCCTGAAAAGAATATTGATTAATGACATGAAAGGGTATTGAATTGCATTTAAAATTTCAAATTGTTTGACATCCATATTTGCATTTTAGTTGGGTAAAGCCCATTGTTGCTTTTCTATGAAAGTTGTGATTTGATAGAGTTGGTTTCTTTTTAAAGATGGTTGATACACATGTGCAGGATAGAATAGGATGAAGAAAAGGAGAAATAATGAATATATATCTGTGGAAGAAAAATTTCTAGAGTCTTTTGGGGTTTTGGTTTTTCTTGGTCCCCCCCCAAATGCTATAATCTCTGACTTCGAGAGTCCTAAGGTGCTGATGCTTAGAAGCCAGAAAACTGTACTGGAAAATATTATATGTTTGTGTGTCTAACATCTGAAACTGGTCAGTATTGGAAATCATCCAAAAAACATATGCAACGTAAGTGTAGGGTTTCAAAAATACTCAACTCTGTTACTGGCACCAAGTGAATAGCTGGAGGGAGACTAATGTAACAGCCTGAAACCTTTTCATACCCTGAGCAGTCAGCTAGCTGAAATGCCTTTTAACCAGTGGGATAATCCTTGTAAATGATGTGCATTGGGTCATTGGGAAAAACCTTTTGTCTCATACTGAAAATAAAGGTCTTCTGATCATTTAGCCCATACATTAAGCATTCTGAGAGGTCACTGTTGTGCATTTTCCCTGTCTACTTCATGTTAAACATTACACAATGGATTTGTGCTACAAGAGTGGTAGAACAAATAAATAAGAAGTGCAATTTTCAAAAGCACACAGTTGCCCCGTAGAGAAGGAAGATGTGGAAGGTGAGTGGCCCTAACCTGAAGCCTCACCCATACGGTGTGGTTTTTCGCCGTGTTGTCACGTAGGCACTGGGTGCCATCCTGCCTGCAGTGGGGGAGGTCCAGTTCCCTTGCAGCTCCTTCGCTCTGCTGCTGCTGATCCTGCTGCTTTTCTGCTTCATTACCCTGATGTGGGCATTGTTGATGCCTTTTCACTCTCCGTCCCTCAGTCTGATTCAAAGGCTACTTTAGTGTATCTAAAGGAAAAGGTCTTTCACCTCTTTCCCTCTCAAAATATAGCCTGCATAGCAAATATTCAGTGGTGTGATTATGGAACTATGTTCAGCTGCACCGTTACAAAGGCAGATTTAAATGAAATCCAGACTACAATTTTAGTCCAGTTTGGTGAGAAAATGATAAATGGAAGAACAGGTTTTTCATGATAGCAGCTTGCTAAATTACAGGTTGCTGGATATTGTTAAGAAGAGCAAACATTTCCGTCTCCTCCATGCTGTTAATTATGCAGAATCAGTGTGTCTTTTCAAATATCCTTACATATAAATCCTTATTTTTGCATTTCACAGGTGTTGATTTGTATATATTTCATAGTCTGAAATTAACAAAGTGAGATGATGATGTTGGTGCAAACCTTCAATACCATATGGTGGGTTGCTAGTTCAATTTAAAAATAGTGATATCTAATACACAAAATCATTATTTAGGTATAAATGTGGTTTTACATTTCAGCTGACAGTGGTGTTATGCACAAATTGAAATATAATTTGTGATGAATGTAGGACTAGATTGTCACAGCAATGGTAACTTAGACAGTGCTTTACCACTTTTGGGCAGATGGACTTCGTATCTGCTGCCTTCCGGCACCTTTTCTCTTGAGCCCTTTGCCCTCCCTTCTTGTACTCTTGTCCACTCTCCTTTGTTTGCTGTTCAGATTTCTCACACCCTCTTTGTGCTGTTACTACTGTATTTAATTAAATGTTTTGCCCTTGCAAAATTATCCAAATGCAGTGCTTCATTGAACAACATGCTATGAAATGCCTTTCATAGGAAGCAAAGTTGTCTTGCCAAGTGTCAGCTGGAGAGACCTGCACCCCCCTTCTGTCTCTCCCAGCAGTGGGGAGGTGTTAGCTCCTTCTATAGCATTTATTACGACTCCACTTTGTGCTTGGTAAAGCTCATCCACATCTTTTATTAGGTACAGTCTCTTGCTGTATTTATGTAAAAACAATGCGAAACACGTGAATCTGATTCCCCTGTTCAGTCGTACGTGATCAAGCAGTAACCTTCTCCCTTACCTCTGGGAAAAGCTTGCTCCATTTGGACAAGTCTTGCCTGGGTGGAGAGACCAAGTGCCAGCCCTAACCTAGGATTTACTTGGTATGTTCATTAGATACTACAAACAGAATGTAGCCATGTCTTTTAATGTAAGCTTTGAAGAGTAAGTGCCTTTGCTAAATACCATATACTTACTGTGTATATATAATTTGTGTGTGTTAAAACAAAAGACTTGGGCTCAGAACTGCTTTCAACCTGAGACGGTAAAGGGAAGTATCAGTGGTAAAGGGGGTAAACTTCCTACATGTTAGTTTTGAGCTTGGACAGTGCTGGCATTGAGCGCAAGGAGATGGGATTCTTTGTTGGTTCATTGCTGATAATTTACTGAAGTTACACTTCTGAGATGGAACTTGGCTGCCAGTGGGATCTGAACATGGGATTCATGCAGGGTGTCTCCTGTGCGCAAGTGATCTTTTTGAAAGGAAATGCTTTGGACCGTGTTAGCAAGGATTTGGGTTATACACTGCCATATAATAGGTCAAACTCAATTAAATCATAATTTTAATGAAGTTTGCAAATTATTGTAGAGAAAAGTGCTATTCCTTTCCAAATAAACAAACTCCTGACCCAAACAGGAAAATCCCACTCCATAACTAGATAGGAGACAACACTTTCTGTGCACAATTCATTATATTCTGGCTAATTTTTTTTTTTTACTTGAAATTAAGTGTAGAGCAGCTTGGAAGCAAAGAAACTGCTGTCTGTTATACAGTTAGGTTGTACTGTAATCTTTTTTCTTAAACCAAGCTTGTCAGTCAGAAAAGGAAATAATCTAAAATATGGATATGAAGCATGAAAATTACTGTAATTTAAAAAATGTAAAAGTATGAGTGGACATCACATTCTCCAGCAAATTATATTGAGTGGTGTCACTAATATATTGTTGTGGTGTTTCTTTAGTTAAGAACTTTGATACTTATTTAAAGGAAGAATCTCCTTCTGTCTTGTAGAACTTTGGTTTCTGTTGTAGTGATTTACCCTACCAGTGATGCTTAGAAAAGAAATCAGAACTTGACTACTACTGATTTCATTTTTTTCCCCCCAATATTAAATAGGTAGCTGGATTACTAACAATTTAAATTAGAAGGGTTTCTTGTGCATCAAATGTTAACTGACTTGAATGGCACTATATATAAACTTTGTTAGTTGTTGTAATGTATTAGCGCTCGCTTTTCTTGGAGAAGAGTCAAAGTGACATTGGATTAGCTCAGCTAAAGTCTGGGGTATTCGATATTCTAGAATGTCTGCTTGTCTCTCTATTTTGGAAGTAAAAGCCCTGCTGTCAGGCGCAGCTTTGCCCGCGGTTCTTGTCTGTTTGATGAAGGCTGTTTGCGGTGCTGGAGAGGCGTCTGCAGTGCCGGGGAGTTGCCAGGACCTCATTAAGTGCAGCTTGGACCAGAGCCAGGCATTCAGGGCAGGGGAGCCTCAGCATTTTCTCTCCCAGCGAAGAGAGGCAGTTCAGAAAGGGAGGGGAAGAAAGAAAAGACTGCTTCACCCATCAGCTGCTGTGTTTTATTGTGCTAAAGGGGGGTTAGCTAAGTTCTTGGAAATAAACTTAGGCCGTAACTTCAGCTAGCTGTTGTGAAAGTTGAATGTGTTCCGCCTGTCCCTCGCCTTTTTCCTTTGCATTAGTGAGACACAATAACTGTAACAGGACGTTCAAAGGTCTTCCCATACTCTTAGTAAAATTGACTTCTCTTGTGCTATATTCTAAATCAAATGAGGAATATATATGTAAAGATGTTTACATCGCCACCTTAGAAAAATACGGTCTAGTTTTCACATTTCCCATTCTTTGCGAGCTGTAAATTATTTCCTAAAAATAAATATTTCAATCCATTCCTTTTCTTAAACTATAAGTGATTGAAATCATAATGTCTATAAGGCATAAAGCTATTTTTTCGCTAATGTTAAAAGTATATTCTCTATATCAGTTATGGAGAAAACTTTGGGTAATTTGTAGTTCTCCTGAACTGTTCAGTAGCTGAGGCAACTGTGTTTTAAGAGATCAAAAAAGAACGCTTTCTGAAATTAAGTGCTGCTAGACAGGAGGATTTTCAACTCTGATGCTACTTTTTTCCTTCTGTATTTAACCTATGATTTTGATGTGGATAAGGTTTAAGGCCTTCTAAAACCCACTGTAGCTCTGAGCAGCACCAATATAAAAAGCTTTTAATTTAAGCACTACCCTGCTGAATGTTTTGAACAACTAAGGTGCAAAACTGTGCCCTGAGATACCTGTGCAAAGACAACCCAGAGTAATTTAGTGTAGCTGAGCCATTGTAACATTAAGTGGTTGTAGCAATGGATTGGGTGAGTGTGTTACTTGGATGTGTCTGAGTAAGTCTCTTCTGTCTTTCTCTTGTATTTTTACGCAAAAGTACCCAAAAAGATTGGGGGGGGCAGGGGGAAGCATGAAAATGAGTTACAACCTGCTGCCAGCCAGGGCTGTCAGCTGTGAGAGGTACTATTTGCTCATGTTAGCTGACTTGTTTTGCAAATTTGCAAAAACAACCCTTTTCCAAACTTTTCTTTAGAAATTACAGTCTCCTCATCAGTTTAATAGTTTATTTAGGAAAATGATGGCATTCTTAGCACAGCTGGGGAAGCTTCTTCTACCTGAAGAAATAAATGGTGGCTTTTGTTGATGGTTGTACCGGGTATATGGCAAAATTTATACAGTGCTGTTTTCTGTTTTGAGAACAGAACCTGATAATGAGTCAGAATATTCATAAAACTAACACATGGCCCCTCAGACTCCCCAGGACTTGTGACTTCAGCAAAACCTCTTTGTGGAGATGTGGTAGACAGACTGTCATGCAATTTACTGTTTGAGATCTGTAGTTATGTTTTTGTATAGCAAGGGAGTATGTCTTGAAGGTATTTGTTACTGTTTTTCAGATGCTGGGTTTATTTAAGCTCATGGAAGTGCTACTGAATGAGATAAATTGTAGTGACGGAGACTGTATGCTGGTGAAACACTGCTGTTTGTGCAGCTGCAGATCAGTTAATAGAGACATAAAGAAACAGGCCAGAATGGGGATCTGAATAGTTCTATATTGTCTGGAAATCATACACATCCCTAGTTAGCTGGGTTGACTATGAAGGAGGGAAGCAGCCTGTCCCATACTATGTTGTTAATCATTTTCTGGGAGCAGGGCAATGCAAGTGGCAGTCATGCTGAGTGGGTACAGTTAGCTTTTGAAACAGCATTTGTTTTACAGTGCAGATAAATTGTCTGTGTTGCCTGAAAGAAAATGTGCTTTTTGTTTGCTTTTTCAAAGGGATTTAAAATTACTGTAAGGATTGCACAAACTGATCTTGAGTCAGTGCGATGGTACTGTCTTTTACTAGTAAGTCTTAGAAATATGGGGAGAAAGAAGAGTAGAGAGGGATGAACACCAAGTAGCTGGCTGGCACGTCAACATATAGCTGATACTTGAGCTAGGGAGTTGATTACAATTTCTTGTAGAATATCGGTTTAATTTTTAGGGGGTGCTAGCCTCAGAGAGGGGAGTACATACTGATGGCTATTGCTCTCTGTAGATTTCTTTTACGAGAAATGGTAGTTCTGCAAGTATTTAAAACAACATAGTCAAAAGCTAAAAATTGGAAATACTGCCGACCAAGCTGAAAACCTCAGATTTTTCCCTCCAGTCTAAAAAGGGAAGTTGCTTTGAATATTCAATATGTTAATGCTACAGATGTTCAGCAGTTATTGATAATAGTATGTAGGAAAAGTATCACTGACCATTGCAGCTTATTTGTTTAGTAATGCTAGAATGGGTGAAGTACAAAATAAAATTAAAAATTATCACAGAAGCTTTTGTTGTTGACTTTTTTTCCCAAGCTTGAAAATGACATCTTTCACATTTATCTCAAAATATCTGTTTGATAGTTTAAAAGGTTGTAGCTTTCCTTGACATAATCTAAATCATGCTGCAGGTCCTTGGAGCCATTTTTTGTGACCTGGGAACTCTACAACTATAGGTCCTGCATGCCATCTTTACACCTAAAAGTAGTTGAGATCGTTAGAAGGAAGTAATTTCATTGAAGTTTTCCTTTTTTCACAAAATATCCTCAAGGGATTTCCTTGAACTTGTTCAGATCACCCCCCCCCCCCCCCCCCCCAAAAAAAAAAGTTTTAAAGATTCTAAATAATTATGATCTGAATCATCTCTAGGTAAAGTTAGGCAGACAAGTATATGTGGCATTTTTCTGTGCCTTGATGGCATGCCAGAAATGTGTAATCAAATTTGCATGTTGGGATTTGCATTTAGAAACTAAAGCTCTATGTATGTAATTTAGAAAATAATTTTTGTTTAGATATTTGATTTAAGAACATAGACAACAATTTAAGAAATGTTTCCACTTGTTATTGCTGTTGATGCTAGTCTTTCTTAATGGCTTGCAGGTTAGATATTGATACTGCTTGAACTTTTTCTCAGACCTGAACTTCATATCATAGGACATCCATCAGGAATTGCATACACTCCCTCACTTATGATGTTTAAAAATTAAAAAATATTATTCAAGAAAAAGAAGTAAAGTTACTTCTTACAGATTTGTCAAATGATAATAGCAACTTAAACCTTTTCATTGCACTTTCCCCACTAGTGACTGTCATATTCCTCATTGCGATAGATGGACTTCACAGGGACTCCAGATAATTGGCAGCTGAGGTTATTTTGAATGTTTAGGCCCAGGGCTCTAGAAGGGAAATACAGATGTGCATTCTATTTAGTGTTTTTCAAATATGGCCTGGACAATACTAATTAATTATTTGACCTGTATGTTTTGCTCCATTATTTATTTTCTTTTGAGAGAGAGAATTCATACTGTCCCCATTTTCCTATTCTTCAGTTCTTTGTGAGGTGTACCAAGGAAGCCCAAGTATTTGGGGCCAGCTAGGAGATGTTTTTTCTTCCACTCTAAGAACTGAGCCATCTGTCAGCTATACCAGAAACTTGTGATAAGAACGAGAGACAGTATTCTTTGATGTATGTGCTTGTTTTCATTTATGTGAACTGGAGGACAAAGGGCTGAATCTCCAGGGCATAACGATGTTACTAATACATAACCACATTGCTGTTTGGAAATCAAGGCTTGCACGAATCCTGTAAATGCTGGCAACTGTGCCTGCCGTAAGCAATGGTAAATTGCTTGTCTTCCCTTGCACCATACTCCTGCCATTTCATTCAGGCCAGGAAGGTGCAAAAAGGAAGGCGCAATAAATATCAGAAGTTCAGCTTGGAACTGAGGGATGCCTTCTGCAAACTCAAAAAGGCATTAGGCAAGAGCCGGATGAATTTCTTCTTAATTATTTTTCAGAGTAGGGGCCAAGCCAGAGAATCTATCAGGAATTTTCATTGTTTTTTCTTCCATGTGTTTTTGGCAATGGGAATACAATGGAGAACTGATGCATTTTGATGGAGTGTTAATCTTTACCTGACTATTACAATGGCAGTTATAGTTAGTGGTGGCACCTGAAACGATTGTTTGGTTGTTCTTGCTTCCATAATGCTGAATTTCATGCAGAACAGTGGAACCAATGAACAAAATTCACAATGATCTGTCATTCATCCTTGGATGGCTGTATAAAAAAATATAAGCCAATGGTGCCTTTACTTCAGTCTTCTGTCTTTTCCTAGAGGTAAACCAACCCTGGATTAGTTTACAATCTCCAGAGTACTTTTTTAAAAAAACTATTACTATTATTATTTTCTAAGATTTTGATTCGAGGATACACAGCTATTTCTACGAATTGCATCCAGGTAGTTAGGCAGAATTGATAGGCAGCAGGTATAGTGAAACATTATGAAATACTCTGGATGCAGTGTAGTGAGTCAAAGAGCTGGGCTACCAGAGAAATCTCCTGTGAAGGGTGGAATTCTGGCTCTGCTGAAATATGTGGCAAAACTGCCGCTGACTTTAATGAGGTCAACCCTTGGGTTGTAAAGGGACTTGAATAAATACCTTGCATAATTCTTTTCTTGTTCTAGTGAAATTTCACACAGGCATTTGGGTGCAGATGTCATGATATACTGATTGTTTTATTTGTTTTCAGAACTGTGAAAATAGGTGAATTTATCAGAGTCTGTGTGGTCTTTGCAAGAGCAAATTCTGTGGCAGATGTCCCTGCTAGTCTTTGGAGGCTTTGTAGGAGAGAGAGGCACCTTATAAAAAGCGAGATAGGCATGGCATTTTGTTCCATCTGGAATCTGAGTGTGTTGCATCAAGGAAGCTTCAAGAGCTGCAGTTGCTATAGTGATACTTGCAGTGATGTCTTTCAGTACTTGTTTTCTTTGAACACATATAAAAGGTAAAGCTTAAGAAAATAAAAATTGACAGCCTCAGACTCATTTAGCTTTAAATGGTGGCTTATGTGGAATCTTTTAAATCAATTTATGCATATCAAGAAAACTGTATAAAATGAAAAGAATGTCTGTTGTGTTCATCTTACTGCCAAGAGTAAGTTTTGTTTTTTCATAGGCAAAATTCTTGATTCTTTTAAGATACTGCTTGTGCCAGCGTTGGATTAGCGTTAGTGTATGCTTCAGCAGAAGGTGATGGGGGTGTGCATGCGTAGATCCCATAGGATTCAGTTGTTTGTAATGCTTTATAAACAGACACTGCTGTGAGGAGCTTATGTCTGATTTTGGATTAACACACAGCAAGACATTGCATGTTACACTTCTTCCATTTCTTCCCCTGTTCCATTGCAACTAGTCTTGGTTGGGAAGCTGGTCCGGCTCTGCTGACGAGGGGCGGAGAGACCTCCACAGTTTCTTGGCTTCTGCCCTGGCATCATCTCTGACTCTAACACTGTTGTTTGGCACGTGACTGGAATTTAACAACTTCAGTACACTTTAAGTAAAGTGCAAATGGTTACATGTGTATACTAAAAAGTTGTAGAAGTGAGAAACATGGATTAGATCTGGTGATAGGACAAGCTCTGGCAGAATTGGGAGCGTCCTGCTTGCCGGAGCTCCTCTGAGAGCTGCTGTGGTGGTATTAAGTAGGAGGCACTTTTCAATAATCTTTCTTTCTCCTGTAAAATCTCTTGTCTAATAAGCACCTTTTCTTTATGTTGCAGCAGTTCTGGTGTCTCACCTCTACCCAGCATGCTTTCATTGAACTCTTAAGAAATTAGTATCCATGAGGTCTTCACTTTTCTGTCAAATTTGGTTGTAAATAGCAAGTGAGCAGTGCTTTATTGTGGGGGTAAAGGAGGACAGAGCCTAAAAAAAGAACTTTTGCTCTGTCATCATCTGGTGTCTCTGGGTTAGAGAGCAGACCTGCTTAGGGAGGGGACTGCCAAATTTTGTGCAGGTAGGTACAAACTAACCTGGAAGAAATCTCCACTGCCATTCATTCTTACTGCAGCACCGTGCCCATCTGTTGGTGAATGCGTACAGGCCTAAGCTCTTACTGTTCTGTTTGTGGGTTTGGCTGGCAGGCTCACCCAGGGGTCACCAACAGGGTCTTCCACAGTGGGTGCTCGTGCCAGTCACGTTTCTGTAGCCCTGAGAGGTCTCTGGAATGTCCTCACCTTCCTTCCCCCCAATTACACGTAATTGAGTTACCCCATGAAATGAGAGAACTAATTACTTCCCCTGTATAGGGGCGTTGGTAAGTGCTTTGTAGTAGTAGGCAGCATGACAATAACTGGGACAGTTTTCATCTTTCTTATTTTAAATATTTTTGATACATCCTTGGATGAAGGCATGAGTTGGTTCCTGTCCCAGCTTATTTATAGTCAGAATAAAGACACAGTATAATGACTCAGGGTAAAAATGCCAAAGTGTGGAGGTCAGGTCACAGGCTGAAGAATGCCAAAGATAGTTGCAATGGAGCCATGTAGTGTGTCAGCTTAATGCATGGGTTAGTATGGGGGTTTTGTCGATACTTTTTTAATGGTTAAAAAAAGGGGAACTCGTTTCTTATTGTGGGCATATATTGTGGTAAAAATGAATTTCAGCACAAGCTTGGATGAAGAGAAGGGAGTGACTTGGCAGCTGCTCGTAGGAACTGTTCTGTACGTAGAGGGAGTGACCTAGAAAAGGTGTATTGGTGCTTATGGGAAAACCTGGCATCTGTTATCAAATGCATCATCAGGAGAGCAGGCAAGGAAATAAGCAGATAGAAAGAAAAATCAGTGAGAGACTGAATGCCATAGGACTTTGAAAGGAAAGGTAGGAAGTATAATGAAGTTAAGGATTAAGGGGAGAAATAGCAAGACAGACAGAGAACCTCACTGCTGCAGGGGTGTGAAAGGGACATTGAAGGGAGCGCAACAATGAAGTCTGTGCTGGGGAAAACCTACCTATGACTTAAAATGTTGTGGGACAGATTCTGCACTCACTGTTTCAGTAGCTTTTAAAGTTCAAATGCTACTATTATAAGGATGGTATTTTGTGAGCAAATTCTACTCAGTGTATTCAGAAATTGCTGAATTTCATCGTACTATTTTGTCTGTATTTTTCAGTTACAAGTTAGTAATTTTGCAAAGCCTGCGAACTGTCATGTTTTGTTAACATTCTTGTGTAATGTTGAAAATACTCTCAAACTTGATTTTCATCGGGAAAAACCAGCTCTTTTTGTTTAGGACTTTATTTACATTTTTCCTTTGCTTCCTTATTTGGCTTTGCATTGAATTGAAAGAGCTTCAGCTGAAGGGAATGTTGGCTTTCTGCTGAAAGACTTCCTTCTGTAGTTTATGTGCTCATTCATTGGGTAGAGAAAGCTTAGTCGTGCCTGAATTAAATTCCTCATTTTTCATCCATAGAATGCTCCTTTCCCTCCGTGACTGGTGGTCACTGGCTTGCTGTCACTGATGGGAACAGTTGCGTATTTCCTCTGTTGGACTTTCTCCATTTTCCTTTGCTATTACCCTACAAAGATGAAGTGCCCTGCATTTTTGTTTTCTTGTTTCGTGTTCTGTTCTCTTTCTCACAGAGGAGAGACTTACGTATCTGCCAGCATTCATTATTTTACTTCCAATTTTCCATTGATACCCGTGTCGTACATCCTTATGGTCCAGTGTTCTCAGAGAGCACTTACGTCATGCTAATTGGAGGGGAGGGGGGGCAGAGAAAGGATTAATGAAGCTGAGCATGAGCTGCTTTTTTCTCCTCTGGTTGGTAAAATCCAGCTGATTCTGTTGTTGGGAGCTTCTTCACTTTAAATTCTGTTAGTGTTTTCTGGTCCCTGAATAATACAGCGACTGGGTAACATTAAAACCCACATCAATCAAAGTATTTCCTGTTTTCTTGTCCTCATTGTCCTCAGTGACGTGCAACTATGATTTAGAAAAAAACAAGATGTAATGGAAAATACAGCTTTTAAAAATAAAGAAGCCAAAGAAGGTGTGAATGAACTTGTGTGTAGACCCTCTTAGCAATCTTTACTAGGGTGGATGGATAGGGAGGAGGATTTCAGGAGCTTTTATATAAGGGGGAAAAAAGCTTGCAAACCTGAGAGGTTTACCTTTCAGTATTATGGGATAGAGACAGCAAGCAAGATTTGGAGAGTAACCACGTTGTAAACAAGGAAGCTGAGGATAAAACTATGGTAAGCTTCTTTTCTTTAACTACTCTGCCTCATTCAGACAGAGCATTTGAAAACTGTGAATGGCTGTTGTTTCATCTCCTACAGAGGATGTTCAAAGACCTTTAGATCCCCAGAAGGTGAGGGAAAGAAGACAAACTAGAGAAGAAGCAAGTAGGGGAGGAATAATCTATCTAATCTAAAAGCTTTCTGCAAAGCTATGCTTTGAATAACTCGTGCATATTTATACTATATGCATGGTTATACTATATGCATAGTTACCCCTGGGCAGTCAGTCGGTCCTCTCTTGACTGGCTGTGAAATTCTGATTTTTGGCTTCCCCTTCTGAGATACAGAGGCCTTATCAATAGCTAGAAACTGCAATCAAGATGATCCTGGTTTTCTCCCTGTACAGGAATCCTAGGATTCAATGATCATTCCAAATGACATAGACCAAGCCAGTGTTAATCAAAGCAAACCATATGCAGCAAAAAATGGCACATCCATACTTCTGGTAACGAGATACAGCTCTACTCTGTCTGCTAAGATTACTTCTTTTACCAGCTACCAGAGGGATGAACTCAATTGGTTACTAGTCTTGGGTTTGCTTCAGTGTCATCTGAAAGGAGTGGTTTTACCAGATGAATGAATCACTACTGTAATTTCCTTCCACATCTGAAATTTGTTTATAGTTAATAAATCTTGAATTTCCTTTATGGTTTTATCAAGTTGGAGTGATGCAAACATTCTCCCATTACCACTAGTGCAATTCATAAAGATGTTGAAAGAACGTGATGCTGAAGTATTAGTAAGATGTTAGTAGAAAACTAAAGACGTTTCCTGTTTTTCAGTAAGCAATGCTGTAAACACTTCAGTATCTTGTTAAATGCGGAATTCTGCTGCTCTCCTGTTTGGTAGTAGCTCAGTCTCCAGTCAGAACAATAATTCTTTCTCAGAGCCTTAAGGAGGAAAGTGCTTGGGCATAACAAAGTATTTGAATACTCTTTAATAACAAACGCGCTTCTTTTATTGAGGGCTATTGGCAGTTGATATTTTGCAAATTTTTCTACACATGAACTGAAAAGCTGTTTGAAAATGTTTTGAAGATAAACCTGTGACTTCCAAATTGTTCAGTTTTTCTCTTTCTATGATTTTATCCTAGCTTCTGATAAGACATTGATTTTGTCATTAGTTTAGTTTTTAGTAAGATTTGAGGAGAAGATTGAAAAGTCAAACCTTGACTGCACAGTATTCTTAGCTCCAAATGGCAGCGTCTGTAATTCTCTTCACTTCTTCATTTTTGTCAGGTTTTACTGTAAACGTAGTTTATAACTATAGATTTTCTAAAACTGCACTCAATTTATTCCGTAAGTTCAATTTTTTTATGTATTATAAATAAAATAATGTGTTAATATCATGTTACCCTGCTGTACCCTTTTCTCTGGCAACAGTGGAGTATTCCTGAAAGCACTTTCCAAGTAAGCTAGCTGTCTACAGTCTATGATAATCAGCTGTAATGGCACATAGGCAGCTGGTTTGCTAATCCTTTGATTACAGTATTAGTTTGTGTCAGAGATTCTGAAAACCTGTCTGATCCTGTAAATGTGTTTAGTGAATATTGTAGAATAAATTGTATCTTGCCTGAAGACTGTAAAACACATATTCACGTTACGAGTTGTGTATTTGCACTTTGCTTGTGGGTTTTTCCCCTTTTTTGATAGCTGTGTTTATGTTAAAGAAAAAAAAAAAGACGTGTCTGTTCTAAAACTTAAATTCATTTAATGTTGGAATGATTTGTATTTTAATCACCAGAAATTGTTCTTATCTTGGCTTATCACCATGTCAAGTAATTCACGCTCAGATCAGGATCTCTTATTTAGAGAGAGATTGCAAATAGGATTTCCAGTGTACAAATCTATTAAAAAGAATAGGAGACATACTTTGTATGTATGTATGGCTTATTTAAAATATCCAGTATTTTGTACAACACTGTATTTTTGGTAAAGAGACATATCTTTAATAATGTGTGTGTAAACATGAGTGTTTTTCCATGTTACAATTTTCAAAAATTATAGCCAGTTTGCTAGAAAATAAGTACATGAATTAATAAACCTGATCTGAATTTCTTTAAAGCAGCTATTTAAATGTTTACCGCAAGTTATATTGCATTCTAATGTTTCTAGTTAAAATTAAAGAGAAAAACTTAACCTAATTTAGTTCATAAATGGTAACCTTCTCAGTAATGGCTGACAGAGTGCTTGATCATAGTTTGTTTTTTTTTTTTCTAGAGACACCTAAACCAACTAATATTTGTTCAGTGTCCCTATAATAAATATATATACCACTTCATGCTTTTGAAAATCTAAAGTCTTTCAAAAAAGGTCAAAATGTAGAGGAAGAAACTTCTTTACTGGCAAATTCTGCCATTGTGAAGCCTCTAAATTTTTTTCTTTGTTAGATGAGACTTGTCTTTGTTCCTTCCTTATTAGTCCCAAATGCCAAGATTCAGTTTGTGCTTATTTCCTGCCCGTAAAGCGTGTCTGCTCAGAAAAAACGTGAACTCTGAAAATCATGGACTGAAGTGCTTATCGTATCTATGTCTGTCATAGAGAACTACAGTGTGCATGGGGAAGCCCCCACGCAGTCTGGCTCTGTGCTGGTTGGTGGGTTAGGCTCACTAGTGACCCAAAGAACCTGATGTGTTCTGCTTGTTGTGTCTTGTGAGATGTTTTAATCTGTCCTACCTGGGGTATATATATAGGGTGAGGAGTTAAGATGGTCTTTCAAGCATAATTGTAGTCATCGTCCTCAGGTGTGTAATGCAAAATGTTAAGCAAGTTGATTGCAGCCTTTTCTTTGAGTGTCTATATTTTGGGAGTGCCCTTTTCCATGTTTCCTGTCATTAGCATTGACAAAGATCATTAAAAACAATCTTCTACTGTTTAAAATTTTTTTCTTTGTTTCCTTGGCCCCAGAAGTTTGTTTCTTTGGTGTGACATACTGTACTGCATTACATGAAAGCCAGTCCTTGAAACAAAAGTGTGTTCAGTAATCTGGGCTTGTCTGCATGTAGCAACCATACCCTTTCTACGTGTGTAAGTTTAGAAACCAGAAGTTAATGAAGAGCTTGTCTTGACTGGACACTGATTTTTCTGACTATACAAAGTTTGCACAAGTTGGCTTATATCACCTTCTTAGCTGGTGAAGTTCTTATTGGTACAACAAAGATTTAAATGGGAAAGAATGAATGCATAAAGAAAATTTATGAATTGATTTTAAGTAGTTCAGTGCTGTGCCCATAAATTTCTAGCAAGTTAAACACTGTAACACCAAGAAATACATGAACACTGACTGCTGTTCAATGGGCTGATAACCTTGAAGTCTAGCAGAAGCAAAAGTCAATATTCTCTGATTTTGCCCAGTTCAACAAACACCCATAAATACCTTTAGCTCACAATTCTTTCCATACCTTCTCTCAGTTAAGGAACACAGAGTAAGAGTGTTTGAAGTAGGTCCTGAGTTCCTGCAACAGCCTGCAATCTCTTACTAGTCCTTGATAATACTCTGTCCTCTGCATGAATTGGCTTTCACCTTGCATTGGCTAAATTAAGGTGCCTAGGGAGCTGTCATGTTGACGGTGCTCTTGACTCAAGGTGATGATGGTTTGTGGGATATTCTGTGGCATGCCATAAAATGCCTTGAAGATAAAGACTTGAGGTATTTTTGAACTTAAACATATATTCTTTGAGAAATTCTGAAAAGGTGAGAGGCTTGATACCCTCATAAAGCGTGTCAGGGTGGAAGCTAGTTTCTGCCTTTTCCCCCTCTTGTTGTTTTTTTCGGAGTTTAAGATTTTAGAGCCAAATGGATTATGCTTCTGTAGTCAGTCAAAAGATAATACAATGTGTGTTACTGAGGGCAAAATATGATTATGATTTTGGAACTTAATTTCCTTGTAGCTTCAGATCACAGAACGTTTGCCAGTTTTCAAATGTTTCAGCGTATTGCCAGTAGTGTAAGCTTCCTAAAAATGTTTATAGGAAGAATATTTGTAGTATACTGCAAAAGGCAGGCTGTATGGGTACTATCTTTCTCCAAATTTAAGCTACTGAAAAGTTTTCAAGAAAATGTTTTAGTAATATACACAGTAGAAATGGCATCTCTGCTTGCTAGAAAAGTGAGTATATTATATGTGTTAGGGGAATATCCAGAAACACACTTTTTTTCAAGGGGATCTAAAGTAGACTCTGAAATAATCGATTTTTCTCTGGGAAGTTTGTTACATCTGAGTTTGGGAGAAAAATACCACATCATTAGTTTGTTTTACTGTTGCTTTTGCTGCAGAGTTTCCTGTGTTATTCCACGCAGATACTTCACTTTGACAGCCCAGATAAACAAAAGCCAGACACTCATACCCAGAAGAAAATCCCTGAACTCCAGTCTAGGGCAAAGATAAAGAATTAAGGCTTTTTCAGTTCTGTGAATAGACAGTGGCGACTGGAAAAGATTATGTGTGACTAGGGCTGTGATGATTTCTGTTCTGACATAATTGCTAAACAGTAACATGAACATACTTATTTTTCTCTGAATAGTCATTTAGGAAATGAGTAATATGTAAAAAAATAAATTGGAAAAATGCTAGGTTTGTTTAAATCCCGTAATATACATATTCATGCTTTCAGAAGATTAAATGTAGACTGGGATTTTTCCAGGAGACCTGGAGAAGTTGGATGTCCAAAATCCCATCGAGTCAGTAAAAGCCAGCTGCTTCCTTCCCTATGTTTTTCCATAAATCTGGGCTTAAATGACCTTTAGCTTGAGTTGGAGTAAAATAAAGTGGAAGGTATACTTTAAAGCTGGCTTACAAAATACTTTTTGTTGGAAATGTATCATTTTCTTTTGCCCAACATCATGAGTCGATGAGTAGATTCTTTCTGAGCTGATTCAGCTGTGTGTAAAAACTGGAATTCCTGTTTGCTCATGGAGTAAAGTAAGCAATCGTTTCGTCTTGAGACAAGAAGACAATGCAAACCAGCCAATGTGATTTGAAGCCACAGGGATGCTTTCTGTCATGTGAACCCCCACAGAAAATAGTCGTCTTCAACTTTATTAAAATTGTGGAAGCTCTAAGATTATTGCAAAAAACAGGCATTCGGAGTCAAGAGTAAATGTTTTTATGCTTTGTACTCCACTAATGTGTTTAGGTTAGATTCTCCCTTAAGTGAGTGTTAAACATACTCCATGATTTGACACTTGTATGGTATTTAATGGTTTAATTGTGTAAGTTTTATGCTGATTGACTTCTGCTTTCCAGTATTTGAGCTTGACAGCTTTTTCAGAAGGCTTTTTGGGTATGCTTGGACCTTTGCATTTCCACATAGGACACGCTGACTGGATTTTGCTTTAATATGGAACGTGCAGTTTTTGGAAATGGCTATAAGCTGGCTATAAGTTGAAGTCTGTCAACAAAGATGAGTATTTTAAAGCTAACAAAGTGAATGCTAAAATGCCATTACATTTTACTATTTTTACATTAAAAAAACCCCAAAACTGGCTGTAATCTCTTGCTGCAAAGCCTTTAACTGTTTCTTAAGTGAAAAGTTGTATGATTAAAATGTCATCAGTCCTGCGTAATCGTTGAACTAAGATAACGTTATCATTTTTTAACATACCAGAATGGGTTTTTCACTGCTAGCAGTTGTTATATTTAGAAATTTAATATTGGACAGATTGATAACCTTCCTCCACTACCTGTTTGTTACGTACATTTTGTATTAATCCTGTCATGTTAAAAATCAATGGTAATTTAGCATAGGCAAAAAAATGGAAGGAAGAAACCTGCTGAATTAGACAGACTTACACAACCAAATCAAATGTCCTGACAGCGTACTAGCTGAACACAGCTATAAAACAATGTTAAGGAAAATGCTGAATCATTGAGAGAGGTAGATTCTTTTTCTAGTTTAGATGTATACATTCTGGAGGAAATCTTGTAAGGTAGGGAAGCTCCGATTAGCGGCCAAAGTAGAGGTAGTCAAAGGTCAACTTGTTGGGGCTCTAGTTGAGATTTCAGGACACTTGGCTTTAATTCTATAGTTTCTTCTTCTCTGACCCTGGCTGAGTCAATGAGATATATTCTTATTACAGATTCAGCTTGAATTTCTTCCCATATCAGCTGAAAAATGCCTCAACCTCTTGATGTAAACCATGAACCAGTATTAATTGCATTGGTTCAAATTTGCTTGAAATTCTTGAATTTTGTCCCAGCAGATTTTATGCCAGAACACAGGGGTTGCTAGCTTTTTTGCCACTGTATCTTGTGCTTTTACTAGCTGGATAAAATTTTGATTCTGTGGTAATGCCTGATTCGGATGAGGTTTGCACAGCGAGGTGGTCTGGTTGTTCTCAGAAACGTTTAGAAGTTTGTGGAAATCAGGCAGTGACACAGTTTACGGGCAGTAAGCTCAGGTATTTTTGCATAAAATCTGGCAGCATTTGGGGACTACATAATTTGTCAGCTGCTAGCAATAAATCTCTGCCATCCTGTTGCTCTCCTGCATGGCTCCTCTTGCTTAAGCTGGGTTCTTCTAAGATAACACTTCCTTTGAGAGTAAATTTGGGGAAAAGGAGAACAAGGCCTTCACTAAAGAATTTGAGTTGACTATTTACTTTTTGGGCGCTCCATACCTCCATTTACATTAATTCCAATTCATGAAATCCCTGGTACGGTGGATGCATCTGGGCAGAGGCATGTAACACTAGTGGGCTGCAAGGGGGGCGTGTGTCCATGGCCCTGTGGCAGTGAGGCTGTGCTAAGAGGGACGGCACATCCCAGGTGGGGTGAGAGGAGGCCACAGACTGTGTAGCGGTGGTGCAAGACAGCTGTGCTTGGTTGGGAAGCAAAGTGTGAACCTTGTGCACAACATGTGAGATACAACACAGCTGCCACGTGATTTGGTTTGATTTTATTCATTTAGTGCTGACGGACCACTGGTACTTCAGAATGAAGCTCAAACACCAACATACCCAAGTACTGTTGAAGAATACACAACAGGAAAAGGTTGGTTCTTTCGCTGCTGGCAGTGTTTATCAGCAGACAACACTATGTTAGGAAGGAAGTAAGGAGAGAAAAGAGATTTCACATTTATGTGCTTGCTTAAAGGTTATATTGAGGAGAAGGAAAGACTAAGGTATATCCATGTACAGAAAAAAAGACGCTTGAATTTTCTAGTCTCATGCAATTTTGATGGAAAAGGGTCTTGTAAAGAACATAAATGATTTAGTCATCTGAGTGTGCAGTCAATTAATCACTTTGAAATGGGTATCAGTACTAGCAATCATTTTAGTTTTGGCATTAGTTCTCAGTCAAAGCCTGGCTCTGTGTAATTGCCAGCATTTGAAACTGTGATGTTACACTGCAAAAGCAGACAAAACCAAAATAATTTTCATCAATGAAGAGTAAGGACATGCAGTACTGTGAACAGATTATTCCAGATTTTAACACTGAGTATAAACTGTAAGGGATTTATTGTCAAAATAAATAAATAAAATGTCACCCTCCCTGGAGGTATTCAAGGAGCGTGTGGATGTGGCATTGTGGGATGTAGCTTGATGGACATGGTGCTGTGTGGTGTTGGGTGGGTTGGTTTTTGGTGTGTTGTGCCTTGTTGTTGTTGTGTGGTGGTTGGCTTGCGTGGGTTGTTTGTGTGGGTTGTTTTTTGGTTTTTTTTTTTTTTTTCCAGGTTGGACTTGATGATCTTACAGGTCTTTTCCAACCGTAGTGATTCTGTGATTCTGTGATTCTATATTTTGTTGTATATCTTGAGGTACATAATATGTCCTATAAAACGTATGTCTGTGATGTTTATTTCCTCTCTTTTTGTTAGAAGGAGAGGAAAGCTTACGACCACAGATTTAAATTTCTGAAGCGTTTTTCTTTACTTCCCTGCTTCCCTCTTGGAAGCTCCTACTGTATTCTCTCATGCAAATTTCCATTCTTTCTTACTCATATCTTTAAAATATTAATCTAGTGGTTGCGTTTGTGGAGCCCACCTGGAGGACTTCCAGCATAGAGTTTGCTGTAAAGCAATAGGCTGTGCTGTCCGCCTGACCAAGTGCTCCCTGGCTGTATGTTGCACTGTGCTGCTCCTGACCTCTTGCTCAAAAAGTCCCTGGGCCATTTCTGGTTGGTTTGGACCTTCAAACTTTCATGCCCAATCCTTAGGCAGAAAATGTCTTTCTCTTCCTGACCAGTCAGCGCACATCTCTGCTGTGCAGCTGGTCAAACATGCTACAAAGCAGAGTGCTGGAAGTGTAACTACATGGAAGATTACCAGCAATTTAGCTTTTTCCCCTCCCGCTCTAAGTTAATATTGAGGATGGTCTGTCTGTAGAAGAATGACTTCTTTCAAAAGACATCTGCTTGTGATATATTTTTATATACGTGTATACACATTTAGAAATATTTGTAATTAAAAACTCTGAGGAGAAAAAGATGAAAAAAGCAGCAGTAGAGTGCTTGCTAAGTGATGATTTCTTCAAGATTCAGTTTCTCTGTACATCACACCAGAATGCACCTATCAGTAGTTGAAAGGATATATACTCAAAGGAGCCTCCTGATGTACATTACTTTAATTGCCTTCCTTTTAATAATTTGCATTATGAAGACACGTGCTATCTCATAACCCTGCCTTGAGGGCGATGATGTTTCCCTGTATTGTGTAAATAAAAGAACTCCATAGAGAGCTAACAGGGCCAAAAGAAAACAGGTTTTGTGTCCATGGCTGTTCTGATGAAAATCTCACTAATTCAAAGGGCAAGTTTCAGAAGAAAACCTTAATGTTTTCAAAAAATCTGTTGCAGCCTAATGAGGTTCCCAGTTTAATGTATGGTGGATGATGGCCTGTATGTAAAGAAATCCCATAACAGGCAAACAAATGCTCAGAAACCTTTTTCATGTTTTGCCTTTCTTCAAGTGTTCACCTATGTGGTCCTGAAGGCAGTTGGACATAATTACCAACATGGTACCCATGTATGTGGTCTGTGATGCTAGCAAGTCTATTCTTGTAGGTTACATGCAAGTTTGTCTTCTTACTGTTATCTCGGATTCTTTTAATTGTGACTGTTGCATCACAAAATGTATTGCCTGGCATTGATAGTAAAGTGGCAAATATTTGTTTGTTTGTTTATTTATTTTTTAATCCTGACAATTAGAACATGGAGTAGAATAATTTTTCGTAGCATTTGAGTAACATTTGAGTCCTTTTTCCTTCCTTTCCCCCTCCCTTTGCACTTGATGCAAATTCCATGTACTGCATTGAATAGATGTAAGGTCAGGAAGCGTCGATTAAGTACTAATGGAACTGACTTCCTATGCTATTAATGAAAACATGACTCATGTTCTAAGGATTTGCAATTCGATTCCTGTAACTTTCGGTATTTCTTTTGTAATTGTTTTCAGTAATTATGTTTTCTTAGAACACAAAATGATCGTGAAAGAATTATTATATTAAAATTTGTTTAAATTCATCCTAGAACGGATGAATTGTATATTCATAGCACACAGGATTTCTTACAGAGACAGTAGATGCACTTGTAATTTTCTTTTGATCTTTGCTGTCCAGAAATGTCTTTAGTGGGGAACAAAGGCAAATATTCAAACAGTAAACATATCTCCGGGTGTTTTTGTAGCAAACCACTACAAACATCCAGAATTCACCTATTTGTGTGAATCACTTCTCTGTTCCTCAGCAGTGGAAATACTACTATTACAGGGAGAAAATACTGAAAACATCAATATAGTATTTTTCCTATAATAACTTGTTTTTTCAGCTTTTTTTTGTTGACAGTAGAACTGATAAACGCTAAGATTGTAATCGTGTCAAAACCCGAGCCATATGCCAAAAGGAAATTCCAGAAGCCCTGGTGCTTTTTCTGGAGGCTGTGTGGTGGCATGGGGAGGAACTCCGTGCCCCCCAGAGCACTGCGGCAGTAAGAGTGAGCCACAGGATGGACTTGGGAAACTATGGGCAATTCCCAGTTCCTTTATGATTTCAGGAAAGTAATTTAACGTAGTCTGCTTCCCCATTCTCCTTTTGGAATATGACAATAAGGTTTCACAATCTGCTTCAAGTCAAGTCTGTTAATGTGCGTGTGGTGATCAGACGCACCAGTAATGGCAGCCAAGCAGGAAAGCTAAGAACATTCAATGTTTCTTAGATTACTTCTTGAAGCACCCATACTCAGTTGTAATGCTGCTCATGTTTTAAGCATATTTTTGCAACTGGACAGTAAAGTGTCTTTTTATATAAATATAGGTGTAAAAAGGGGCTGGAGATTAACAGAACTAATTTTTGGTTTTTTCTGGTTTGTGATAGGGAGAGTGAAGAGCTTGCCCCGCTCTCGCTGGTTTTTCCCTTGGTAGAACTTCTGGGAATGGTGCCTTCCCTTGTTGTCTTTGTTGGAAATCTCTGCTGGATGAGAGAACGGAAGTTTGAGTTCATTTTATTACTTTTATTGAATTATTTTGACATAGTTTGTCTGGTACACAAGTTCAAGAGGAATGGAAAACAGGCGTTTCATTAGAAATCCTTCATGATTTCTTGTTCAGGTTTTACTTTTTGTCCTTTTCAATGTCAGCCTATCTGTTGCTACTACACTTGTCTGTAGTAGCAAGTTTTTCAGTGGTGTATGACATGTAAACATTCAATTGCCATTTGTTTGTTTCAAAATCTCCCTCATAGTCTTTCATTAAAGGTGAACTAGAAAAGACTGGAATGTATAATGAGTTCTATGTGATGAACAAATATAGTTTACTATGAAATTCAGCTTATAAAGATAGCGAGTACCGTAAGTCCTTCTCTTACTACTTATATATTGTGAAAAAAATAATAAATAGATTTTTCCAGTTTTGGTAGTAGCCTTTAATGTGATTTTTCTCCTTTTCATAGTCATAATTTCTGTATTTCTAAAATTACACTTTTGTCACGTACTGATTTAATCAGATGATTGCGTTTAAGTACAGTGAACTCTCCAGAGCTGTCCACCACCCCACTCCCACCAAAAAAAGAAATTGCTCATTTGATTCTTACTACTTATGCTCATTTGATGCTTATTTGATTATAATCTTTCGGGGAATACGTACATCTTTGGCAGTTCTGGTTTGTTGTGCTTTAGACCTAATGATGAAAGAGTTACTATAGACTTACACATTTATAGAGAAACTGCAGTCCAAATTCATTTTAGTGATTTTACTACAGTTATTTTTGTGATGCTTAACTTGTGCAGGAATAATGAGGTAGATAGCTTGAAAGGGCCTGTAAAAGAGTTGAAACAACATGATTTCTTTTAGTAAGAGCAGGGCTCTGAAAGGTGACTTCACATCCACGCAGCAGATGTCCTGTGAAACCTGTGCTGCCACTTATTTTGGTGCTAGGTCTTGGTTTTGTTTGTATGCCGGGACATCTAATGTCTGGGCAAATACACTGTATAGCTTGATCTGTAAATGGCTTCTGCATTTTGCCGATTTGAGGATACACTGCTGGTGCATCTTGAGCCTGTGAAATCTGTCAGGAAAGGAGTGCTGCACAGTGAGCTGTTCACGGGTCCTTAATATCTGGTGAGCACATCTGTCTACAGATGTCTCTGTACATCTGTCTACATCTGACATAGGTAGCAAATGAACTGGATATGTCAAATGGATCAGTTCAAGTCTTCATATGATGAATAAGTTGTTTATTTTAATTGCTCTTGTTGTTTAATAAGGATCTTAACATTAAGGTATTTCCTTGGGTTTGGATCTATTTGAACTGAAGACAAACAAGAGAATCCAGTAGTTCTAGTCTTACCCCTTATCATTTCACCTGCCTTGGAGACAAAAAAACAGCAGGTAGCCCAGCTGAGGAATATCAGTTTTCTGTCTGGTAGGTGCACATTGAGTACCTTGAGACCTGTGTCCTGCAAGAATCACAGAATAGTTGAGGTAGAAGGGACCTCTGGAGGTCATCTTGTCCAAACCCCCGCTCAGGCGGGGTCACCTAGGGCTGGTTGCTGAGGACCATGTCCAGGTGGCTTTTGAATATCTCCAGGGATGGAGTTTTGGAAGAAGCAGCTTTGGAATTGTTTCCAGCTAAGCTGCCATAGAGAGCCTTAGTGGCTGCCCTGTCATGTTGCAAGTGCAGAGCTCCCAAGGGGCAGGTAGATGTGTTCCAGCTCAGAATGCACCACGCATAGCTGTTGGCTCCCATGATGACTGAAAACTGACATAAAAGGTCACCTGTGAGGAACACATGTAAATCCAAATGAGCAACAGTATTTTACCTTGAAGGGTAAGATTTCTGTTGAGATAGGTGAAGTTTAGAACAGGCACCCCAGCGCTTCTGTGTGTAGTATCTCCATTTCTTTTGGGGAAGGTTTAAGGCCTACTCATCTAGGCTGGAGGTTGCTTTCAAGGCCTGATTTAGAAGTATTCCAATACTAAAAGTTTTTAGAGCTGACTAGTTTCCACCGCCTGGAAGAAGGAAACCTTACTGCCAAATTCCCAGATCAGGAATCTGCCAAAATCATGCAAAGAAATTGAAGCGGCTCATCTATTCTGTTGTCCTTCAAGATGGTTTCTGGACATCTGAATGCCCTACCCAATTTTCTTCGGCATTACAGCTTCAACAATGAACCTACAGAGGCCACAGAGAAAAATAAAGTAGCTTTTGTTATGTGTCCCCTGTTTTCCAGATGTTCCATGCCATCAGGGAAGGGGCAGGGGTCAGTGGAGTATTGCAGTGGGTACTGCTCCCACAGGGGTTGTGCTTCTCTAAGTTATAATCGAAGCAGGAATGTGCAGTGATCAGCATGAAAACTGTAGTTGTTGGATGAGTAACCTTTATTTTTTGTTGGAAAAGTTTCCCACTGAGATCATCTGACATTAAATTGTGGCAAGTTAACTTGCATTTTTATTAGTTTGCTAGAAAACTGATAAAGATACAGACACTCAGATTGCTAGCAGTGGGTGTTGTACTTTCTCATGCTTGCCCCTTCCTCCCCTCTGCAGGTATTCTTATAGGGCAATACATTTTTTTAAATCAGAAAAGCCTTTGGTAGCAACTGTTATTTTCTATAGTGTATCATTGGACAGCATCTAGCATGACAGTTAACTTTTTTCAAGTATCTTCTGCATGTTCTTGCCTCTTAACCTTGATCCTAAGAGATTTACAGAAAGGTGAAGAGACCAGAAAAGTGGCAATTCACAGAATCACAGAATGAAAGGGGTTGGAATGGACCTCTGGAGATCGTCTAGTCCAACCCCCCCAATTAAACCTGTCAAATTAAACCCCCAAATTAACCCCCCAATTAAAGTTGTCTGTGTCTCTGGAGCACAGACATGATACATGTAACTATATTTCTGAGTAGAAAGCAAAAACAAAAGGGTTTTTCTTTTTCTTTTTCTTCCATTAATTCAGAGGTTAAAAGTTTTGGTTTTGTTTTGTTTTTTCACCTATTGAAGTACTCTGAAAGTGGGCTTTCCTGGAATTACTTTTTTTTTTACCACAGGTTTTTGATAAGGAAACCAAATCTGTGTGGCTGTTTTATAAATTCCATTCTTTTTAATTTATTTTTCACAATAAAGGCAAATTATGAAAGGCCTTATGTTGCAGCAATTGGAGCATTCTGTAAACAAACAACATCTGAGATGACCTTAGTCCCCCACAGCTATCAGGCGCAACTGATTTTAAAACCTTCGTAGTGTCCCTGGGAGCAGATATGTTGTATTTCACAGGGCCGTATAATTCTGTCCTGTTCTCTCTTGAAAATTACATTTCCATGATAATTTTTGCTCCTTTCGATTTTCAAAAAGTTAGTCAGCTCCAGTTCTCTTATGGCAGTGGAGTACTGTCCTTTCATACATTGCTTCTTGGCTGGTCCCATGTCATGGAGCAGAGGATGCAGGACAGATGCTTCACGCCTGGCATACTCAGCTGTTTCTGAGAATAAAACTACTACGTGCGACTGGCAAGTACTGCTTGAGGCAGCATATGCTAGCTGTTAATGTGTGACCTTTTTGTCCTAAGTAACTCGACTAACTCTACTCATTTAGAAAGAAAAAAAAATTAGATATGAAATCTAGGCAACGTGAGTTTCTGAATATCAAGCCACTGCTTTATAATACATGTATTTATCACTTCAAAACTCTCGTTCTGGATGTAAAGTGTTAATTGTACAGTGACCAGTGTACAGAGAGGTGGGTGAGTAGCATGGACTGCAGGCCAGGTTATTGGAGTACGTGGAGCTGCAAGTGATTGAATTACAGTGGCTTAAGAAGTTCCTGTCTCTTCAGCTGAGAGCTTTACCGCCACTGATCTGACATGCAGCTCAACTGATCGTACACACCCTACCAGACCACTAAAAAACAGGCTAAGTTGTGCTATTTTAATTACTGCTGCCACAGAATAAACCGGGAGTCACTGACAGACTGCTTTTCTGGATGGTACAGCTATTTATGGTTGTCTGAACATAAGAGAATTTTGAATTTTGACTCCTTAATGAACAGTAACAGCCTTGAAAGTGAGAGACATATCTGAGTCTCTTGGTTTGTCTATTACCCAATCATCTGTGCTGGTGACACAGTGAAACAGCATTTTTGAAGTAAGTCTGCCTTGCTGAAACATGACTTCTTTGGGGCCACTGCTGCAGAATGATCAAATAAATAAATCCTCAGTGAGGAGGTATTTTATACGTATACAGTACCTTTAATAATTTACAATTACTTATGCTATAGTTTTATTTTAAGTTCAAAACCAGTTTTCGCAAAAGACCAACCTACTCCACCTTGCTTCTTTTCGCTACCAATGCTTTCATGGGAGTTAAAGAACTGGATGAAATCTAGTTGTTGAGATACGTAGTACAAATTCTTGCTGCGATTTGATGTTTGCTGAGCTGTACTGCTGAATAATACTTAAGTGCCTTGTAATTACATACCTAGCTTTCCATGCATTTTATAAAATCATTCAAGGGAAGAATGAAAATATTCTAAATAACAGAGTCACTACAGATACACGATTTATTTATCTTGGACTTGATTCCTTTCTGAAGAATTCATTGTTTGAATGTGTTTACTCTTCCTGGAGAAAAGATGACAGAGGCGTATCAACATGGCTGAGTCCTTTAATTGAGGTGATACAAACATAAAAGCAGTAATCATGAGTAAAACATCTAAGTTCTTAAGATATTAAATTTTTGAAGTTTGTTGATTAAATATTCTTGTAAAAATTGGTATGCTCTTTGTGGGTGGTTTTGGTTTTGTTTTAATAAAAAAACCCAAAGATCTTTCAGGTGATCATGGGTATTTATTTTTGCTCTCTCTTTGTATGTTTTATAATGTTCCTGCTGGACCTTCCACAGGGAGACTTTACATGCAGTGTTGCTCCTGTTAACAGACAGTGTTTCTCAGAACTGCTGGTCAATTGTATGGGTTTTACTCTGCTGTTAGCATTTCTGTTGATGGTCTTTAATGAAGTGAAAGAGCCCAAACTGATAGGTTGGTGAGCAAAAAGAAGTAAATGTCAGTGCAACAGCTGGGTAACATGTAGAAAAAGAGAGATAGGTCAGTAGAAAGAGAGTGGTAGGCACTGGGTTGGATGGCAGTCTGAAAAAGATCATCTTGGTTTAGGATCTGGAAACAATTTAGTAACGCATGCGGTTGCTGAAGAAACCAGCTAACAGTTGCATAGCTTATGCTTGAGGACAAATAATGCGGATGATGCAGACTATGCAATGAAATTTTTATTCTGCACCTATGAACTTCAAACATTTGCGCATTCATTTTGAAACACCTTCTGAGGTTTTTTTTTGTCCTCTTTGTGAAAGTAACTTTGGGATAGACCTCTATTTCTGACTGTTGGAGTACAGTTTAAAGAACAGATAAATATAATTCAGGATGGTTTTGAATGTAGGTTTCCAGAAGACCTTAATCATCCTTTTATTAAAGTTAATACTTTTTGTATAAAATTACTGACAAAAAATATTTTCCTTTCTTTGTCTAAAGCTGCGCAGAGTGAGGAGCGGCTGTGTGCATTTAAGGACCCATATCAGCAGGACCATGGAATCAGTGAGAGCCGAATCTCCCAGGAGAATGGCACAATTTTGTGCATGAAAGGTAGTACCTGCTATGGACTTTGGGAAAAAACACGAGAAGGAGACATACATCTTGTAAAACAAGGTATGTAACATTTCAGTGTAAGTGCAGTAGTTTTAGTACTCTTCTCACTATTTTGTGATCTAGCCAGCCCATACAAAGATGTACCGCTGCAAAGTTAAACATTTTGTTTGTGCATTGTACAAATGCATAATTTTAAACTTCCCATTTAGCAATTTTAAATATGAACAGAAAGTTTGTTTGAAATAAATGACTTCTAAAAGAGATTGAAGAGATCAATGCACAGTTGAAGGAAAAAACACTGAAATTGCTTGGTACTTAGGATGTCCAGAGGAAGATAGCTTTCTTGAATCTATCTCAGTATATGTATTGATGTAATGATAAATTTAAAAATAAGTGTCTCATTAAGTTAAAATGTATATTCATGTTGATTGGATGTTTGTTTGCAAAGGAAATTGCAGCTATGGCACGAAACAATCACATACCACTAACTGTCACTTCGCTGCTGTTCTGCGAGGAGAGTGATGGTCGGAAGGGGTGAAGGGTTTGCAGTTGCTGGAGATGTGTTTTGATTACCATTCTCAGGGACTCTGCTCTTGGTTACTTGGATACAAGTTAATGTAGTATAAGGCTGAATGAAAACTGGTATTTACAAACATCCTGCGTAGTTGTACTCGATGTTGTAGTTGTTGTTGTTTCACGTTTGATCTGGTAATCTGCTGAAAGAAGCAGTCTGACTGCTCACCTCTGCCCCCAGGCTGCCTCTTCCCCTTGAGGCATTTGCACATAAAGGACGTTTAACTGCCATTGACCATACTTGGGAAGGAACAGTTGCTGCAGGGAGAAAGGGCCTGCATTAACCAAGAAATAAGTTGTGATCCTGTAGAAGAGTCCAGTGATGTTGACAATGAGGAAGGACAGAATTTTTAGAAATTATGGAAGAAGCACCAAACTATAGATGCAGTCTTGTGGCCTAGCTCTAAGGAGAGGACTAGGTCACAGTTTCATCTAGACTGTGGGCCAGAGGGTGGTAATATTGTCTGTGGTATCAGAGAAATAAGGAATGGCATACATCTGCTTAGAAGGCTCAGGAATTCAGATTTTGTTATATTGAGGTTGACAGCTGGACACCTCTGATGTTGGCCTTCACTGCTGCCCATATTTCTTCTTCCTGGTTGTGGTAAACTCTGAAAGAAATTACTCAGTTTTTGGTTTAAAAGGTGGTAGTGAAGTCAGACAAGCAAATTATGATAACTGTTTTCACCCCACTCTGTAACATTTAGTTAGGTAATATATGGATTTCTATAGGTGTGTTTAATTGTCCATGCAATAGAATTGATTTTATGCCTCCTTTAAAAAGAATTCTTTAATTCACTTCTTTTTACAGGTTGCTGGTCTCATATAGGAGACCCACAAGAGTGTCACTTTGAGGAGTGTATAGTTACAACCACCCCTTCCTTGATTCAGAATGGAACATATCGCTTCTGCTGCTGTAGTACGGACTTGTGTAATGTCAACTTCACAGAAAATTTTCCACCTCCTGACCCTACTGATACAACACCTTACAGTAAGTCAGATGTTTCCATCTCTGTCATTTCATGGTTTAAACAATTTAGAGAAAGATCCTTCTTTCATGGTACTGTAAAATGCAAAACCTGTGACCTTTCTGTTTATACGGAACAGAAATGGCAAACAGAACAGAGCTTTTCCATATGAAGTTGATCACATTTATATATTCCACAGTGCTCTGCAAAGAACGAGTTAAATGCTTACAAGAGAATTGTTTGTACAGGCAACTGCTGAATGGAGATTACATTTTCCAAAGTGGTCTCTAATCTTGGGTGCTTTGGTATTTGGGTGCCCAACTTCAGAAGCCTGTGGGGATATTCAGAAGGATTCAGACTTCTGTTAAAAACAGGCCAGTAAGTTTATTAACGTATACGGTACCTTTGAAAAGTCAGTCACGGTTCACAGATAGCTTTGAGCAGTAGAACCGGTCTTACATCAGGCTGTTGAGATTCTTTCCAACAGTTTTACAGTGCTTTGAAATCTGAAATTCTTTTGCGTATCTCTGGTAGAGATTAACTTTGGCATAATATTCAAAGAGTACTAATTTGAGCAATGTAGTTTTTTTCTAGATTAGATTGTCTGTTAAGTTATTTGTAATAAAAATCAACATAGCATATGGATCTAAATCAAGGGAACAAACCCCTTAACCTCCTATTATAGAAGCGAGATCAGGACTAGCAGACACCCTGTTATGCTGTGTTCCAAGAATTAAGAACCTTTAAAGAAGCTGAGTTAGTGGCCTAATCTAAGCATTCGGATAGCCTTTTCTGAATAAGAATTGTGAAAGAGAAATTGAATAGAGGCAGGTATGTAAATAGAGGTACAACTGTTCCTGTATGTCGAGAGTTCTTTATCAATGAAAAGTGTATTGTGAAATGAACATGTCTTTAATGGATAGTATTTACAGCTATAGAATGCAAAAAGAATAGTTTGTGTTTAGGAATGATATTATTTGAGTTAACTTAAACTCTCAGATAGTGAAGATACTGATGCTTTCAAAAGGAGATTTGGGATGGAGTCTTTGTATACAATTTTAGTCAAAATGAGGGCTTGGCACGCTAAAAAAAAAACCAACAAAAAAGCACCCTTTTACTGGGAAAGTGCGTACGGTATAAATGGGTAAAGAGAGTTGATAAGACATGGTGCCTTTTGGCTGATAATACTCTTTGTAGAACCAGTAAACAATCAGCATTTGGAATCAGTGTCTGAGCGCCGCACTGTGCAACGCAGAACAGACTCTGCTTGACTCTGGTAATAGTCATCTGTTTGGGCTCCCCAAATGTGACCGGAGTTAGTGCGGTGCAGGTGATTTAGACAGGTAATTCCTTGTCCCTTTCTATTCCCCCAAAATAGGAAGACAAGGTTCCTACAAAATGACTTGTGCTCGTGCTTCTCCAAGGGTAGAAATTATATGCTGAATTAATTCAGTTATTGGGTGATAAGATCTTCAAATAATTTTGAATACTGAAAGATCTAGCTTGACTGGCTGAGTGGGGGGGGAATTAAATTTGTAACACAGTCCTTAATTGACCCAGCTGTAATTGAGTACAGCATACATTTCTACTGACTCAAACTGTTCTGTGGTATTGTGTCACCTTCCATTTTCATAATACGCAAATTTGGCTTGAGGCATAAGCATAAGCAAAGTAGGTTGCTGCCTAGCACAGTTGTCTGTCTGCCTGCTTTGACTAGGTTAAGAGACGGAGATTGGCCATTCCAGCAGCAAGGATGGCCTCATTTGCCGCTCCGGTGTTTTATCTGTAAAGCTCTACTACTGCTGCATCTGAGAGAGAGGGGGCTGCTCCTGGCAGTGTAAATCCCATACACCCACAGCACTGTGGAGGTAGAGGATGTTCTAGGAAGCTGGAAGGGTGAAAAAAGAGGGAGGGAAGCTGTGGCACACAGGTCCCTGCAACATTACTGATCTTCCTTCCAGGCACTAGAGTCTCCACGGTCCCTTTCCCCCCCTCTCAACTCCTTCTAGAACCCATTTTGGTGCTGTAAGATTTAGTTTTGCCACCTCAACATTGAGGACAGAATTCTTGCTTTGGCAAAGTTCAATTTTTATGGAATTGTTAGGAAGCTTTGAATTACCTGCCAGATACCTTACTTGGGCACTTTTCCAGCCTTTCTACTGAAGTCGTCAGAATGCTTTATGGACATTAGTAAGCTTAGCTGCACAGGCTGTGGCAATCTATGTAACCATACCTTTTAGATTATTAAATTGAACAGGTCACAGTCATATGGGAAATCTTCTGCAGAAGGTTATTTTGGTATAGCCCGTGAACTGTAAGAGCAAGCATTATTTTATCTATATTTTTGATAAAGCATTAAAAATGTTGTACATTGAATAGTTCTTGAGTGACAGAAAGTAAGGTAAGTGGCCTCCTAGAACTGTATTTATGATCCTGTAAGTTTCAAAGAAGGTGTGACTAGTGTATCGTTAAATTTAATCCTTACTGCTTCTTAATGTGCAGCTGGTAATTTAAAAGTCATACATCTGAGTAGTCATAATATTCTTCTCTTCTATCTTAAAGATAATCCAGGCAGATTTGAGTAGTTGTTCGTTGCTAGTCCCTCCAGCTAGAATTTTGCAAATGCTGTAGGATGGGGTGTAGTCTAGAGCCCACAGTCTGGAGGTATTTAAAAATGCAAAGATTCAGATAGCTGTTTCCTGATGCCAGGAGAAGTAGAGGTTGGAGAATGGTGTTTATTTCAGATCTGAAGATTTGCCTGTGGAGTTTGGAGCTACTGAAATGCAGAAGTTCAGAAACAACCTCTCATCCTCAACCTCAGCTTGCACTTTTGGGGAAAAATATACTTTCTTATGCTTTGCTAAATCACTTATGGATAAATTCATTATTCTGCCATCTTCTATTTTCACAAAAAATTGGCAGAAAAAAAATTTCTATCTTAATTTCAGCCAGTATGTGTATATACCCCTTAACCCGACCTAAAAAGGGCTGACTATGGCTTCCTGGGTAAATCTTTTGAGATGTGTGTTTACTCTATTGGCTTTGTCAAATATTTGTTTTGAGACTTGTTAAATATCTGCCTCTTATGTCTACAAAGTGCTTCCTAAATTCTGAGACTGTTTTGAATACAAATTCATTAGTTCTACAATCATTCATAATGGCCATTTAAATAGAATTTAAGTAGCTAAAGAGGTAAATGATCTCCCTCGTTGGTCATAGATATATTGCTGTAATGAAACATTCACGTTAAAATAACACCAAGATGAAAGCAACAAAGCCATTTTTAATTCTTTTTTTTTCCTTAAGGCTGCATTCCTGGCACTGCAAATAAATTAATCTTACAGCAACTGAGTGTTAAGAATATATTTTTGTATGACAGGGGATGTATTTGCACGATACATGAAAAAAAATCCCTGGCAGCAACAGTTGAGCATTACTGGTACATACTATTGTTGAAATGATATAGGGTTTTTTCCTCATAGCAACAAATGTTGGCTGCAATTTTTAGAGGATTTAGAAACTTTTTATATTAAATAAGAGCACTGAGATTTGGATAGAAAGAAACTGCCTCACACAGCAAAGGAAGTTGGTATTTCTTTATTCTAAAACACTGATAGACGGGTTTATCTTTCCGGTGTATCGTCTTGGCCTTTCTTTGCCAGCCTTCTTGCTATGTGTATAAAATACATGTATAAAAGTCTGTCTTTAAGTGCTCACAGAATTTGGTGGAAACTTTAAGAAAAGCTACCATTAAAAAAAAATTATCATTAATGTATGTGGCTGGGTCAGGTTATTTAAGGTAGTAATAGACAGTTTTCATTTAGCTATTGCTTTTGAGAGGCAGCAGTTAGACTCATGTTGCTGTGGGCACATGGCCCAATCTAACTCCCACTGAAGTTGAATTAGATCATGTCAGGCTAATTTTGGAAAGTTGTAACTCTGCTCACTCTCAGTTGTTATCTTGAACTGCTTTTTTCCAGAGAGCAGCATCCGATATTAATTTGTAAGTGAAATGCATTTACTTCAGCTGAGTTCTGCTTGCAGTACCTGGTCAGCTACGCTTGTAGCCAGTGTTGGAGCTGGTGTTTCATTTCTGATCTGCCTAATCTAAGAAAACACTCCGTAAATAAGCATTTTCCCTTACTTGCACTAAATTATTTTTTCATGTGGTTTGGATGTATAGCAAAGGGGAAATTACAAATCTTTGCATGGGGGTAGATTTTCTGTCTTGAAAGATGGAGGCAGGACTGATCCATACGAGGATTAAAACTTGTACCCTTGAAACGGTAGGGAGTCAGTCAGGCACATCTTCCTTTCAGTGAAGAGATAAGGCATTGTATGTCGTTACTGTACCTTCACTATATTATAAGGCAAGGAAGGAAATATTAAGACAGTAATTAAGGGCCTTAATATCTCTTTAAAAAAAAAAGTTTACTTTGAGACAGCTAAGTATTTGGTGCAAGAGGACAATACTGTGCTTCCTAGGAAGTTATTTTAGGGCACTGTAGAAAACAAAGATGCTGAACTGCTGAAGGAGATACAGATGAATGTGCCTGGAGATTTCTAAATATGTATCTCTGTTAAAAGAGATGATATGTAGAGCAGCTAATAGAGGGGAAAAAGGAAAAGTGGGTTTTTCTTGGGAATAATGCTTTAAGATATTGACATAATGATGAAATATTTTTGATTTTTGGCCAGCTATTGACAAATGTGTATTTTCTTGAACCTTCAGTTGCCTTTTCTCTCTGAAATTTAATGCATGTTTAAAATAAATTCTTGTATTACTTATTTTTTGCTGTTTATTTGACTACAGGAAATGAATTAACTGCAGAGGGGGTTGTGACACAGGGAGCACATTGCTACAGATTACTTAGTGACAACATTTTGGAAACGTGTGCTAATTAAGGCTATTTCTTGTGTTGTTGCAAATGAGGGAAAGGTGATAGTATTATGGATTAATGTAGGGGAGAAGAAGTAGAAGTGAAAGTTGTTGCAGGGAGCAAACAAAGTATTAAAGCAATTAGTGTAGAAGGTTATATAGAAAGTCAAGAGAAAGCCTTGGTTTCTGTAGAATCAGTGGAAGGTTTTGCAAGTCACCCAAGATAACTGGTAATGCTTGTTGAGTAACTTCAGTTCAGTGATTCTCATTAGAAATGTATATATCAAAAGCAGAATCTCTTAAAGATTGTTGGTAGCAGCACTTAATGTTTTGAGTTCTAAGACATCATAGTCTCCTGAGATTAAACTTGCATCTTTACTGAATTTGAAAGTAAAGCTTTGATGTGCAATTGGAGTCTCAATATGAAATGTTAGCTGTGAAGGCAAAGCCTACTTATACAGAAAACTGTACATACAAATTTTTTCTCTTACAGAAACATTTATTCAGGAAGATGAAATTGGAATGTTTTACTGGCACTGAGATTGAAAAGTTTTGGAGATGTTTGGAAATGTTTTAAAATTTCTGTTATGCGCCAAACCCACAAAATGCTAAAAACTGTGTTAAATAAAATAAGAACAAACATGTTTATTTGAAAAAGGAGAAACATTTCAAATGTTATTTTTACCAAACCCACCCTTGGTTTTCTGTGAGTACATTCCCTATTGCTTTGTCAAACTGCTGTTTGGAGTGCACTTGATAGGAGAGCTGTACAAGGTAACTGCAGAGCTGTGCCAGCGGGAATTAGTTTTGTGTTATGATTTGGAGGTCCGAGAACTTTGCAAAGTTCTTTTAAAAGATCTGTTGGAATCTAAAAAAGAGCTGTTTGGATGCAAGGTGGGATTTTATCTTTATCTTAACATTGCAATAGTGTATTTGTGAAGTGCTAGAGCTATAACTGCGCTTTGCTTCAGAGGGCTAAAAATGTTTTACTTTAGAGTCCTTAGAGATCTCAATTCTTCAAGTAGATGTGAACATAACTTTTAGCTTAGTCGTTTGATATAATTGTCTGATCAGCATCTTTGTCATCTTTGAAGTGTCCTGCATATTTCTAGTACTACACAGCAAATATTTTATTTGAGTTTAAGGTCTCGAATGAAGTAAGGAAACACCCATTTTCTGAAATATAATCAGTGATTTTTGCCACCTTCAATAATAGTGAAAACCTACTTTTTAAACCAACTACTATCTGTAAATAGGTGATTCATACTTCTTGTATCATGTGCAGTTCTTGAGGCACTAATTTGCATCTCTGCTGGAAATTAGTTGCTTATAGTTTGTATGTTTTATGCACTTCTAAGAGTTTAAAGATCTGCAAATATCTTTGGGTAATACAAATATAGTAAATATATTTTTTCCATTTACTGGGAATGCTGAGTATTGTCTGACTTTCATATTATTGTATTAGAAATTCAATGTCATAATTAGCAGATATCTGTTGTGACAATGCACTTTGGGGCTTTATTGTGAATGTTTTATAGATGCAAGGCAGAAGTAGATCAGGCTCATAAGAATGGGACTCTTTCAGAATGTATTAGTGGAAAATTGGGCTGTAAATAAAAAAGATAGTAGGTAAGGAATTGTTTTGCCTCCTCTCAAGGCAAAATGGAGAACAGACAAGGATGCTATATGTTTTATGTTTTTATTCAGATGCTGCAATATGCAATGTAATACATGTATACAATGTATACAATATCAACGTTACTCTAAACAAATCCTACGCTGCTATTTAACAACCCAGATAATTTCAGAAATAGGTGGGAGCTCTCTGGAAGGCAGTTTGACATATCAGTATGCTTTTTGGGGATGTTCTAGATCGACAGGCGTTCTGATGAGTAGTAGTAATAAGCTTCTAATAATAACTATTCCACCCACCCCAAAAGTTTTAAGACTGGGTGCTGTAAATCTTAACACTTCAGAGTGAGTTAAGACTACACCACCATGGAAGCATTTCTCCTTTGAAGACTTGCGAATGTGGTTAAGGTAACTCTCCTCAGCAAATTACACTGACTGAATTAGCCGAGATACTATACATTGTAGTCATTATCAAGCCAAATTAAAACACTGTTTACGTTTTGTGAATATTCTACTTGTCTATGTCTCTGTGCTTTTTCAAACACCATTTATTTTCACATCAGCTTTGTTGATATCCCCCTCTCCCTGTCTTGTCCTGCTGAAGGCTTCTTGCAGTGAGCAGGAGTGGCAGAAAGGGCTGTGCGCAGGCTTCTCTGCTGCTGCAGCTCCTGACAGAGGGCATTAGCTTCAAAATGCTACAGCGGTATCTCACTGGGCAGGTGGGAGCTGCTATGCTTGCTGAGAACGCTGCTTCTCATAATCCGCGTTCTTCCGCGATGTTACCCTAGCAGTGTTCCTCATGTTTGATTTTTAGCATGGCTCTACTCGTTTTCTTTAACAATGTTGAAATGAATAGAGTTAAGATTAAAAGGAACAAGAACTCTGTGAAGTCCAGTTATAAAGCATTGCTAGGTGCTGCCAGCTACTACTAATAAATTCCCACCCCACCCCATCACCAGTTTTGCCTGTCCCCATTACAATAATGGTGAGAAGGGTCTTTGTCCACAGACTACTGGCATAGTAAGAGGCAGACTTGGGACTGGAACTGTTAAGCGCAAAATGGAAGATCGCTTATAAATATTGGGTCTGGTATTGGCTGTTCAGTACTGTTAAGCTCATCTGCGCAGAATAGTGTTTAGATCATGGAAAACCTTTCATGTCTTTTTCTTGCTCCTTAATTAGACATTTTCAACGTTAGCTCAGCTGCTTTGCAGTCTTACCTAAGTTGCATCCGTAGCTCAGCATGATGGAACTCGGCCTCCTCAGAGGAGACTGAAAGTCCAGACAGATGATTAAAAAATGTTGGCTCTTCAGAGCTGGTCATTAATCACTGTTCCTTTTTGAGCCTTTTTCGGTAAAATCTTTTTCTTTATCTGGAAAATACTGTGATCCTGAAAATCCAATACGTTGATTTCTGGCTCCTTTCTTTATGATACAGCATACAGCGCATCTTCAGAGAGGACACTACCTGGAGGTAAAACACTAACGATATTTCAGTCTGGTGCAATCTTAGGAGCTGTAGGTAAATAAAGCGTTTGGTTTTTAATGATGTGGTAAGTTGTTTCTAAGAACGCTTGAATTACTTTTAGACAAAGTGTTTAAAACAGCTGGAATTATGTCAGTTAGACGTCAGGCAGCTCCTGCAGAGGCTGGTGCAGAGCAGGCTGTGGGCAGAGATAGCTGCGTTCCCCCATGCCGGGGAGCAAAAGCTGTGGGGCAGCACCGTGCTGGCCCGGCTGCTGGGTCGGGTCTGGCTTGCAGGCGCTGCAGTCAAAGCCTGCACTCAGGACTGTGTCTTTGTATATATGCGCTAAATGATTGTTCCTGATGTGATCTGATTTCTTTTTTTTTGCTTTCACAACTGTGCTGTTGGAACATCTTCTACTGGGAGTATAAAGAAGGCTCGGAGCTGTACTTTATATAAGCTATAGTTTGTCTCTTTCCCTCCGCCATATCAGACAAAATCTCTGCATGTGGATGGGTACTGGGGATTAGGGTTTTAAATTTGTCTTCCTTACAAAGAAAGGCTTATGGCCTTTTTATTAATAAAGTGACTGGCAAATTCAGGTAAGTGCCTCAGGTGTTTGAATTGTGAACCTGTGACTAACTCTGTAATTCTGAATGTGAAGTTTCGTAACTGGGCATCTAGCTCCTGACGTGTCATTCTGGCTATAGATGTGTCCATTATTTCTGAAGAACTGAGCTGTTGGGGCTCTTTTGAAGTCTCAGAGATCTGAGGTGATCTTTTGGCTTTCTGGCTAACAGAAACCACGTGCTTGAAAGACTTAATAGAGCATATAGTTCATAGAGCATCCCGGGGAACCAACGCAGACCGGAAAGCATTGCGGCAGCGTGCTCCTGGTCATGTTAATCCTGATTATACACCAATTGCAGGTTTTTTCAAAGCTGTCACTTTCAAGACCAAATAACTCCTGTTGTTGCTGTCCAAACAGGAGATGATGACAATATATTCACTAAAATCTTGATGAAGATTCCCATGAATGTAATTGTGCTACTGAAAGGCCTTCAAGCAAACAGAGATTCAAGTTGATACAAAAAGTCTATTTACATTTGTGTTGGTTATATAACCAAGAAAGCTTACTGTTGTTAATAGGGCAGATTAGAGTGAGCGGAATTCCTGAAAATGTTATAAGGAGACTTATATAAAATATAGAGTTCCTCAATCCATAACTACTTCTGTATACCTGTACTGAGTCTTTCTTCGTGTCTTTTCATTTTAGCTTGAAGTTTTTGTGGTGTTACTCTTCCCAGTCACATTGCAGTTTTGCTCTCTTTCCATGATAGGTTTGGGAATGTTGCTTCCTTATGTATTGAAATAGCTGTTGTTGATGTATACCATTCATTATTATTATTTTTGCTGTTTTGTATTTAATAAATAAAATGAACAGTGCTGTGTTGCTGTGGACACTAATACCTAAGCATTGGAGTTGGGAGACTGAGTGTTGTGTCTATTTGTGTCTGTGACAGAGAGTTTCCCTTGTTGCAGTTCTCATTAGGACTGAATTTGTGATAGGAAATCTGACTTTTAATGCCAGCTGTTAGAAATCTGCAGAATATTTTTTTTCCCTTCTGTGCTTTCAATATCAGAACAGGTATGGATCTTTATAAATACTGAATGTCATCAGATTTATGTAGACACTCCATACATTTCTTTCTCAGAAGTCTGTTTTGATTATCAGTGTTTTATTTTGAGATACTAAGACATTTATTCTGTAACGCATTTGATAATTTGAAAGAAATCAATATATTTATTAGTCTTAAAATCTAACTTACATGAGTTTTACCTTATTTCAGTTAATTTGCATAGTATACTTCCATACAAAATTGATTCATGGAAGAACATTTGCTATACACATACGTTTAAAGGGGAAAAGTTAGAAATTCAATCTCTAAGGGCAAGAAAGGATATTGAAAGTGGGAAATGTGAAGACTTTCTATTGCCTTAGCTTTTTTCTTGTGCCTTAGCTTTTTTTTCTCTTGTTTTAGAGTAGAAAGAGAGATCTAATGTTTTCTGAGAGGTCTGAGGAAAGATTTCTTTTTCTAAGACATCCAATACCAAGTTGCATTGAGACTGAGTTAGGAGTTTGTGATCCAGTTCTTTTAAATTCCTTTGAAGGTTCCGGTGAGATGGATTCAGTGTTTCAGCACTACAGTTTTATGTGTTTATTTTAAAGTTTGAGCCTAAAAAATAATTTCATATATGTTTCTTGGCATTAGGCCAATTATTTCCTAAAAGTTTCTGAAGTATCTGTGGATGACGTTAGACAGCTTTTGACTTTGGCCTGGATTTTTGCCTTCCTTTAGACTGATGGCATGAGGCTCATTTAGAAACTGCTTGCAGGCCTGTAAATATTTTCTTAGACTAGCAAAAAATTATTTGTTCCAGACACTCAT